>NC_090986.1:75000-407500 GCF_041146395.1 Eulemur rufifrons
AACACCCAACCCTGTTCCTCTTTCTCCCCTTAACACGTAAACCTCACCGTGCGCCTAACTTTAACCTCTTATCCTAACGTTAATGCATAACCCATTTCCTGAGAACAACCCCTATCCCATAATTCTAACGCTATATCCTAGTCATCACTGTGACACCTAATCCCTAACCCTAATTTTAAACCGCTAACCCTAATCGTAACCCTACCTACAACCCTAACACTGACAGTAACCCTTACTTCTAACCCCAACGCTATGCCTAACAAAAACCCTAACCCTTCACCCTAACCCCTAAGCCTTACCCTAACCCTTAACCCTAATCCTAATCCTAACCATTAAACCTAACCCTAGCTCTTAAAGCTAACCCTAAACCTTACCCTCACGACTAGACCTAACCCTGACACTAACCTAACACCTAACCCTAACCAGAAACCCTAAAGCTAACCCTGAACCCTATCCCGAACCCTAGCAGTAAACTTTAACCCTGTACCTAAGCCCAACCCGTAACCTTAATCCTATCCTTTTACCCTAAAACTAACCCCTAAACCTAAGCCCTAAACCAAACCCCTATACCTCACCCTAACTCTAACCCCAATCCTAATTCTAACCATACCCCTTCATAAAACACTAACTCCTAACCGCTAACCCTAACACTAACCAAAAACCCTAATCACTAATCCCTAACCCTAATGCTTAACCTTTACTCTAACCGTTAACCCTTACCCTAAATCTTAACACTGACCCTAACCTTAACCTTTAACTCTAAGCCTAACCCTTAACCCTACAGTAAGGAAGACCCTTAATGCTAATGGGATCCCTTACCCCTAACCCTAACACTACAGCTAAAAATTACCCTAACCTTTGATCCTTAAACCTAACCCCTAACACTTACTTTAACCCCAAACCCTAACCCTAATCCTAAGCATTAAACCTAACCCTATCTCTTAACCCTAACGCTAGCCCTTACCCTAACGCCTAGATCTAACCCTAAATCTAACCTACCGCCTAATCCTAACCTTAAGCCCTAATGCTAACTCTAACCCTGAACCCTAAACCTACCGTAACCCTTAACACTAACCCTATCCGTGAACCTTAACCCTGACCCTAACCATTACCCGCACCCAAGCATTTAACCCTGATCCTACCCCTAATCCTTAATGATAACCCTAACACTAAATCCTAACCCTAAGCCCAAAACTTAACCCTAATCCGATCCCTTAACCCTAAACCTAACCCTAACCCTAATGCTAACCCCTAAACGTAACCCGAACCGTCACCAGTAAACCTAACCCTAACCTCTAACACAAACCATAGCACATAACTCTAACCCTAAAACTAACCCTAACCCGAACCCTAACCCTAAACCCTAACTCTTAACCTTAACCCTAAGCGTTAACTCTCATGCTAACATTTAATCCTAACCCTAATCCTAATCTTCAACCCTAAACCTAACACTTAACCCTAACCCTGTACCAAACCCTAACCCCTCATCTTAACCCTAACTGTAAACCTCAACCCTAAAACAAAGTGTAAGCGTTAAACCTAAGAGTAACCTTTAACCCTAACCCTAATCCCTAACCCTAAACCCTCACCCTAACACTAAACTTCATCCTTAACCCTAACCATTATCCTACCCCTAAATCTAATTCTCAGAATTCTTGCTTTCTTAGAGTTTACAAAGCCTGCAATCATCCCATGCCATGCGTGAAAGGAGGCTCTACCACTGTGTTCTGTATGAAACCCACGGGCCCACACCCAGAGTAGGATAGAGTGGGTTCCCGGGTACAATCCCAGCCCCCAAAACTCCCCCCCGCCCGCCTAATGCAGACAGGGCCCGTGCGCTAAGCATAAACAATACCTTTAACAGATAACCCTAACCCTGAACATAACACCCAACCCTGTTCCTATTTCTCCCCTTAACACGTAAACCTCACCGTGCGCCTAACTTTAACCTCTTATCCTAACGTTAATGCATAACCCATTTCCTGAGAACAACCCCTATCCCATAATTCAAACCCTATCTCCTAGTCATCACTGTGACACCTAATCCCTAACCCTAATTCTAAACCGCTAACCCTAACCGTAACCCTACCTACAACCCTGACACTGACAGTAACCCTTACTTCTAAACGCAACGCTATGCCTAACAAAAACCCTAACCCTTGACCCTAACCCTTCACCCTAACCCCTAAGCCTTACCCTAACCCTTAACCCTAATCCTAATCCTAACCATTAAACCTAACCCTAGCTCTTAAAGCTAACACTAAACCTTACCCTCACGACTAGACCTAACCCTGACACTATCCTAACACCTAAGCCTAACCAGAACCCCTAAAGCTAACCCTGAACCCTATCCCTAACCCTAGCAGTAAACTTTAACCCTAAACCTAAGCCCAACCCGTAACCCTAATCCTATCCTTTTACCCTAAATCTAACCCCTAAACCTAACCCCTATACCTCACCCTAACTCTAACCCCAATCCTAATTCTAACCATACCCCTTCATAAAACACTAACTCCTAACCGCTAACCCTAACACTAACCAAAAACCCTAATCACTAATCCCTAACCCTAACGCTTAACTTTTACCCTAACCGTTCACCCTCACCCTAAATCTTAACACTGACCCTAACCTTCACCTTTAACTCTAAACCTAACCCTTAACCCTACAGTAAGGAAGACCCTTAATGCTAATGGGATCCCTTATCCCTAACCCTAACACTACAGCTAAAAATAACCCTAACCTTTGATCCTTAAACCTAACCCATAACAATTATTTTAACCCCAAACCCTAACCCTAATCCTAAGCATTAAAACTAACCCTATCTCTTAAACCTAACGCTAGCCCTTACCCTAACGCCTAGATCTAACACTAAATCTAACCTACCGCCTAATCCTAACCTTAAGCCCTAATGCTAACTCTAACCCTGAACCCTAATCCTACCCGTAACCCTTAACACGAACCCTATCCGTGAAGCTTAACCCTGACCCTAACCATTAACCGCACCCAAGCATTTAACCCTGACCCTACCCCTAATTCTTAATGATAAGCCTAAAACTAAACCCTAACCGTAAGCCCAACATTTAACCCTAATCCTATCCCTTAACCCTAACCCTAAAACTAACCCTAATGCTAACCCCTAAACATAACCCTAACCGCCACCAGTAAACCTAACCCTAGCCTCTAACACAAACCATAGCACATAACTCTAACCATAAAACTACCCTAACACTAACCCTAACCCTAAACCCTAACTCTTAACCTTAACCCTAAGCGTTAACTCTCACGCTAACCTTTAATCCTAACCCTAATCCTAATCTTCAACCCTAAACCTAACACTTAACCCTAAAACTGTACCTAACCCTAACCCCTCATCTTAACCCTAACCGTAAATCTCAACCCTAAACCAAAGTGTAAACGTTAAACCTAAGAGTAACCTTTTACCCTAACCCTAATCCCTAACACTAAGCCCTCACCCTAACACTATACTTCATCCTTAACCCTAACCATAATCCTAACCCTAAATCTAATTCTCAGACTTCTTGCTTTCTTAGAGTTTAGAAAGCCTGCAATCCTCCCATGCCATGCGTGAAAGGAGGCTCTACCACTGTGTCCTGCATGAAACCCATGGGCCCATACGCAGAGTACGATAGAGTGGGTTCCCGGGTACAATCCCAGCCCCCTAAACTCCCCCTGCCCGCCTAATGCAGACAGGGCCCGTGCGCTAAGCATAAACAATACCTTTAACAGATAACCCTAACCCTGAACCTAACACCCAACCCTGTTCCTATTTCTCGCCTTAACACGTAAACCTCACCGTGCGCCTAACTTTAACCTCTTATCCTAACGTTAATGCATAACTCATTTCCTGAGAAAACCCCTATCCCATAATTCTAACCCTATATCGTAGTCATCACTGTGACACCTAATCGCTAACCTTAATTCTAAACCGCTAACCCTAACCGTAACCCTACCTACAACCCTAACACTGACAGTAACCCTTAGTTCTAACCCCAACGCTATGCCTAACAAAAACCCTAACCCTTGACCCTAACCCTTCACCCTAACCCCTAAGCCTTACCCTAACCCTTAACCCTAATCCTAATCCTAACCATTAAACCTAACCCTAGCTCTTAAAGCTAACCCTAAACCTTACCCTCACGACTAGACCTAACCCTGACACTAACCTAACACCTAACGCTAACCAGAACCCCTAAAGCTAACCCGGAACCCTATCCCTAACCCTAGCAGTAAACTTTAACCCTAAACCTAAGCCCAACCCGTAACCCTAATCCTATCCTTTTACCCTAAAACTAACCCCTAAACCTAACCCCTATACCTCACCCTAACTCTAACCCCAATCCTAATTCTAACCATACCCCTTCATAAAACACTAACTCCTAACCGCTAACCCTAACACTAACCAAAAACCCTAATCACTAATCCCTAACCCTAACGCTTAACCTTTACCCTAACCGTTAACCCTCACCCTAAATCTTAACACTGACCCTAACCTTAAACTTTAACTCTAAGCCTAACCCTTAAGCCTACAGTAAGGAAGACCCTTAATGCTAATGGGATCCCTTATCCCTAACCCTAACACTACAGCTAAAAATAAACCTAACCTTTGATCCTTAAACCTAACCCCTAACACTTACTTTAACCCCAAACCCTAACCCTAATCCTAAGCATTAAACCTAACCCTATCTCTTAACCCTAACGCTAGCCCTTACCCTAACGCCTAGATCTAACCCTAAATCTAACCTACCACATAATCCTAACCTTAAGCCCTAATGCTAACTCTAACCCTGAAACCTAAACCTACCCATAACCCTTAACATTAACCCTATCCGTTAACCTTAACCCTGACCCTAACCATTACCCGCACACAAGCATTTAACCCAGACCCTAACCCTAATCCTTAATGATAACCCTAACACTAAACCCTAACACTAAGCCCAACACTTAACCCTAATCCTATCCCTTAACCCTAACCCTAACCCTAACCCTAATGCTAACCCCTAAACGTAACCCTCACCGTGACCAGTAAACCTAACCCTAACCTGTAACACAAACCATAGCACATAACTCTAACCCTAAAACTAACCCTAACCCTAACCCTAACCCTAAACCCTAACTCTTAACCTTAACCCTGAGCATTAACTCTCACGCTATCCTATAATCCTAACACTAATCCTAATCTTCAACCCTAAACCTAACACTTAACCCTAACCCTGTACCAAACCCTAACCCCTCATCTTAACCCTAATCGTAAACTTCAACCATAAACCAAAGTGTAACCGTTAAACCTAAGAGTAACCTTTAACCCTAACCCTAATCCCTAACCCTAAGCCCTCATCCTAACACTAAACTTCAAACTTAACCCTAACCATAATCCTACCCCTAAATGTAATTCTCAGACTTCTTGCCTTCTTAGAGTTTAGAAAGCCTGCAATCCTCCCATGCCATGCGTGAAAGGAGGCTCTACCACTGTGTCCTGCATGAAACCCACGGGCCCATACCCAGAGTATGATAGAGTGTGTTCCCGGGTACAATCCCAGCCCCCGAAACTCCCCCCCGCCCGCCTAATGCAGACAGGGCCCGTGCGCTAAGCATAAACAATACCTTTAACAGATAACCCTAACCCTGAACATAACACCCAACCCTGTTCCTATTTCTCCCCTTAACACGTAAACCTCACCGTGCGCCTAACTTTAACCTCTTATCCTAACGTTAATGCATAACCCATTTCCTGAGAACAACCCCTATCCCATAATTCTAACGCTATCTCCTAGTCATCACTGTGACACCTAATCCCTAACCCTAATTCTAAACCGCTAACCCTAACCGTAACCCTACCTACAACCCTAACACTGACAGTAATCCTTAGATCTAACCCCAACGCTATGCCTAAAAAAAACCCTAACCCTTGACCCTAACCCTTCACCCTAACCCCTAAGCCTTACCCTAACCCTTAACCCTAATCCTAATCCTAACCAATAAACCTAACCCTAGCTCTTAAAGCTAACCCTAAACCTTACCCTCACGACTAGACCTAACCCTGACACTAACCTAACACCTAACCCTAACCAGAACCCCTAAAGCTAACCCTGAACCCTATCCCTAACCCTAGCAGTAAACTTTAACCCTAAACCTAAGCCCAACCCGTAACCCTAATCCTATCCTTTTACCCTAAAACTAACCGCTAAACCTAACCCCTACACCTCACCCTAACTCTAACCCCAATCCTAATTCTAACCATACCCCTTGATAAAACACTAACTCCTAACTGCTAACCATAACACTAACCATAAACCCTAATCACTTATCCCTAACCCTAACGCTTAACCTTTACCCTAACCGTTAACCCTCACCCTAAATCTTAACACTGACCCTAACCTTAACCTTTAACTCTAAACCTAACCCTTAACCCTACAGTAAGGAAGACCCTTAATGCTAATGGGATCCCTTATCCCTAACCCTAACACTACAGCTAAAAATAACCCTAACCTTTGATCCTTAAACCTAACCCCTAACACTTACTTTAAACCCAAACCCTAACCCTAATCCTAAGCATTAAACCTAACCCTATCTCTTAACCCTAACGCTAGCCCTTACCCTAACGCCTAGATCTAACCCTAAATCTAACCTACCGCCTAATCCTAACCTTACGCCCTAATGCTAACTCTAACCCTGAACCCTAAACCTACCCGTAACCGTTAACACTAACCCTATCCGTGAACCTTAACCCTGACCCTAACCATTACCCGCACCCAAGCATTTAACCCTGACCCTACCCCTAATCCTCAATGATAACCCTAACACTAAACCTTAACCCTAAGCCCAACACTTAACCCTAATCCTATCCCTTAACCCTAACCCTAACGCAAACCCCTAAACGTAACCCTAACCGTCACCAGTAAACCTAACCCTAACCTCTAACACAAACCGTAGCACATAACCCTAACCCTAAAACTAAACCTAACCCCAACCCTAACCCTAAACCCTAACTCTTAACCTTAACCCTAAGCGTTCACTCTCACGCTAACCTTTAATCCTAACCCTAATCCTAATCTTCAACCCTAAACCTAACACTTAACCCTAACCCTGTACCAAACCCTAACCCCTCATTTTAACCCTAACCGTAAACCTCAACCCTAAACCAAAGTGTAACCGTTAAACCTAAGAGTAACCTTTAACCCTAACCCTAAGCTCTCACCCTAACACTAAACTTCATCCTTAACCCTAACCATAATCCTAACCCTAAATCTAATTCTCAGACTTCTTGCTTTCTTAGAGTTTAGAAAGCCTGCAATCCTCCCATGCCATGCGTGAAAGGAGGCTCTACCACTGTGTCCTGCATGAAACCCACGGGCCCATACCCAGAGTATGATAGAGTGGGTTCCCGGGTACAAGCCCAGCCCCCTAAACTCTCCTCGCCCGCCTAATGCAGACAGGGCCCTTGCGGTAAGCATAAACAATACCTTTAACAGATAACCCTAACCCTGAACATAACACGCAACCCTGTTCCTATTTCTCCCCTTAACACGTAAACCTCACCGTGCGCCTAACTTTAACCTCTTATCCTAACGTTAATGCATAACCCATTTCCTGAGAACAACCCCTATCCCATAATTCTAACCCTATCTCCTAGTCATCACTGTGACACCTAATCCCTAACCCTAATTCTAAACCGCTAACCCTAACCGTAACCCTACTTACAACCCTAACACTCACAATAACCCTTACTTCTAACCCCAACGCTATGCCTAACAAAAACCCTAACCCTTGACCCTAACCCTTCACCCTAACCCCTAAGCCTTACCCTAACCCTTAACCCTAATCCTAATCCTAATCATTAAACCTAACCCTAGATCTTAAAGCTAACCCTAAACCTTACCCTCCCGACTAGACCTAACCCTGACACTAATCTAAAACCTAACCCTAACCAGAACCCCTAAAACTAACCCTGAACCCTATCCCTAACCCTACCAGTAAACTTTAACCCTAACCTAAGCCCAACCCATAACCCTAATCCTATCCTTTTACCCTAAAACTAACCCCTATACCTCACCCTAACTCTAACCCCAATCCTAATTCTAACCATACCTCTTCATAAAACACTAACTCCTAACCGCTAACCCTAACATTAACCAAAAACCCTAATCACTAATCCCGAACCCTAACGCTTAACCTTTACCCTAAACGTTCACCCTCACCCTAAATCTTAACACTGACCCTAACCTTAACCTTTAACTCTAAGCCTAACCCTTAACCCTACAGTAAGGAAGACCCTTAAAGCTAATGGGATCCCTTATCCCTAAACCTAACACTACAGCTAAAAATAACCCTATCCTTTGATCCTTAAACCTAACCCCTAACACTTACTTTAACCCCAAACCCTAACCCTAATCCTAAGCATTAAACCTAACCCTGTCCTTAACCCTAACGCTAGCCCTTACCCTAACGCCTAGATCTAACCCTAAATCTAACCTACCGCCTAATCCTAACCTTAAGCCCTAATGCTAAATCTAACCCTGAACCCTAAACCTACCCGTAACCCTTAACACTAACCCTATCCGTGAACCATAACCCTGACCCTAACCATTACCCGCACCGAAGCATTTAACCCTGACCCTACCCCTAATCCTTAATGATTACCCTAACACTAAACCCTAACCCTAAGCCCAACACTTAACCCTAATGCTATCCCTTAACCCTAACCCTAACTCTAACCCTAATGCTAACCCCTAAACATAACCCTCACCGTGAGCAGTAAACCTATCCCTAACCTCTAACACAAACCATAGCACATAACTCTAACCCTAAAACTAACCCTAACCCTAACCATAACCCTAAACCCTAACTCTTAACCTTAACCCTAAGCGTTAACTCTCACGCTAACATTTAATCCTAACCCTAATCCTAATCTTCAACCCTAAACCTAACACTTAACCCTAACCCTGTACCAAACCCTAACCCCTCATCTTAACCCTAACCGTAAACCTGAACCCTAAACCAAAGTGTAACCGTTAAAACTAAGAGTAACCTTTAACCCTAACCCTAATCCCTAACCCTAAGCCCTCACCCTAACACTAAACTTCATCCTTAACCCTAACCATAATCCTAACCCTAAATCTAATTCTCAGACTTCTTGCCTTCTTAGAGTTTAGAAAGCCTGCAATCCTCCCATGCCATGCGTGAAAGGAGGCTCTACCACTGTGTCCTGCATGTAACCCACGGGCCCATACCCAGAGTATGATAGAGTGGGTTCCCGGGTACAATCCCAGCCCCCTAAACTACCCCCGCCCGCCCAATGCAGACAGGGCCCGTGCGCTAAGCATAAACAATACCTTTAACAGATAACCCTAACCTTGAACATAACACCCAACACTGTTCCTATTTCTCCCCTTAACACGTAAACCTCACCTTGTGCCTAACTTTAACCTCTTATCCTAACGTTAATGCATAACCCATTTCCTGAGAACAACCCCTATCCCATAATTCTAACCCTATCTCCTAGTCATCACTGTGATACCTAATCGCTAACCCTAATTCTAAACCGCTAACCCTAACCGTAACCCTACCTTCAACCCTAACACTGACAGTAACCCTTACTTCTAACCCCAACGCTATGCCTAACAAAAACCCTAACCCTTGACCCTAACCCTTCACCCTAACCCCTAAGCCTTACCCTAACCCTTAACCCTAATCCTAATCCTAACCATTAAACCTAACCCTAGCTCTAAAAGCTAACCCTAAACCTTATCCTCACGACTAGACCTAACCCTGACACTAACCTAACACCTAACACTAACCAGAACCCCTAAAGCTAACCCTGAACCCTATCCCTAACCCTAGCGGTAAACTTTAAACCTAAACCTAAGCCCAACCCGTAACCCTAATCCTATCCTTTTACCCTAAAACTAACCCCTAAACCTAACCCCTATACCTCAAACTAACTCTAACCCCAATCCTAATTCTATCCATACCTCTTCATAAAACACTATCTCCGAACCGCTAACCCTAACACTAACCAAAAAGCCTAATCACTATTCCCTAACCCTAACGCTTAATCTTTACCCTAGCCGTTAACCCTCACCCTAAATCTTAACACTGACCCTAACCTTAACCTTTAACTCTAAGCCTAACCCTTAACCCTACAGTAAGGAAGACCCTTAATGCTAAGGGGATCCCTTATCCCTAACCCTAACACTACAGCTAAAAATAACCCTAACCTTTGATCCTTAAACCTAACCCCTAACACTTACTTTAACCCCAAACCCTAACCCTATTCCTAAGCATTAAACCTAACCCTATCTCTTAACCCTAAAGCTAGCCCTTACCCTAACGCCTAGATCTAACCCTAAATCTAACCTACCGCCTAATCCTAACCTTAAGCCCTAATGCTAACTCTAACCCTGAACCCTAAACCTACCCGTAACCCTTAACACTAACCCTATCCATGAACCTTAACCCTGACCCTAACCCTTACCCGCACCCAAGCATTTAACCCTGACCCTACCCCTAATCCTTAATGATAACCCTAACCCTAAACCCTAACTCTTAACCTTAACACTAAGCGTTAACTCTTACGCTAACCTTTAATCCTAACCCTAATCCTAATCTTCAACCCTAAACCTAACACTTAACCCTAACCCTGGACCCAACCCTAACCCCTCATCTTAACCCTAACCGTAAACCTCAACCCTAAAACAAAGTGTAACCGTTAAACCTAAGAGTAACCTTTAACCCTAACCCTAATCCCTAACCCTAAGCCCTCACCCTAACACTAAACTTCATCCTTAACCCTAACCATAATCCTAACCCTAAATCTAATTCTCAGACTTCTTGCTTTCTTAGAGTTTAGAAAGCCTCAATACTCCCATGCCATGCGTGAAAGGAGGCTCTACCACTGTGTCCTGCATGAAACTCACGAGCCCATACCCAGAGTATGATAGAGTGGGTTCCCGCGTACAATCCCAGCCCGCTAAACTCCCCCCGCCCGCCTAATGCAGAGAGGGCCCGTGCGCTAAGCATAAACAATACCTTTAACAGATAACCCTAACCCTGAACATAACACCCAACCCTGTTCCTATTTCTCCCCTTAACACGTAAACCTCACCGTGCGCCTAACTTTAACCTCTTATCCTAACGTTAATGCATAACCCATTTCCTGAGAACAACCCCTATCCCATAATTCTAACCCTATCTCCTAGTCATCACTGTGACACCTAATCCCTAACCCTAATTCTAAACCGCTAACCCTAACCGTAACCCTACCTACAACCCTAACACTGACAGTAACCCTTACTTCTAACCCCAACGCTATGCCTAACAAAAACCCTAACCCTTGACCCTAACCCTTCACCCTAACCCGTAAGCCTTACCCTAACCCTTAACCCTAATCCTAATGCTAACCCTTAAACCTAACCCTAGCTCTTAAAGCTAACCCTAAACCTTACCCTCACGACTAGACCTAACCCTGACACTAACCTAACACCTAACCCTAACCAGAACCCCTAAAGCTAACCTTGAACCCTATCCCTACCCTAGCAGTAAACTTTAACCCTCAATCTAAGCCAAACCCGTAACCCTAATCCTATCCTTTTACCCTAAAACTAACCCCTAAACCTAACCCCTATACCTCACCCTAACTCTAACCCCAATCCTAATTCTAACCATACCCCTTCATAAAACACTATCTCCTAACCGCTAACCCTAACACTAACCAAAAACCCTAATCACTATTCCCTAACCCTAACGCTTAACCTTTACCCTAGCCGTTAACCCTCACCCTAAATCTTAACACTGACCCTAACCTTAACCTTTAACTCTAAGCCTAACCCTTAACCCTACTGTAAGGAAGACCCTTAATGCTAATGGGATCCCTTATCCCTAACCCTAACACTACAGCTAAAAATAACCCTAACCTTTGATCCTTAAACCTAACCCCTAACACTTACTTTAACCCCAAACCCTAACCCTATTCCTAAGCATTAAACCTAACCCTATCTCTTAACCCTAACGCTAGCCCTTACCCTAACGCCTAGATCTAAACCTAAATCTAACCTACCACCTAATCCTAACCTTAAGCCCTAATGCTAACTCTAACCCTGAACCCTAAACCTTCCCGTAACCCTTAACACTAACCCAATCCGTGAACCTTAACCCTGACCCTAACCATTACCCGCACCCAAGCATTTAACCCTGACCCTACCCCTAATCCTTAATGATAACCCTAACACTAAACCCTAACCCTAAGACCAACACTTAACCCTAATCCTATCCCTTAACCCTAACCCTAATGCTAAGCCCTTAACGTAAACCTCACCGTGACCAGTAAACATAATCCTAACCTCTAAAACAAACCTTAGCACATAACTCTAACCCTAAAATGAACCCTAACCCTAACCCTACACACTAACTCTTAACCTTTACCCTAAGCGTTAACTCTCACGCTAACCTTTAATCCTAACCCTAATCCTAATCTTCAACCCTAAACCTAACACTTAACCCTAACCCTGTACCAAACCCTAACCCCTCATCTTAACGCTAAACGTAAATCTGAACCATAAACCAAAGTGTAACCGTTAAACCTAAGAGTAACCTTTAACCATAACCCTAATCCCTAACCCTAAGCCCTCACCCTAACACTAAACTTCATCCTTAACCCTAACCATAATCCTAACCCTAAATCTAAATCTCAGACTTCTTGCTTTCTTAGAGTTTAGAAAGCCTGCAATCCTCCCATGCCATGCGTGAAAGGAGGCTCTACCACTGTGTCCTGCATGAAACCCACGGGCCCATACCCAGAGTATGGTAGAGTGGGTTCCTGGGTACAATCCCAGCCCCCTAAACTCCCCCGCCCGCCTAATGCAGACAGGGCCCGTGCGCTAAGCATAAACAATACCTTTAACAGATAACCCTAACCCTGAACATAACACCCAACCCTGTTCCTATTTCTCCCCTTAACACGTAAACCTCACCGTGCGCCTAACTTTAACCTCTTATCCTAACGTTAATGCATAACCCATTTCCTGAGAACAACCCCTATCCCATAATTCTAACCCTATCTCCTAGTCATCACTGTGACACCTAATCCCTTACCCTAATTCTAAACCGCTAACCCTAACCGTAACCCTACCTACAACCCTAACACTGACAGTAACACTTAATTCTAAACCCAACGCTATGCCTAACAAAAACCCTAAGCCTTGACCCTAACCCTTCACCCTAATCCCTAAGCCTTACCCTAACCCTTAACCCTAATCTTAATCCTAACCATTAAACCTAACCCTAGCTCTTAAAGCTAACCCTAAACCTTACCCTCACGACTAGACCTAACCCTGACACTAACCTAACATCTAACACTAACCGGAACCCCTAAAGCTAACCCTGAACCCTATCCCTAACCCTAGCAGTAAACCTTAACCCTAAACCTAAGCCCAACCCGTAACCCTAATCCTATCCTTTTACCCTAAAAGTAACCCCTAAACCTAACCCCTATACCTCACCCTAACTCTAACCCCAATCTTAATTCTAACCATTACCCTTCATAAAACACTAACTCCTAACCGCTAACCCTAACAATAACCAAAAACCCTAATCACTAATCCCTAACCCTAACGCATAACCTTTACCGTAACCGTTAACCCTAACCCTAAATCTTAACACTGACCCTAACCTTAACCTTTAACTCTAAGCCTAACCCTTAACCCTACAGTAAGGAAGACCCTTAATGCTAATGGGATCCCTTATCCCTAACCCTAACACTACAGCTAAAAATAACCCTAACCTTTGATCCTTAAACCTAACCCCTAACACATACTTTAACCCCAAACCCTAACCCTAATCCTAAGCATTAAACCTAACCCTATCTCTTAACCCTAACGCTAGCCCTTACCCTAACGCCTAGATCTAAACCTAAATCTAACCTACCGCCTAATCCTAACCTTAAGCCCTAATGCTAACTCTAACCCTGAACCCTAAACCTACCCGTAACCCTTAACACTAACCCTATCCGTCAACCGTAACCCTGACCCTAACCATTACCCGCACCCAAGCATTTAACGCTGACCCTACCCCTAATCCTTAATGATAACCCTAACACTAAACCCTAACCCTAAGCCCAACACTTAACCCTAACGCTATCCCTTAACCCTAACCCTAACCCTTACCCTAATGCTACCCCTAAAAATAACCCTCCCCGTGAGCAGTAAACCAATCCCTAACCTCTAACACAAACCATAGCACATAACTCTAACCCTAAAACTAACCCTAACCCTAACCCTAACCCTAACCCTAAACCCTAACTCTTAACCTTAACCCTAAGCGTTAACTCTCATGCTAACATTTAATCCTAACCCTAATCCTAATCTTCAACCCTAAACCTAACACTTAACCCTAACCCTGTACCAAACCCTAACCCCTCATCTTAACCCTAACCGTAAACCTCAACCCTAAACCAAAGTGTAACCGTTAAACCTAAGAGTAACTTTTAACCCTAACCCTAATCCCTAACACTAAGCCCTCACCCTAACACTAAACTTCATCCTTAACCCTAACCATAATCCTAACCCTAAATCTAATTCTCAGACTTCTTGCCTTCTTAGAGTTTAGAAAGCCTGCAATCCTCCCATGCCATGCGTGAAAGGAGGCTCTACCACTGTGTCCTGCATGAAACCCACGGGCCCATACCCAGAGTATCATAGAGTGGGTTCCCGGGTACAATCCCAGCCCCCTAAACTACCCGCGCCCACCTAATGCAGACAGGGCCCGTGCGCTAAGCATAAACAATAACTTTAACAGATAACCCTAACCCTGAACATAACACCCAACCCTGTTCCTATTTCTCCCCTTAACACGTAAACCTCACCTTGTGCCTAACTTTAACCTCTTATCCTAACGTTAATGCATAACCCATTTCCTGAGAACAAGCCCTATCCCATAATTCTAACCCTATCTCCTAGTCATCACTGTGATACCTAATTGCTAACCCTAATTCTAAACCGCTAACCCTAACCGTAACCCTACCTTCAACCCTAACACTGGCAGTAACCCTTACTTCTAACCCCAACGCTATGCCTAACAAAAACCCTAACCCTTGACCCTAACCCTTCACCCTAACCCCTAAGCCTTACCCTAACCCTTAACCCTAATCCTAATCCTAACCATAAAACCTAACCCTAGCTCTAAAAGCTAACCCTAAACCTTATCTTCACGACTAGACCCAACCCTGACACTAACCTAACACCTAACCCTAACCAGAACCACTAAAGCTAACCCTGAACTCTATCCCTAACCCTAGCAGTAAACTTTAAACCTAAATCTAAGCCCAACCCGTAACCCTAATCGTATCCTTTTACCCTAAAACTAACCCCTAAACCTAACCCCTATACCTCACCCTAACTCTAACCCCAATCCTAATTCTAACCATACCCCTTCATAAAACACTAACTCCTAACCGCTAACCCTAACACTAACCAAAAACCCTAATCACTAATCCCTAACCCTAATGCTTAACCTTTACCCTAACCGTTAACCCTCACCCTAAATCTTAACACTGACCCTAACCTTAACCTTTAACTCTAAGCCTCACCCTTAACCCTACAGTAAGGAAGACCCTTAATGCTAATGGGATCCCTTATCCCTAACCCTATCACTACAGCTAAAAATAACCCTAACCTTTGATCCTGAAACCTAACCCCTAACACTTACTTTAACCCCAAACCCTAACCCTATTCCTAAGCATTAAACCTAACCCAATCTCTTAACCCTAACGCTAGCCCTTACCCTAACGCCTAGATCTAATCCTAAATCTAACCTACCGCCTAATCCTAACCTTAAGCCCTAATGCTAACTCTAACCCTGAACCCTAAACTTACCCATAAACCTTTACACTAACCCTATCCGTGAACCTTAACCCTGACTCTAACCATTACCCGCACCAAAGCATTTAACCCTGACCCTAATCCTAATCCTTAATGCTAACCCTAACACTAAACCCTAACCCTAAGCCCAACACTTAACCCTAATCCTGTCCCTTAACCCTAACCCAAACCCTAACCCTAATGCTAACCCCTAAACGTAACCCTAACCGTCACCAGTAAACCTAACCCTAACCTCTAACACAAACCATAGCACATACCTCTAACGCTAAAACTAACCCTAACCCTAACCCTAACCCTAAACCCTAACTATTAACCTTAACCCTAAGCGTTAACTCTCACGCTAACCTTTAATCCTAACCCTAATCCTAATCTTCAACCCTAAACCTAACACTTAACCCTAACCCCGTACCAAACCCTAACTCCTCATCTTAAGCCTAACCGTAAACCTCAACCCTAAACCAAAGTGTAACCGTTAAACCTAAGAGTAACCTTTAACCCTAACCCTAATCCCTAACCCTAAGCCCTCACCCTAACACTAAACTTCATCCTTAACCCTAACCATAATCCTAACCCTAAATCTAATTCTCAGACTTCTTGCTTTCTTAGAGTTTAGAAACCCTGCAATCCTCCCATGCCATGCGTGAAAGGAGGCTCTACCACTGTGTCCTGCATGAAACCCACGGGCCCATACCCAGAGTATGATAGAGTGGGTTCCCGGGTACAATCCCAGCCCCCTAAACTCCCCCCGCCCGCCTAATGCATACAGGGCCCGTGCGCTAAGCATAAACAATACCTTTAACAGATAACCCTAACCCTGAACATAACACCCAAACCTGTTCCTATTTCTCCCCTTAACACGTAAACCTCACCATGCGCTTAACTTTAACCTCTTATCCTAATGTTAATGCATAATCCATTTCCTGAGAACAACCCCTATCCCATAATTCTAACCCTATCTCCTAGTCATCACTGTGACACCTAATCCCTAACCCGAATTCTAAACCGCTAACCCTAACCGGAACCCTACCTACAACCCTAAACTGACAGTAACCCTTACTTCTAACCCCAACGCTATGCCTAAAAAAACCCTAACCCTTGACCCTAACCCTTCACCCTAACCCCTAAGCCTTACCCTAACCCTTAACCCTAATCCTAATCTTAACCTTTAAACCTAACCCTAGCTCTTAAAGCTAAACCTAAACCTTACCCTCACGACTAGACTTAACCCTGACACTAACCTAACACCTAACCCTAACCAGAACCCCAAAAGCTAACCCTGAACCCTATCCCTAACCCTAGCAGTAAACTTTAACCCTAAACCTAAGCCCAACCCGTAACCCACTCCTATCCTTTTACCCTAAAACTAACCCCTATACTTCACCCTAACTCTAACCCCAATCCTAATTCTAACCATACCCCTTCATAAAACACTAACTCCTAACCGCTAACCCTAACACTAACCATAAATCCTAAGCACTAATCCCTAACCCTAACGCTTAACCTTTACCCTAACCGTTAACCCTCACCCTACATCTTAACACTGACCCTAACCTTAACCTTTAACTCTAAGCCTAACCCTTAACCCTACAATAAGGAAGACCCTTAATGCTAATGGGATCCCTTATCCCTAACCCTAACACTACAGCTAAAAATAACCCTAACCTTTGATCCTTAAACCTAACCCCTAACACTTACTTTAACCCCAAAACCTAACTCTAATCCTAAGCATTAAACCTAACCCTATCTCTTAACCCTAACGCTAGCCCTTACCCTAACGCCTAGATCTAACCCTAAATCTAACCTACCGCCTGATCCTAACCTTAAGCCCTAATGCTAACTCTAACCCTAAACCTACCCGTAAACCTTAACACTAACCCTATCCGTGAACCTGAACCCTGACCATAACCATTACCCGCACCCAAGCATTAAACCCAGACCCTACCCTAATCCTTAATGCTAACCCTAACACTAAACCCTAACCCTAAGCCCAACACTTAACCCTAATCCTATCCCTTAACCCTAACCCTAACCCTAATGCTAACCCCTAATCGTAACACTCACCGTGACCAGTAAACCTAACCCTAACCTCTAACACAAACCATAGCACATAACTCTAACCCTAAAACTAACCCTAACCCTAAACCTAAGCCTAAACCCTAACTCTTAACCTTAAACCTAAGCATTAACTCTCTCGCTAACCAATAATCCTAACCCTAATCCTAATCTTCAACCCCAAACCTAACACTTAACCCTAACCCTGTACCAAACCCTAACCCCTCATCTTAACCCTAACCTTAAACCTCAACCCTAACCAGAGTGTAACCGTTAAAACTAAGAGTAACCTTTAACCCTAACCCTAATCCCTAACCCTAAGCCCTCACCCTAACACTAAACTTCATCCTTAACCCTAACCATAATCCTAACCCTAAATCTAATTCTCAGACTTCTTGCTTTCTTAGAGTTTAGAAAGCCTGCAATCCTCCCATGCCATGCGTGAAAGGAGGCTCTACCACTGTGTCCTGCATGAAACCCACGGGCCCATACCCAGAGTATGATAGAGTGGGTTCCCGGGTACAATCCCAGCCCCCTAAACTCCCCCTGCCCGCCTAATGCAGACAATGCCCGTGCACTAAGCATAAACAATACCTTTAAAAGATAACCTTAACCCTGAACATAACACCCAACCCTGTTCTTATTTCTCCCCTTAACACGAAAACCTCACCGTGCGCCTAACCTTAACCTCTTATCCTAACGTTAATGCATAACCCATTCCCTGAGAACAACCCCTGTCCCATAATTCTAACCCTATCTCCTAGTCATCACTGTGACACCTAATGCCTAACCCTAATTCTAAACCGCTAACCCTAACCGTAACCCTACCTACAACCCTAACACTGACACTAACCCTTACTTCTAACCCCAACGCTATGCCTAACAAAAAACCCAACCCTTGACCCTAACCCTTCACCCTAACCCCTAAGCCTTACCCTAACCCTTAACCCTAATCCTAATCCTAACCATTAAACCTAACCCTAGCTCTTAAAGCTAACCCTAAACCTTACCCTCATGACTAGACCTAACCCTGACACTAACCTAACACCTAACCCTAACCAGAAACCCTAAAGCTAACCCTGAACCCTAACCCTAACCCTAGCAGTAAACTTTAACCCTAAACCTAAGCCCAATCCGTAACCCTAATCCTATCCTTTTACCCTAAATCTAACCCCTAAACCTAACCCCTATACCTCACCCTAACTCTAACCCCAATCCTAATTCTAAGCATACCCCTTCATAAAACACTAACTCCTAACCGCTAACCCTAACACTAACCAAAAACCCTAATCACTAATCCCTAACCCTAACGCTTAACCTTTACACTAACCGTTAACCTTAACCCTAAATCTTAACACTGACCCTAACCTTAACCTTTAACTCTAAGCCTAACCCTTAACCCTACAGTAAGGAAGACCCTTAATGCTAATGGGATCCCTTATCCCTAACCCTAACACTACAGCTAAAAATAACCCTAACCTTTGATCCTGAAACCTAACCCCTAACACTTACTTTAACCCCAAACCCTAACCCTAATCCTAAGCATTAAACCTAACCCTATCTCTTAACCATAACGCTAGCCGTTACCCGAATGCCTAGATCTAACCCTAAATCTAACCTACCGCCTAATCCTAACCTAAAGCCCTAATGCTAACTCTAACCCTGAACCCTAAACCTACCCGTAACCCTTAACACTAACCCTATCCATGAACCTTAACCCTGACCCTAACCGTTAACCTTAACAAGCATTTAACCCTAACCCTAACCCTAATCCTTAATGCTAACCCTAACACTAAACCCTAACCCTAAGCCCAACACTTAACCCTAATCCTATCCCTTAACCCTAACCCTAACCCTAATGCTAACCCCTAAACGTAACCCTAACCGTGACCAGTAAACCTAACCCTAACCTCTAACACAAACCATAGCACATAACTCTAACCCTAAAACTAACCCTAACCCTAAACCTATCCCTAAACCCTAACTCTTAACCTTAACCCTAAGCGTTAACTCTCTCGCTAACCTTTAATCCTAACCCTAATCCTAATCTTCAACCCTAAACCTAACACTTAACCCTAACCCTGTACCAAACCCTAACCCCTCATCTTAACCCTAACCGTAAACCTCAACCCTAAACCAAAGTGTAACCGTTAAACCTAAGAGTAACCTTTAACCCTAACCCTAATCCCTAACCCTAAGTCCTCACCCTAACACTAAACTTCATCCTTAACCCTAACCATAATCCTAACCCTAAATCTAATTCTCAGACTTCTTGCTTTCTTAGAGTTTAGAAAGCCTGCAATCCTCCCATGCCATGCATGAAAGGAGGCTCTACCACTGTGTCCTGCATGAAACCCACGGGCCCATACCCAGAGTATGATAGAGTGGGTTCCCGGGTACAATCCCAGCCCCCTAAACTCCCCCCGCCCGCCTAATGCAGACAGGGCCCGTGCGTTAAGCATAAACAATACCTTTAAAAGATAACCTTAACCCTGAGCATAACACCCAACCCTGTTCCTATTTCTCCCCTTAACACGTAAACCTCACCGTGCGCCTAACCTTAACCTCTTATACTAACGTTAATCCATAACCCATTCCCTGAGAACAACCCCTGTCCCATAATTCTAACCCTATCTCCTAGTCATCACTGTGACACCTAATCCCTAACCCTAATTCTAAACCGCTAACCCTAACCGTAACCCTACCTACAACCCTAACACTGACAGTAACCCTTACTTCTAACCCCAACGCTATGCCTAACAAAAACCCTAACCCTTGACCCTAACCCTTCACCCTAACCCCTAAGCCTTACCCTAACCCTTAACCCTAATCCTAATCCTAACCATTAAACCTAACCCTAGCTCTTAAAGCTAACCCTAAACCTTACCCTCACGACTAGACCTAACCCTGACACTAACCTAACACCTAACCCTAACCAGAACCCCTAAAGCTAACCCTGAACCCTATCCCTAACCCTAGCAGTAAACTTTAACCCTAAACCTAAGCCCAATTCGTAACCCTAATCCTATCCTTTTACCCTAAAACTAACCCCTAAACCTAACCCCTATACCTCACCCTAACTCTAACCCCAATCCTAATTCTAACCATACCCCTTCATAAAACACTAACTCCTAACCGCTAACCCTAACACTAACCAAAAACCCTAATCACTAATCCCTAACCCTAACGCTTAACCTTTACCCTAACCGTTCACCCTCACACTAAATCTTAACACTGACCCTAACCTTAACCTTTAACTCTAAGCCTAACCCTTAACCCTACAGTAAGGAAGACCCATAATGCTCATGGGATCCCTTATCCCTAACCCTAACACTACAGCTAAAAATAACCCTAACCTTTGATCCTGAAACCTAACCCCTAACACTTACTTTAACCCCAAACCCTAACCCTAATCCTAAGCATTAAACCTAACCCTATCTGTTAACCCTAACGCTAGCCCTTACCCTAACGCCTAGATCTAACCCTAAATCTAACCTACCGCCTAATCCTAAACTTAAGCCCTAATGCTAACTCTAACCCTGAACCCTAAACCTACCCGTAACCCTTAACACTAACCCTATCCCTAACCCCCTTACCCTAACTCTCTTAACCCTCACCCTAACCCTCAACCCTGACCCTAACCTTAAACCTTAATCCTAACCATGCGTGAGATGAGCCTCTGCCTTTGTCGTGCGTTACAGTTGAAGCCCAACACCTAGGGTACGATGAAGTGGGGACACAGCCTTGCTCCACACCCACAGTGCCCCGTACGTTAGACAGGGCCCGTGCCCTAACACACACCGTTAAACGTAAGCCCTAACCCTATCACTAAACCAAACCCTTCGTAAGCCCTGAATCTAACTCCTAACAGTAACCCTAATCCCTGACCCTTACTCTTGCCTCTCACCTTAAACCTAAACCCAACCACTAAACATAATCCTAATCTCTAACCCTAACATTAATCCTAGCCCTAATTCTAACCTAAAACCCTAACCCCTAAACCTAATCCTAGTCCCTAACACCTAACCTTACCCTAAACCGAATTCCAATTCTCAGACTTTTTCAATTCAAAAACTTAAAAAAGCCTACAATCCACCAATGCCGTGTCTGAGATGAGCGTCCGCCCCTATGTCCTGCATGACAGGCAGGCGCCAATGCCCAGGGTACTATGGAGTGGGGTCCTGGGGTCTGTAGGCTTGCTAAACTCCAGTTTGGAAGAATTGCTATAGTCATATATAGGGATGCTTACATTTACTTATAGAAAGCAACTATTGGTGTGTGATTTGTAGGCTTCCCTTACTCTAGTTTGGATGAAGAAGCTGAATCATATATAGGAATATTAGCTTTGAGTTAGAGGAAGCATCTATGGGGGGTGCTTTGTTGGCTTGTTAAACTCTGGTTTGGAAGAAGTTCGAGAGTCTTATGTAGGAACGATATCATTCATTCAGAGAAAGCAATTATAGGGATTTGGTTTGTAGGCTTGCTAAGTTCTAGTTTGGAGGAAGGCGAGAGTCATATATAGGAACGCTTACGTTCACATAAAGCGTCTATGGGGGGACGGTTTCTAGGCTTCCTAAACTCTAGCTTGGAAAAAGAGGACAGTTATGTATAGGAACTCTCGGCGGGGGATTTGTAGCATTGCTAAAATCTTAGATTGGAAAAGTTGCGAGAGTCATACATAGGAATGTTAACATTCACTCAATGAAAGCAACTATAAGGGGTGCTTTCCAGGCTGGCTACACTCTAATTTGGAAAAAGTGCGACAGTCATATATAGGAAGGCTTATATTCACTCAGACAAAGCAATTATGTGTAGGTGTATAGTAGGCATGCTTACTCTAGTTTGGAAAATTTCGAGAGCCATGTATAGGAAAGCTTACAGTAACTTAGAGAAAGCAACAAACAGGGGTGGAGTGTAGACTTGCTAAACTCTAGTTTGGAGGAAGTGCCATAGTCATATATAGGAACGCTTAAATTCGTTCAGAGAAAACAGCTGTCGGGGATTGGTTTGTAGACTTATTCAACTCTAGTTTGGAAGAAGTGCGAGAGACATATATAGGAATGTTTACATTGACTCAAAGAAAGCAACTATGGGGGAGTGTTATTTTGGCATGCCAGATGCTAGTTAGGAAGAAGTACAAGACTCATATATAGGAACGCTTACATTCACACAGCGAGAGCAACTACGGAATAGTATCAGGTAGACATGTTAAAGTCTAGCTTGGGAGAAGTTCCAGAGTCCTATATAGGAAAGGTAACAGCCACTTTGAAAAAGCAAGTCTTGGCGGGTGGTTTGTAGGCCCTGTTTTGGTTGAAGTGTGAGAGTCATATATGAGAACGCTTACATTCAATCAGAGAAAGCAATGATGGGGTTGTTTGTAGGCTTACTAAACTGCAGTTTGGAAGAAGCACGAGAATCACATATAGGAGCACATACATTTTGACGCACTGAAAGTAACTATGGGGTGGTGTTTTATAGGCATGCTAAACTCTAGTTTGGACGAAGTTTGAGAATCACATATAAGAAAGCTTAGAGTCACTTAGAGAAAGCAAATCTCTGGGTGTGGAATGTAGGCCTGCTAAACTCTATTTTGGTTTAAGAGTGAGAGTCATATATGGGAAGGCTTACATTCCCTCAGAGAAAGCAACGACGGTGTGGTGGTTTGTAGGCATACTAAACTCTAGTTTGGAAGAAGTAGGAGAATGATATATGGGAACGCTTACATTCACGTAGAGAAAGCAATTATAGGGTGGCGTTTTTGTAGCCATGCTAATCTCTAGTTTGGAAGAAGTTAAGGAGTAATATGTAGGAAAGGGTACAATCATAGAAACCAACTCTCGGGGGATGTTTTGTACACCTGCAAAACTCCAGTTTGGAAGAAGGGGGAGAGTCATATTGGGGACCGCGTGCATTCACTCAGAGAAATCAACGATGGGATTGTGATTTGTAGGCATAGTCAACTCTAGTTTGGAAGAAGTACGAGAATCGTATATAGGAACGCTAACCTTCACGCAGAGAAAGCAACTATGGAGTGATGTTTGTATGCCTACTAAAATATAGTTTGGAGGAAGTTCAAGAGCCATATCTGGGAAGCTTACAGTCACTTAGAGAAAGGAACTCTCGGGGGTGTTTCGTAGGCCTGCTAAACTCTATTTGAATGAAGTGTTAGAATAATATATGGTAACTCAGTGAAAGCAACGTTGTGGTTGTGGTTCCTAGGCATACTAACCTGTAATTTGGAAGAAGCAAGAGAATCACATGTAGAACCGCTTACATTCCGGCACCGAATGCAACTATGGGGTGGTGTTTTGTAGGCTTGCAAAATTCTAGTTTGGACGAAGTTTGAGTCATATATAGGAAAGTTTACAGTCACGTAGAGAAAGCAACTCTCTGGGTGTGGAATGTAGACTTATTTTGGTTGAAATAGAGTTATTTTGGTTGAAGTGTGAGAGTCATATATGGGAACGCTTACATTCACTCAGAGAAAACAACGTTTGGGTGGTGGTTTGTAGGGCATACTAAACTGTAGTTTGGAAGAAGTACCAGAGTCCTATATAGGAACACTTACATTCACGTAGAGAAAGCACTTATGGCGTCAGGTTTTGTAGGCATGCTAAACTGCAGTTTGGAAGAAGTTGGAGAACCTTATACAGGAAAGATTACCGTCACCTAGGGAAAGCAACTCTCGGGAGATTTTTTTGTACACATGCTAAACTCTAATTTGGATGAAGTGTGAGAGTCAAACATGGGACCGCTTACATTCCCTCAGAGAAACAACACTGGGGTGGTTTTTGTAGGCATACTAAATAGTTTGGAAGAAGTGCGAGAATATTTGGGAAGGCTTACATTCACACAGAGAAAGCAACTACGGGGTGGTGTTTTGTAAGCATGCTATAGTTTGGAAGAAGTTCTAAACCTGAACAGTCACTTAGAGAAAGCAACTCTTGGTGGGTGATTTTTAGGTCTGCTAAATTGTATTTTGAAAGAAGTACCAGAGTCATATATACTAATGCTTACATTCATGCAAAGAAAAAACCATGGGGTGATGTTTTGTGGGCATGTTAACCTGTAGTTTGGAAGAAGTTGGAGAGTCTTATTTAGGAAAGCTTACAGTCACCTAGAGAAAGCAACTCTCGGGAGAGCCTTTCTTGGCCTGCTAAACTCTACTTTGCATCAATTGTGAGAGTCAAACATGGGAATGCTTTCATTCATTCAGAGAACGCAACGTTTGGGTGGTGGTTTGTAGGCATTCTAAACTGTATTTTGGAGGAAGTACGAGAGTCATATATATGAACGCTTACATTCAGGCAAAGAAAGCAACTCTGGGGTCGTATTTTGTTGGCATGCTAAACTGTGGTTTGGAAGAAGTTCGAGAGCCTTATATAGGAAAGATTACAGTGACACAGAGAAAACAACTCTCGGAAGTTTATTGGTAGGCCTGCTAAACTCTAATTTGGATGAAATGTGAGAACGCTTGCATTCATTCACTCAGAGAAAGAAACATCATGATGGTTTGAAGGCATAATAACTGTAGTTGGGAAGAAGTAGGAGAGTCATATATATGAACCGTTACATTCACGCAGAGAACGCAACTGTGGGGTGGCGATGTATGCATGTTAATCTGTCGTTTGGCGGAAGTGCGAGAGTCATATCTGGGGATAATTACAGTCACTTAGAGAAAGGAACCATCTTGGGCTGGTTTGTAGATCTGCTAAATTCTATTTTGGAAACAGAGTGTGAGTCATATATGGGAATGCTTATGTTCACTCAGAGAAAGCAACAATGGTGTGGTGTTTTGTTGGCATGGTGTAGTTTGAAAGAAGTTGGAGATTCTTATATAGGAAAGTTTACAGTCACCTAGAGAAAGCAACTCATGGGGTGTTGTTTGTAGGCCTGCTAAACTCTAATTTAGATGAAGTGAGAGAGGCATATATATGAACGCTTATATTGATGCCGAGAAAGCAACTATGGGGTGGTGTTTTGTAGGCATGCTAAAATATAATTTGGAAGAAGTTCGAAAACAGACAGTCACTTAGAGAAAGCAACTCTCGGCAGTTGATTTTTCGGTGTGCTAAATTGTATTTTGAAAGAAGTACCAGAGTCATATATACAAACGCTTACATTCATGCAGAGAAAGCAACTCTGGGGTGGTGTTTTCTAGGCATGCTAAACTCTAGTTTGGACGAAGTTTGAGAATCACATATAAGAAAGCTTAGAGTCGCTTAAAGCAAATCTCTGGGTGTGGAATGTAGGCGTGCTAAACTCTATTTTGGTTTCAGAGTGAGAGTCATATATGGGAAGGCTTACATTCCCTCAGAGAAAGCAACGATGATGTGGTGGTTTGTAGGCATACTGAACTCTAGTTTGGAAGAAGTAGGAGAATGATATATGGGAACGCTTACATTCATGCAGAGAAAGCAATTATGGGGTGGCTTTTTTGTAGCCATGCAAATCTCTATTTTGCAAGAAGTTAAAGAGTAATATATAGGAAAGCGTACCGTCATTTATAGAAACCGACTTTCGGGGGATGGTATGTAGGCCTGCAAAACTCTACTTTGGAAGAAGGGGGAGAGTCATATGGGGGACTGGGTACATTCACTCGGAGAAATCAACGATGGGGTTGTGGTTTGTAGGCATACTAAACTCTAGTTTGGAAGTAGTACGAGAATCATATATAGGAACGCTTACATTCATGCAGAGAAAGCAACTATGGAGTGATGTTTGTATACCTACTAAACTATAGTTTGGAGGATGTTCGAGAGTCATATCTGGAAAGCTTACAGTCATTTAGAGAAAGCAACTCTCTGGGGATGGTTCGTAGGCCTGCTAAACTCTATTTTCAATGAAGTGTTAGAATCATATACAGGAACGCTTACATTCACTCAGAGAAAGCAACGTTGGGGTGGCCGTTTGTGAGCATACTAAACTCTACTTTGGAAGAGGTACGAGAGACATAAATACGAACGCTTACATTAACACAGAGAAAGCAAATACGGGGTGCTGTAGTGCAGGCATGCTAAACTATAGATTGGAAGAAGTTCGAAAGCTGACAGTCACTTAGAGAAAGCAACTCTTGGCGGGTGATTTTTAGGTCTGCTCAATTGTATTTTGAAAGACGTGCCAGAGTCATATATACAAACGCTTACATTCATGCAGAGAAAGAAACTATGGGGTGATGTGTTGTTGGCATGCTAAACTGCAGTTTGGAAGGAGTTCGAGAGTGTTATATAGGATAGCTTACAGTCACCTAGAGAAAACAACACTAGGGACAGCTTTGCAAGCCTCTAAACACTAATTAGCAGCAATTGTGAGAGTCAAATATGGGAACGCTTACATTCACTCAGAGAACACAACGTTTGGGTGGTCGTTTGTAGGCATAATAACTGTAGGTCGGAAGAAGTAGGAGAGTCATATATATGAACAGTTACATTCACGCAGAGAAAGAAACTGTTGAGTGGTGTATGTACGCATGTTAATCTATACTTTGGAGGAAGTTTGAGAGTCATATCTGGGGAAAATTACAGTCACATAGCTAAATCAACCATTGGGGACTGGTTTGTAGGTCTGCTAAATTCTATTTTGGAAAAAGTGATTCATATAAGGGAATGCTTATGTTCACTCAGAGAAAGCAACGATGCGGTGGTGTATTGTTGGCATGCTAAACTGTAGTTTGGAAGAAGTTCGAGAGTTTTACATAGGAAAGCTTACATTCACCGAGAGAAAGCAACTCTCAGGATGTGGTTTATAGGCCTGGTGAACTCTAATTTGGATCAAGTGTGAGAGTCATACATACGAGTTCCAAAATACCGTTTAGTATGCCTACAAACCACCAGCCTAACATTGCTTTCTCTAAGTGGATATAGGCCTTCCCTTATATGAATCTCGGACTGCTTTCAAAATGCAATTTTCCGGACCTACAAAACACCGCCCGAGAGTTGCTTTCTCTCACTATAAGCTTTCCTATATATGACTTTGGAACATAGTTTAGCATGCCAATAAAATGCCACCCCATAGTTTGCGTGCATGTAAGCGTTCCTATGCATCACGCTCGTACTTCTTCCAAAGTATAGTACACCTACCAACCACCTCCCCAACGTTGCTTTTTCTGAGTGAATGTAAGCATTCTTTTATTCTCGTACTTCCTCCAAACTCCAGTTTAGTGTGACTAAAAATCACCACCGCAACCCTGCTTTCTCTGAGTGAATGTTAGCGTTCCCGTTTATGATTCACACTTCATCCAAAATAGCATTTAGCAGAACTACAAACCGGCCCCCAAGGGTTGCTTTCTCTATGAGACTGTAAGCTTTCCTATTACTCTTAACTTCTTCGCAACTAGAGATTTGCATGCCTACAAAACACCACCCCATAGTTGCTCTCTCTGCGTGAATGTAAGCACTCATATATATGACTCTGGTACTTCTTCCAAAATACAGTTTAGTATGCTTACAAACAACCAACCAAACGTTGCGTTCTCTGAGAGAATGTTAGCGTTCCCAAGTATGACTGTTCCAAATGATGCAAAGTAGAGTTTAGCAGGCTTACAAACTATCTCTCAAAAGTTGCTTCCTCTGGGGACTGTAAGCTTTCCTATAAAAGACTTTCGAACTTCTTCGAAACTACATTTCAGCACGCCAACAAAACATCACCACATAGTTTCTTTCTCAGCATAAATATAAGCGATTTTATATATGACTCTGGTACTTCTTTCAAAATACAATTTAGCAGACCTCAAAATCAACCGCCGAGAGTTGCTTTCTCCAAGTCACTGTCAGCTTTCGAACTTCTTCCAAATTATATTTTAGCAGGCCTACAAAACACCACCCTCTCTGCGTGAATGTAAGCGCTCATATATATGACTCTGCTACTTCCAAAATACCGTTTAGTATGCTTACAAACAACCACCCAAAAGTTAAGTTCTCTGAGAGAATGTTAGCGTTCCCATGTATGACAGTCACAAATGATGCAAGGTAGAGTTTAGCAGGCTTACAAACCATCTCTCGAAAGTTGCTTCCTCTAGGGGACTGTAAGCTTTCCTATAAAAGACTGTCGAACTTCTTCGAAACTACATTTCAGCACGCCAACAAAACATCACCACATAGTTTTTCTCAGCATAAATGTAACAGATTTTATATATGACTCTGGTACTTCTTTCAAAATACAATTTAGCACACCTCAAAATCAACCGCCGAGAGTTGCATTCTCTAAGTCACTGTCAGCTTTCGAACTTCTTCCAAATTATATTTTATCATGCCTACAAAACACCACCCCATAGTTGCTTTCTCTGCGTCCATATAAGCGTTCATATATATGACTCTCGTACTTCTTCCAAACTGGAGTTAGTATACCTACAAACCGGCACCCAAATTTACCTTTCTCTGAGTGAATGAAGCGTATCCATGTATGCCTCTTTCACTTCATCCAAATTAGAGTTTAGCGGCCCACAAACCACCTCCTGTGAGTTACTTTCTCTAGGTGACTGTAAACTTTCCTATATAAGACTCTCGAACTTCTTCCAAACTACAGTTTAGCATGCCAACAATACAGCGCCCCATCGTTGATTTCTCTGAGTGAACATAAGCGTTCCCATATATGACTCTCACTCTTCTTACAAAATAGAATTTAGCAGACCTACACAACACCCGATGGTTCCAATTCTCTAGATGACTCTAATTTTTCCCACATATGACTCTCGAACTTCCTCCAAACTAGATTATGATGATTACATAGGCCACCCCACAGTTGCTTTCTCTTCGTGAATGTAACCGTTCATATATGACTCTCCTACTTCTTTTGAACTACAGCATTTATTCCTACAAACCATCACGACAACGTTCTTTCTCTGAGTGAATGCAAGCGTTCTCACACTTCATCCAAATTACAGTTTAGCAGACCTACAAACAAACTACAGAGATTTGTTTTTCTCTGTGTCACTGTAATCTTTCCTATGTAAGGCTCTCGAACTTCTTCCAAACCACAGTTTAGCATGCCAACAAAATACGACCACAGAGTTGCTTTCTCTGCGTGAATGTAAGCATTCGTATATATGACTCTACTACTTCCTCCAAAATACAGTTTAGAATGCTTACAAACCACCACCCAAACGTTGCGTTCTCTGAGTCAATGTAAGCGTTCCCATGTTTGACTCTCACAATTGATGCAAACTAGAATTTAGCATGCTTAGAAACAATCTCCCGAGAGTTGCTTTCTCTAGGTGACTGTAATCTTTCCTATGTAAGACTCGCCAACTTCTTCCAAACTACAGTTTAGCATGCCAACAAAACACCGCCCCATAGTTGATTTCTCTTCGTGATCATAAGCGTTCCCATATATGACTCTCACTCTTCTTCCAAAATAGAATTTAGCAGATCTACAAAACGGCCCCCGATGGTTGCTTTCTCTAAGTGAATGCAATTTTCCCCAGATATGACTCTCGAAATTCCTCCAAACTACAGATTAGCATGCATACATACGCCACCCAACAGTTGCTTTCTCTGCGTGAATGTAACCGTTCATATATATGACTCTCCTACTTCTTCCGAACTACAGTTATTATGCCTACAAACCACCACGCAAACGTTGTATTCTCTCCGTGAATGTAAGCGTTCCCATGTTTGACTCTCACAATTGCTGCTAGTTAGAGTTTAGCAGGCTTGCAAAGCTCTCCTGAGTGTTGCTTTCTCTAGGTGACTGTAAGCTATCCTATATAACACTCTCGAACTTCTTCCAAACTGCAGTTTAGCATCCCCACAACACATCACCCCATAGTTTCTTTCTAAACATTAATGTAAGCATTTGTATATAAGACTCTGACACGTCTTTGAAAATACAATTTAGCAGACTTAAAAAATCACCCGCCAAGAGTTGCTTTCTCTAAGTGACTGTCAGCTTTCGAACTTCTTCCAATCTATAGTTTAGCATGCCTGCACTACAGCACCCCGTATTTGCTTTCTCTGTGTTAATGTAAGCGTTCGTATTTATGTCTCTCGTACCTCTTCCAAAGTAGAGTTTAGTATGCTCACAAACGGCCACTCCAACGTTGCTTTCTCTGAGTGAATGTAAGCGTTCCTGTATATGATTTTAACACTTCATTGAAAATAGAGTTTAGCAGGCCTACGAACCACCCCCCGAGAGTTTCTTTCTCTAAATGACTGTAAGCTTTCCAGATATGACTCTCGAACATCCTCCAAACTATAGTTTAGTAGGCATACACACATCACTCCATAGCTGGTTTCTCTGCGTGAATGTAACCGTTCATATATATGACATTCCTTCTTCTTCCGAACTACAATTATGGCCACAAACTATAACCCAAACCTTGCGTTCTGAGTGGATGTAAACCTTCCCATATTTGACTTTAAGAGTTGGTGAAAATTATCAGGCTTAGAAACCATCTCCCGAGAGTTGCTCTCTCTAGGTGACTGTAAGCTTTGCTATATAAGATTCTAAACTTCCTCCAAACTATAGTTTAGTAGGCATACAAACATCACTCCATAGTTGCTTTCTCTGCATGAATGTAAGCGTTTCTATATATGATTCTCGTACTTCCTCCAAACTAGAGTTTAGTATGCCTACAAAACACAACCCCATCCTTGATTTCTCTGAGTCAATGTACGTGGTCCCCAATATGACTCTCCCACTTCTTCCAAAGTAGAGTTTTGCAGGCCTACCGTTCATCCCCCGAAAGTTGGTTTCTATAAATGAGTGTACGCTTTCCTATATAACTTCTTCCAAACTAGAGATTAGCATGGGTACAAAAAAGCCACCCCATAATTGCTTTCTCTGCATGAATGTAAGCGTTCCCAAATATCATTTTCCTAGTTCTTCCAAACTAGAGTTCAGTATGCCTACAAACCACCACACCATCGTTGCTTTCTCTGAGTGAATGTAACCGTTCATGTATGACTCTCCTACTTCTTCGAACTACAGTTGTTATTCCTACAAACCACCACGACAAAGTTCTTTCTCTGAGTGAATGCAAGCGTTCTCACACTTCATCCAAATTACAGTTTAGCAGACCTACCAACAAACTACAGAGAGTTGTTTTCTCTGTGTCACTGTAATCTTTCCTATATAAGGCTCTCGAACTTCTTCCAAACCACAGTTTAGCATGCCAACAAAATACGACCACAGAGTTGCTTTCTCTGCGTGAATGTAAGCATTCGTATATATGACTCTCCTACTTCCTCCAAAATACAGTTTAGAATGCTTAAAAACCACCACCCAAACGTTGCGTTCTCTGAGTGAATGTAAGCGTTCCCATGTTTGACTCTCACAATCGCTGCTAATTAGTGTTTAGAGGCTTGCAAAGCTGTCCCGAGTGTTGCTTTCTCTAGGTGACTGTAAGCTATCCTTTATAACACTCTCGAACACCTTCCAAACTACAGTTTAGCATCCCCACAACACATCACCCCATAGTTTCTTTCTCTGCATGAATGTAAGCGTTTGTATATGACTCTGGTACGTCTTTCAAAATACAATTTAGGAGACCTAAAAATCACCCGCCAAGAGTTGCTTTCTCTAAGTGACTGTCAACTTTCGAACTTCTAATCTATAGTTTAGCATGCCTGCACTACAGCACCCCGTATTTGCTTTCTCTGTGTTAATGTAAGCGTTCGTATTTATGTCTCTCGTACCTCTTCCAAAGTAGAGTTTAGTATGCTCACAAACGGCCACCCCAACGTTGCTTTCTCTGAGTGAATGTAAGCGTTCCTTGTATATGATTCTAACACTTCATTGAAAATAGAGTTTAGCAGGCCTACGAACCACCCCCAGAGAGTTGCTTTCTCTAAATGACTGTAAGCTTTCCAGATATGACTCTCGAGCATCCTCCAAACTATCGTTTAGTAGGCATACAAACATCACTCCATAGTTGCTTTCTCTGCATGAATGTAAGCGTTCCTATATATAATTCTCGTACTTCTTCCAAACTAGAGTTTAGTATGCCTACAAACCACAACCCCATCCTTGATTTCTCTGAGTCAATGTACGTGGCCCCAATATGACTCTCCCCCTTCTTCCAAAGTAGAGTTTTGCAGGCCTACCGTCCATCCCCGGAAAGTTGGTTTCTATAAATGAGTGTAAGCTTTCCTATATAACTTCTTCCAAACTAGAGATTAGCATGGCTACAAAAAAGCCACCCCATAATTGCTTTCTCTGCATGAATGTAAGCGTTCCCTTATATCATTCTCCTACTTCTTCCAAACTAGAGTTCAGTATGCCTACAAACCACCACACCATCGTTGCTTTCTCTGAGGGAATGTAAGCCTTCCCATATATGACTCTCACTCTGAGACCAAAATAGAGTTTAGCACGCCTACATTCCACACCCAGAGATTTGCTTTAAGCGACTCTAAGCTTTCTTATATGTGATTCTCAAACTTCGTCCAAACTAGAGTTTAGCATGCCTAGAAAACACCACCCCAGAGTTGCTTTCTCTGCATGAATGTAAGCGTTTGAATATATGACACTGGTACTTCTTTCAAAATACAATTTAGCAGACCTAAAAATCCACCGCCAAAAGTTGCTTTCTCTAAGTGACTGTCTGCTTTCGAACTTCTTCCAAACTATATTTTAGCAGGCCTACAAAACACCACCCCATAGTTGCTTTCTCTGCGTCCATATAAGCGTTCATATATATGACTCTCGTACTTCTTCCAAACTGGAGTTAGTATACCTACAAACCGGCACCCAAATTTACCTTTCTCTGAGTGAATGAAGCGTATCCATGTATGCCTCTTTCACTTCATCCAAATTAGAGTTTAGCGGCCCACAAACCACCTCCTGTGAGTTGCTTTCTCTAGGTGACTGTAAACTTTCCTATATAAGACTCTCGAACTTCTTCCAAACTACAGTTTAGCATGCCAACAATACAGCACCCCATCGTTGATTTCTCTGAGTGAACATAAGCGTTCCCATATATGACTCTCACTCTTTTTCCAAAATAGAATTTAGCAGACCTACACACCAGCCCCCGATGGTTCCTTTCTCTAAGTGACTCTAATTTTCCCCAGATATGACTCTCGAACTTCCTCCAAACTACAGATTATGATGATTACATACGCCACCCCACCTTTGCTTTCTCTGCGTGAATGTAACCGTTCATATATGATTCTCCTACTTCTTCGAACTACAGTTGTTATTCCTACAAACCACCACGACAAAGTTCTTTCTCTGAGTGAATGCAAGCGTTCTCACACTTCATTCAAATTACAGTTTAGCAGACCTACCAACAAACTACAGAGAGTTGTTTTCTCTGTGTCACTGTAATCTTTCCTATATAAGGCTCTCGAACTTCTTCCAAACCACAGTTTAGCATGCCAACAAAATACGACCACAGAGTTGCTTTCTCTGCGTGAATGTAAGCATTCGTATATATGACTCTCCTACTTCCTCCAAAATACAGTTTAGAATGCTTAAAAACCACCACCCAAACGTTGCGTTCTCTGAGTGAATGTAAGCGTTCCCATGTTTGACTCTCACAATCGCTGCTAATTAGTGTTTAGAGGCTTGCAAAGCTGTCCCGAGTGTTGCTTTCTCTAGGTGACTGTAAGCTATCCTATATAACACTCTCGAACACCTTCCAAACTGCAGTTTAGCATCCCCACAACACATCACCCCATAGTTTCTTTCTCTGCATGAATGTAAGCGTTTGTATATGACACTGGTACGTCTTTCAAAATACAATTTAGGAGACCTAAAAATCACCCGCCAAGAGTTGCTTTCTCTAAGTGACTGTGAACTTTCGAACTTCTAATCTATAGTTTAGCATGCCTGCACTACAGCACCCCGTATTTGCTTTCTCTGTGTTAATGTAAGCGTTCATATTTATGTCTCTCGTACCTCTTCCAAAGTAGAGTTTAGTATGCTCAAAAACGGCCACCCCAACGTTGCTTTCTCTGAGTGAATGTAAGCGTTCCTGTATATGATTCTAACACTTCATTGAAAATAGAGTTTAGCAGGCCTACGAACCACCCCCAGAGAGTTGCTTTCTCTAAATGACTGTAAGCTTTCCAGATATGACTCTCGAACATCCTCCAAACTATCGTTTAGTAGGCATACAAACATCACTCCATAGTTGCTTTCTCTGCATGAATGTAAGCGTTCCTATATATGATTCTCGTACTACTTCCAAACTAGAGTTTAGTATGCCTACAAACCACAACCCCATCCTTGATTTCTCTGAGTCAATGTACGTGGCCCCAATATGACTCTCCCCCTTCTTCCAAAGTAGAGTTTTGCAGGCCTACCGTCCATCCCCCGAAAGTTGGTTTCTATAAATGAGTGTAAGCTTTCCTATATAACTTCTTCCAAACTAGAGATTAGCATGGCTACAAAAACGCCACCCCATAATTGCTTTCTCTGCATCAATGTAAGTGTTCCCTTATATCATTCTCCTACTTCTTCCAAACTAGAGTTCAGTATGCCTACAAACCACCACACCATCGTTGCTTTCTCTGAGGGAATGTAAGCCTTCCCATAAATGACTCTCACTCTGAGACCAAAATAGAGTTTAGCACGCCTACATTCCACACCCAGAGATTTGCTTTAAGCGACTCTAAGCTTTCTTATATGTGATTCTCAAACTTCGTCCAAACTAGAGTTTAGCATGCCTAGAGAACACCACCCCAGAGTTGCTTTCTCTGCATGAATGTAAGCGTTTGTATATATGACTCTGGTACTTCTTTCAAAATACAAATTTAGCACACTGAAAAATCAACCGCCGAGAGTTGCTTTCTCTAAGTGACTGTCTGTTTTCGAACTTCTTCCAAATTATATTTTAGCATGCCTACAAAACACCACCCCATAGTTGCTTTCTCGGCATCAATATAAGCGTTCATATATATGCCTCTCTCACTTCATCTAAATTAGAGTTTAGCAGGCCTACAAACCACACCCCGTGAGTTGCTTTCTCTAGGTGACTGTAAACTTTCCTATATAAGAATCTCCAACTTCTTTCAAACTACACCATGCCAACAAAACACCACACCGTGGTTGCTTTCTCTGAGTGAACATAAGCGTTCCCATATATGACTCACACTCTGTTTCCAAAATAGAATTTAGCAGATCTACAAACCAGCCCAAGATGGTTCCTTTCTCTAAGTGACTGTAATTATCCCCAGATATGACTCTCGCACTTCCGCCAAATGACAGATTAACATGCTTACATCGCCACCCCACAATTGCTTTCTCTGCGTGAATGTAACGGTTCATATATATGACTCTCCTACTTCTTCCCAACTACAGTTATTATGCCTTCAAACCATCACGATGTTTCTTTCTCTAAGTGAATGAATGCAAGCGTTCTCACATTTCATCCAAGTTAGAGTTTAGCAGGCCTACCAATAAACTTCCGAGAGTTGTTTTCTCTGTGTCACTGTAATCTTTCCTATATAAGACTCTCGAACTTCTTCCAAACCACAGTTTAGCATGCCAACAAAATACGACCCCAGAGTTGCTTTCTTTGCCTGAATGTAAGCGTTCATATATATGACTCTCGTACTTCCTCCAAAATACAGTTTAGAATGCCTACAAACCACCACCCAAACGTTGCGTTCAATGAATGAATGAAAGCATTCCCATATTTGACTCTCACAATTGATGCAAAGTAGAGTTTAGCAGGCCAAGAAAGGCTCTCCCGAGAGTTGCTTTCTCTAGGTGACTGTAAGCTTTCCTAAATAAGACTCTCCAACTTCTTCCAAACTACAGGTTAACATGCCCACAAAACATCACCCCATGGTTTTTCTTTGCATGAATGTAAGCATTAGTATATATGACTCTGGTACTTCTTTCAAAATACAATTTAGCAGACCTAAAAATCACCCACCAAGAGTTGCTTTCTCTAAGTGACTGTTCAGGTTTAGAACTTCTTCCAAACTATAGCATGCTTACAAAACACCACCCCGTAGTTGCTTTCTCTGTGTGAATGTAAGCCTTCCCAAATATCATTCTCGTACTTCTTCCAAACTATTTAGTATGCCTACAAAAACCACCCCAGTGTTGTTTCTCTGAGGGAATGTAAGCGGTCCCATGTTTGACTCTCACACTTCATCCAAATTAGAGTTTAGCATGTGTACAAAAAAAAATCTCCTGAGAGTTGCTTTCCCTAGGTGACGGTAATCTTTCCTGTATAAGGTTCTCCAACTTCTTCCAAACTGCAGTTTAGCATGCCTACAAAACCTGACGCCATAAGTGCTTTCTCTGCGTGAATGTAAGTGTTCCTATATAGGACTCTCATACTTCTTCCAAACTACAGTTTAGTATGCCCTACAAACCACCACCCAAACGTTTTCTCTGAGTGAATGTAAGCGTTCCCATATATGACTCTCACACTTCAACCAAAATAACTCTATTTCAACCAAAATAAGTCTACATTCCACACCCAGAGAGTTGCTTTCTCTACGTGACTGTAAACTTTCCTATATATGACTCTCAAACTTCGTCCAAACTAGAGTTTTGCAAGCCTACAAAACACCACCCCATAGTTGCATTCGGTGCCGGAATGTAAGCGGTTCTACATGTGATTCTCTTGCTTCTTCCAAATTACAGGTTAGTATGCCTAGGAACCACAACCACAACGTTGCTTTCACTGAGTTCCCATATATTATTCTAACACTTCATTGAAAATAGAGTTTAGCAGGCCTACGAAACACCCCCGAGAGTTGCTTTCTCTAAGTGACTGTAAGCTTCCCAGATATGGCTCTCGAACTTCCTCCAAACTATATTTTAGTAGGCATACAAACATCACTCCATAGTTGCTTTCTCTGCGTGAAGGTAAGCGTTCCTATATACGATTCTCGTACTTCTTCCAAACTAGAGTTGACTATGCCTACAAATCACAATCCCATCGTTGATTTCTCTGAGTGAATGCACGCGGTCCCCAATATGACTCTCCCCCTTCTTCCAAACTGGAGTTTTGCAGGTGTACAAAACATCCCCCGAGAGTTGGTTTCTATGACTGTACCCTTTCCTATATATTACTCCTTAACTTCTTCCAAACTAGAGATTAGCATGGCTACAAAAACGCCACCCCATAATTGCTTTCTCTACGTGAATGTAAGCGTTCCCATATATCATTCTCCTACTTCTTCCAAACTAGAGTTTAGTATGCCTACAAACCACCACACCGTCGTTGCTTTCTCTGAGGGAATGTAAGCCTTCCCATATATGACTCTCACTCTTAAACCAAAATAGAGTTTAGCAGGCCTACATTCCACACCCAGAGATTTGCTTTCTCTAAGTGACTCTAAGCTTTCTTATATGTGATTCTCAAACTTCGTCCAAACTAGAGTTTAGCATGCCTATAAAACACCACCCCATAGTTACTTTCAGTGCGTCAAAATGTATGTGCTCCTATATGTGATTCTCGTGCTTCTTCCAAACTGCAGTTTAGTAAGCCTACAAACTACCCCATCGTTGCTTTCTCTGAGTGAATGTAAGCGTTCTCATATATGACTCTCACACTTCAACCAAAACAGGGTTTTGCAGGCCTACAAACCACCCGCCAAGACTTGCTTTTTCAAAGTGGCTGTTACCTTTCCTATATAGGACTCCGGAACTTCTCCCAAGCTAGACTTTAACATGTCTAACTGACACTACTCCGTAGTTGCTCTCGGTGTGTGAATATAAGCGTTCCTATATATGAGTCTTGTACCTCTTCTTAACTAGCATCTGGCATGCCAAAATAACACTCCCCTATAGTTGCTTTCTTTTAGTCAATGTAAACATTCCTATATATGTCTCTCGCACTTCTTCCAAACTAGAGTTAAGTCTACAAACCAATCCCCGACAGCTGTTTTCTCTGAACGAATTTAAGCGTTCCTATATATGACTATGGCACTTCCTCCAAACTAGAGTTTAGCAAGTCTACACTCCACCCCTGTTCGTTGCTTTCTCTAAGTTACTGTAAGCTTTCCTATACATGGCTCTCGAAATTTTCCAAACTAGAGTTAGCATGCCTACTATACACCTACACATAATTGCTTTGTCTGAGTGAATATAAGCCTTCCTATATATGACTGTCGCACTTTTTCCAAATTAGAGTGTAGCCAGCCTGGAAAGCACCCCTTATAGTTGCTTTCATTGAGTGAATGTTAACATTCCTATGTATGACTCTCGCAACTTTTCCAATCTAAGATTTTAGCAATGCTACAAATCCCCCGCCGAGAGTTCCTATACATAACTGTCCTCTTTTTCCAAGCTAGAGTTTAGGAAGCCTAGAAACCGTCCCCCCGTAGATGCTTTAGGTGAACGTAAGCGTTCCTATATATGACTCTCGCCTTCCTCCAAACTAGAGCTTAGCAAGCCTACAAACCAACTCCCTATAATTGCTTTCTCTGAATGAATGATATCGTTCCTACATAAGACTCTCCAACTTCTTCCAAACCAGAGTTTAACAAGCCAAAAAAGCACCCCCCATAGATGCTTCCTCTAACTCAAAGCTAATATTCCTATATATGATTCAGCTTCTTCATCCAAACTAGAGTAAGGCAAGCCTACAAGTCACACACCAATAGTTGCTTTCTATAAGTAAATGTAAGCGTCCTTATATATGACTATAGCAATTCTTCCAAACTGGAGTTTAGCAAGCCTACAGACCCCAGGACTCCACTCCATAGTACCCTGGGCATTGGCGCCTGCCTGTCATGCAGGACATAGGGGCGGACGCTCATCTCAGACACGGCATTGGTGGATTGTAGGCTTTTTTAAGTTTTTGAATTGAAGAACTCTGAGAATTGGAATTCGGTTTAGGGTAAGGTTAGGTGTTAGGGACTAGGATTAGATTTAGGGGTTAGGGTTTTAGGTTAGAATTAAGGTTAGGATTACTGTTAGGGTTAGAGATTAGGATTATGTTTAGTGGTTGGGTTTAGGTTTAGGGTGAGAGGCAAGAGTAAGGGTCAGGGATTAGGGTTACTGTTAGGAGTTAGATTCAGGGCTTACAAAGGGTTTGGTTTAGTGATAGGGTTAGGGCTTAAGTTTAACGGTGTGTGTTAGGGCACGGGCCCCGTCTAATGTACGGGGCACTGTGGGAGTGGAGCAAGGCTGCGTCCCCACTTCATCTTACCCGGGGTGTTGGGCTTCAACTGTCACGCAGGACAAAGGCAGAGGCTCATCAAACGCATGGTTAGGATTAAGGTTTAAGGTTAGGGTCAGGGTTGAGGGTTAAGGTGAGGGTTAACAGTTAGAGTTAGGGAAAGGGGGTTAGGGTTAGGGTTAGGGTTAAGGGTTAGGTTTATGGTTAGCATTAGAGGGTAGGGTTAGTGTAACTGTAGGTCAGTGTTGGGGTTAGATCTCTAGGCATTAGGGTAAAGGTTAGGGTTAGGGTTAAGAGTTAGGGTTAAGTTTAATGGTTAAGGATTGGGATTAGAGTTGAGGGTTAGGGTTAAGGTTATGGGTAATGACTAAGGATCAAAGGTTAGGGTTATTTTTAGGCGTAGGGTTAGGGTAAGGGGTTAGGGTTAGTGTTAGTGTTGTTGGTAGGGTTAAGGTTAGGGTTTGCGTTTCACAATTAGGGATTAGGTGTTATGGTTATAGCTAGGACTTAGGGTTAGAATTACAATATAGGGCTTGTTCTCAGGGTGTCATGCATTAACGTTAGGATAAGGGGTTAAAGTTAGGGTTACGGTGAGGTTTACGTGTTAAGGTGAGCAGTAGGATCAGGGTTAGGTGTTATGTTCTGGGTTAGGGTTATGGGTGAGGGGTAGGGTTTATCCTTAGGGCACGGGCCCTGTATGCACTAGGAGGCGAAGTTAGGTGTCTGTGATGGTCGCTGGGAACCCACTCTATCGTACGCATTGTATGGGCCTCTGGGTTTCATGCAGAACACTGTGGCAGAGCCGGCTTTCATGCATGGCTTAGTAGGATTGTAGGCTTTCAAAACTCTGAGAAAGCAAGAAGTCTGAGAATTAGATTTCAGGTTAGGAATACGGCACAGTTTAGGGATGAAGATTAGTGGTTAGGGTGAGGGCTTAGGGTTAGGGGTTAGGGTTAGGGTTAGGGTTGCTGGTAGGGTGAAGTTTAGGGTTGACGTTTTAGAATTAGGGATGAGCTGTTACAGTTATGACTATGGTTTAGGATTAGAATTACGGGATAGGGCTTCTTCTCAAGGTGTTATGCATTCACGTTAAGGGGCTAAGTTAGGGTTACGGGGAGGTTTATGTTTTAAGGTGAGCAATAGGATCAGGGTTAGGTGTTATGTTCAGGGTGAGGGTTATCTGTTAGGGGTAGTGTTTATACTTAGCGTACGGGCCCTGTCTGCACTGGGTGGGGGGCGGGGGTTAGGGGGATGGGATTGTCCCCGGGAACCCACTCTATCGTACGCTGGGTATGGGCTCCTGGTTTTCATGCAGGACACAGTGGCAGAGCCCCCTTTTACTCATGGCATGGGAGGATTGTAGGCTTTCTAAACTCTGAGAAAGCAAGAACTCTGAGAATTAGATTTAGGGGTAGGATTCTGGTAATGTTTAGGGATGAAGATTAGTGTCAGGGTGGGGTCTTGGGTTAGGGGTTGGGGTTAAAGGTTAGTGTTAGGTTTAACAGTTACAGTTAGGTTTACGGTTAAGTCTCAGGGTTAGGGTTAAGGTTTGGGTTTAGCGTTTGGCACAGGGGTAGGCTTCAGTGTTAGCTTCATGGTTAAAGATTAGGATTAGGGTTAGTGTGAGGGTTAAGGGTAAGGGTCAAGATTAAGGGTTCAGGTTGGGGTTAGGCTTAGGTTTCGGGTTAGGGGTTAGGGTTAGGCTTAGGGTCAAGGGTTAGGATTAGGGTTAAGTGTTGGGCTTAGGGTTGGGGTTTAGTGTCAAGTTTATCGTTAAGGATTAGGGTTAGGGTCAGGGTTAAATGTTTGGGTGCGGGTAATGGTTAGGGTCAGGGTTAAGGTTTATGGATAGGGTTAGTGTTAAGGGTTTACGGGTAGGTTTAGGGTTCAGGGTTAGAGTTAGCATTAGGGCTTAAGGTTAGGATTAGGTGGTAGGTTAGATTTAGGGTTAGATCTAGGCGTTAGAGTAAGGGTTAAGAGATAGGGTTAGGTTTAATGCTTAGGTTTAGGGTTAGGGTTTGGGGTTAAAGTAAGTGTTAGGGGTTAGGTTGAAGGATCAAAGGTTAGGGTTATTTTTAGCTGTGGTGTTAGGGTTAGGGATAAGGGATAAGGTTGGCATGAGGGTTTTCCTTACTGTTAGGGTTAAGGGTCAGGCTTAGATTAAAGGTTAAGGTTAGGGTCAGCGTTAAGGGTTAGCGTGAGGGTTAACGGTTACGGTAAAGGTTAAGCGTTAGTGCTAGGGATTAGCGATTAGGGTTTTTGGTAAATGTTAGGGTTAGGAGTTAGTGTTTTATGAAGGGGTATGGTTAGAATTAGGTATGTGGTTAGTGTTAGGGTTAGGTTTAGGGTAAAAGGATAGGATTAGGGTTAAGGGTTGGGCTCAGGTTTAGGGTTAAAGTTTAGTGTTAGGGTTAATGTTTAGTGTTATGGTCCAGTTTAAGTGTTAGGGTGAGGGTTAACGGTTAGGATTAGGCTTAGAGGTTGGGGATATAGTGAGGGTTCAGTGTTAGGGTTAGGTTTAGGGTTCAGGGTTAAGGTTAGCTGTAGGGGTTATGGTTAGGGTTAGGTGTTAGGTTAGTGTCAGGGTTAGGTCTAGTCGTGAGGGTAAGGTTTAGGGTTAGCTTTAAGAGCTAGGGTTAGGTTTAATGGATAGGATTAGTATTAGGGTTAAGCGTTAGGGTAAGGTTTAGGGCTTAGGGTGAAGGGTTAAGTGTTTTTGTTAGGCATAGCGTTGGGGTTAGAAGTAAGGTTTACTGTCAGTGTTAGGGTTGTAGGCAGGGTTACGGTTAGAGTCAGCGGTTTAAAATTAAGGTTAGGGATTAGGTGTTACAGTGATGACTAGGAAATAGGGTTAGAATTATGGGATAGGGGTTGTTCTCAGGGAATGGGTTATGCACTTACGTTAGGATAAGTGGTTAAAGTTAGGCTCACGGTGAGGTTTACGTGTTAAGGGGAGAAATAGGAACAGGGTTAGGTGTTATGTTCAGGGTGAGGGATATCTGTTACAGGTATTGTTTATGCTTAGCGCACGGGCCCTGTCTGCCTTAGGCGGGGATGGGGGGAGGTTAGGGGGCTGGGATTGTCACCAGGATCCCACTGTATCGTACTCTGGGTATGGGCCCGTGGGTTTGATGCAGGACACAGTGGTAGAGCCTCCTTTCACGCATGGCATGGGAGGATTGCAGGCTTTCTAAACTCTAAGAAAGCAAGAAGTCTGAGAATTAGATTTAGGGTTAGGATTATGGTTAGGGTTAAGGATGAAGTTTAGTGTTAGGGTGAGGGCTTAGGGTTAGGGATTAGGGTTAGGGTTAATGGTTACTCTTAGGTTTAACGGTTACAGTTCGGTTTAGGGTTGAGGTTTACGGTTAGGGTTAAGAAGAGGGGTTAGGTTTTAGTATAGGGTTACGGTTAGGTACAGGGTTAGGGTTAAGTGTTAGGTTTAAGGTTGAAGATTAGGATTAGGGTTAGGATTAAAGGTTAGCGTGAGAGTTAACAGTTAAGGTTAAGGTTAAGAGTTAGGGTTAGGGTTTAGGTTTAGGGTTAACGGTTAGGGGTAGTTTTAGGGTTCGAGTTATGTGTTAGGGTTTGTGTTAGAGGTTAGGGTTAGGTTTACTGTCCACGGTTAGGGTTACGTTTAGGGGTTAGCATTAGGGTTAGGGATTAGGTTTAGGGTAAGGGTTTATAGTTAGTGTTGGGCTTTAGGCTCGGGACTTAGGTTCAGGGTCAGGGGTTAGGGTTGGTGGTAGGGCTTAGATTTATCGGTCAATTTAAGGGCACAGGACCTGGTTAATCTACGGTGAGAGGGTTGCGGTCGGAGTCACCACGAAAGCACAACATCATTCCCTGGGCCCTGGGACAAGACCTACATGCAGGACTCAGGCGGAGCCTCATCTCACACATGGCATGGCTGTATTGTAGGCTTGCTTCACTCGGGAATGGAAGTAGTGTGAGAATTAGGGTTAGGGTTGGGGTTAGGGGTTTCGAGTTAGGGGTTAGGTTTGGAGTCAGGGTTAGGTGCTAGGGATTAGTGGTTAGGCTTAGAGTTAGTGTTACGGGTTAGGTGTTAAGTCTGGTTTAGGGGGCCAGGGCAATTTAGGTTTGGAGTTAGCGTTAGGGTTAGGCGTTAGGGTTAAGGGATAGGGTAAGGGTTATGGGTTAGCTTTAGGGTTAGGGTTCAGGTTTAGGGTTAGGGTCAAGGTTAAGGGTTAGGGTGAGGTTTAACAGTTAGGGTTAGGGTTAGGGGGTTAGGGATAGGTTTAGGGTTAAGGGTCAGGTGTATGGTTCAGGTTTAAGGTTAGCGTTAGGGGCTTAGGGTTAGTCTTAAGTGTAGGTCAGCGTCGGGATTAGATCTCTAGGCATTAGGGTAAAGGTCAGGGTTAGGGTTAAGAGTTAGGGTTATGTTTAATGGTTAGGATTGGGATTAGGGTTAAGTGTTAGGGTTAAGGTTAGGGGTTATGACTAAGGATCAACGGTTAGGGTTATTTTTAGGCGTAGGGTTAGCGTAAGGGGTTAGGGTTAGTGTTAGTGTTGTTGGTAGGGTTAAGGTTAGGGTTGGCGTTTCAGAATTCGGGATCAGGTGTTATGGTTATGGCTAGGAGTTAGGGTTAGAATTACAGTATAGTGCTTGTTCTCAGGGTGTCATGCATTAACGTTAAGATAAGGTGTTAAAGTTAGGGTTACGGTGAGCTTTACCTGTTAAGGTGAGCAGTATGATCAGGGTTAGGTGTTATGTTCTGGGTTAGGCTTATGGGTGAGGGGTAGGGTTTATGCTTAGGGCACGGGCCCTGTATGCACTAGGAGGCGAAGATAGGGGTCTGTGATGGTCGCTGGTAACCTACTCTATCGTATGCAGTGTATGGGCCTCTGGTTTCCTGCAGGACACTGTGGCTGAGCGGGCTTTCATGCATGGCTTAGTAGGATTGTAGGCTTTCAAATCTCTGAGAAAGCAAGAAGTCTGAGAATTAGATTTCGGGTTAGGATTACAGCACGGTTTAGGGATGAAGATTAGTGGTTAGGGTGAGGGCTTAGGGTTAGGGGTTAGGGTTAGGGTTAGGGTTGATGGTAGGTTGAAGTTTAGGGTTGGCACTTTAGAATATGGATGAGGTGTTATGGTTATGGCTAGGGGTTAGGTTTAGAATTATGGGATAGGGCTTCTTCTTTGGGTGCTATGCATTAACGTTAAGATAAGGGGATAAATTAGGGTTATGGTTAGGTTTATGTTTTAAGGTGAGCAACACGATCAGGGTTAGGTTTTATGTTTCGAGTTAGGGTTATCTGTTAGGGATAGTGTTTTTGCTTAGCGCACGGGCCCTGTCTTCACCAGGAGGGGGGGGTTAGGGACTAGGATTGCCACTGGGAACCCGCTCTATCATGCACTAGTTATGGGCCCCCGGGTTTCTTGCAGGACACAGTGGCAGAGCCTCCCTTTACTCATGACATGGGAGAATTGTAGGCTTTCTAAACTCTGAGAAAGCAAGAAGTTTGAGAATTAGATTTAGGGGTAGGTTTATGGTAATGTTTAGGGATGAAGGTTAGTGTTAGGGTGCGTTCTTAAGGTCAGTGGTTAGGGTTAAAGGTTAGTGTTAGGTTTAACAGTTACAGTCAGGTTTATGGTTATGTTTTAGGGTTAGGGTTAAGGTTAAGGTTTAGCATTTAGTACAGTGTTAGGCTTAAGTTTTAGCTTCAGGGTTAAAGATTAGGATTAGGGTTAGGGTTAAGGGCTAGTGTGAGGGTTAATGGTAAGGATCAAGACTAAGGGCTAGGGTTTTTGTTAGTGTTAGGAATAAGTCTTCGTGTAGGCTTTAGGGTTAGCGTTAAGTGTTATGGTTAGGGTTAGGTTTAGGGTTCATGGTTAGTGTTATGTTTAGGGGTTAGTGTTAGGGTTAGGGCTTAGGTTTAGGGTAAGGTTTTAGAGTTCGTGTTCAGCATTACAGTCGGAGCTTATGTTTACGGTTAGGGGTTAGTGTTAGTGTTAGGGCTGAGATTTAGCTGTTAGTTTAAGGGCACAGGACCTGTTTTATCTACGGTGAGAAGGGTGCTGTCGGAGTCTCCACGAAAGCACAAAATCGTTCCCTGATCCTTGGGAAAGGACCTACATGCAGGACTCAGGTGGAGCCTCATCTCACGCATAGTATAGCTGTATTGTAGGCTTGCTTCACTCTGAGAATGGAAGTAGTGTGAGAATCAGGGTTAGGGTTTGGGTTAGGGGTTTGGAGTTTGGGATTATGGTTCGAGTCAGGGTTAGGTCCTAGGGATTAGGAGTTAGGGTTAGTGTTAGGGATAGGGGTTAGTTGTTGGGTTTGGGTTAGGGTGCTAGGGTTAGGTTTAGGGTTGGGGTTAATATTAGGGTTAGCGTTTAGGGTTAAAGGATAGGATTATGGTTAAGGGTTTGGCTTAGGGTTAGGGTTAAGGGTTAGTGTTAAGGTTTTGGGTTAAGGTCAGGGTTATGTGTTAGGGTGAGGGTTAACAGTTAGAGTTATCGTTAGGGTCTTAGGGATAGGGTTAGGGTTAGAGTTAGGGGTTAGGATTAAGGGTGAAGTGTTAGGGTTATTTTTAGGCATAGTTTTAAAGTTAGGGGCTAGGGTAATGTTTGGTTTGATGGTAGGTTTAAGGTTAGGGTTAGCGGTTTAGAATTCGCATTAGGGATTAGGTGTTATGGTTATGGCTTGGAGTTAGGGTTAGAATTCAGAGATAGGAGTTGTTCTCAGGGTAAGTGTTATGCATTAACGTTATGATAAGGGGTTAAATTTAGGGTTATGGTGAGATTTACATTTTAAGGTGAGCAATGGGATCAGGGTCAGGTGTTATGTTCAGGGTTATGGTTAGGGGTGAGGGGTACGGTTTATGCTTACGACTCGGGCCCTGTCTGCACTACGCAGGGGGGAGGGGTTTGGGGTTGCGATTGTCGTCAGGAACCCACTCTAATGTATGCTGAGTATGGGCACTGGGGTTTCCGGCAGGACACAGTGGTAGAGCCTCCTTTTATTCATGGCATGGGAGGATTGTAGGCTTTCTAACGCTGAGAAAGCAAGAAGTCTGATAATTAGATTTAGGGTTAGGATTATAGTTAGGGTTAGGAATGAGGTTAGTGCTAGGGTGAGGGATTAGGGCTAGGGATTATGGGTAGAGTTAAGGTTAAATATTAGAGTTAGGTTTAACGGTTACAGTTAGGTTTAGGGTTACGTTTTAGGGTGAGGGCTATGGTTAGGGGTTAGGGTTTGGTACAGGGTTAGGGTTAAGTGTTAGGTTTAGGGTTAAAGATTAGAATTCGGATTAGGGTTGACAGTTAGTGTGAGTGTTAACGGTTAGGTTTGTGTTTAAGGGTTAGGGTTAGGGTTTAGGGCTAGTGTTAATCGTTCATGTTAGATTTAGGGTTAGAGTAAAGTGTTATGGTTAGGGTTATGGGTTAGCATTAGGGTTAAAGGTTAAGGGTTAGGTTTATTTTCAGGCACAGGGTTAGGATTAGGTGTTAGGGTTAGTGTTACCGTTAAGGTTTTTTGTAGGCTTAACGTTAGGTTTAGCAGTTTAGAATTAGGGTTAGGGATTAGGTGTTATGGTTATGGTAAGGAGTTAGGGTTAGAATTATGGCATAGGGGTTGGTCTCAGGGTCAGTTTTATGCTTAAAGTTAGGGTAAGCGGTTAAAGTTAGTGTTACGGTGAGCTTTACGGGTTAAGTTGAGCAATAGGATCAGGGTTAGGTTTTATGTTCAGGATTAGGGTTATGGGTGAGGGGTAGAGTTTATACTTAGGGTTAGGGTTAGGGTTAGGGTTTAGGGTTAAGGATCAAGGGTTAGGGTTAGGGTTAGTGTTAGGGCTGTTGGTAGGGTTAAATTTAGGTTTAGCAGCTTACAATTAGGTATTAGGTTTTACAGTTATGAATAAGAGTTAGGGTTAGAATTATGGGATAGGGGTTGTCCTCAGGGTAAGTATTATTCATTAACGTTAGGATAAGGGGTTAGGGTTAGGGTTATGGTGAGTTTTACATGTTAAGGTGAGCAATAGGATCAGGGTCAGATGTTATGATCAGGGTTAGGGTTATGGGTTAGGGGCAGTGTTTATGCTTAGGGCACAGGCCCTGTCTTCACTAGGTGGGTGGTGTTCGGAGGCTGGGATTGCCACCAGGAACCCACTCTATCGTATGATGGGTATGGGCCTCTGGGTTTCATGCAGGGCACAGTGGCAGAGCCTCCTTTCATGCATGGCATGGGAGGATTGTAGGCTTTCTAAACTCTGAGAAAGCAAGAAGTCTGAGAATTAGATTTAGGGTTAGGATTACGGTTAGGGTTAGGGATGAAGTTTAGTGTTAGGGAGAGGGCTTAGTGTTGGGGATTAGGGTTTGGTACAGGGTTAGGGTTAAGTGTTCGGTTTAGGGGTACAGATTAGGATTAGTGTTAGGTTTAAGGGTTAGCTGAGGGTTAACGGTTAGGGTTAAGGTGAAGGGTTAGGGTTAGGGTTTAGGGTTAGGATTAGGGGTTCGTGTTAGGTTTAGGGTTACACTTAAGTGTTAGGGTTTAGGTTCAGGTTTAGGGTTCATGGTTAGGGTTATGTTTAGGGGTTAGGTTTGGTGTAAGGGTATAGTGTTAGTGAAGGGAGTTTGGGTCAGGGTTTCTGTTTAGGGTAGGGGTTAGTGTTAGTGTTAGGACTTAGATTTAGCGATTAGTTTAAGGTCAGAGGACCTGTTTAATCTATGGTGAGAAGGGTGTGGAATGGGTCGCTGAGACACCACAGCATTGTACCCTGGGCCTTGGGCTCAGACCTACATGCAGGAATCAGGGGGAGCCTGTTCTCATGCATGGCATGGTTGTATTGTAGGCTTGGTTAACTCTTAGAATGGAAGAAGTGTGAGAATTAGGGTTATGGTTAGGGTTAGGGATTTGGGTTTAGGAGAGAGTGTTCAAATGAGGGTTAGGGGTTAGGCATTAGGGGTTAGGGTTAGTGTTATGGTTAGGGGTTGGGGTGAGGGTTGGGTTAGGGGCTAGGTTTAGGTTTAGGGTTGGGGTTAGTGTTAGCGTTCGAGTTAGGGATTAGAGTTAGGGTTAAGGGATAGGATTAGGGTTAAGAGTTTGGCTTAGGGTTCAGGTTAAGGGTTAGGGTTATGGTTAAAGATTAGTGTTAGTTTAAACAGTTACAGTTAGGTTTAGGGTTAAATTTTAGGGTGAGGGCTTTTTAAACTCTGAGAGAGGAAGACGTCTGAGATTAAGATTTAGGGTTAGGATTATGGTTAGGATTAGGGATGACGATTAGTGTTAGGGTGAGGGCTTAGGGTTAAGGGTTAGGGTTAGAGTTAGGGTTAAGGTTAGTGTTAGTTTTAACGGTTAAAGTTAGGTTTAGGGTTAAGGTTTATTGTGAGGGTTAAGGTCAGGGGTTAGGGTTTCGTACAGGGTAAGAGTTAAGTGTTAGGTTTAGGGTTAAAGATTAGCATTATGGTTAGTGTTAAAGGTTAGTGTGAGGGTAAAAGTTTAGGGTTAAGTTTAAGGGCTAGGGTTAGGGGTTAGTGTTAGGGTTAAGGGGTCTTGTTAGGTTTAGGGTTACAGTTAAGTGTTATGGTTAGTGTTAAGGGTTACGGTTAGGCTTAGGGTTCATGGTTAGTGTAACATTTAGGGGTTAGGGCTAGGGTTAAATGATAGTGTTAGAGTTAAGGCTTAGGCTTGGGGTAAAGGTTTAGGGATAGGTTTACGGGTTAGGGTTAGTGTCAGGGTTAAATGTTAGGGTGAGAGTTAACAGTTATGGTTAGGGTTATTGGTTAGGGGTTGTGTTTATGATTAGGGCACGTGCCTTGTCTGCACTAGGCGGAGAGGTTAGGGGGCTAGCATATTCGCTGGGAAATCAATCTATCGTATGCTGGGTATTGGCCCCTGGGTTTCATGCTGGACACAGTGGCAGGGCCTCCTTTCACACATGGCATGGGAGGATTATAGGCTTTCTAAACTCTGAGAAAGAAAAAGTCTGAGAATTAGATTTAGGGTTAGGATTATGGTTAGAATTAGGGATGAAGTTTAGTGTTAAGGTGATGCCTTAGGGTTAGGGGTTAGGTTTAGGGTCAGAGTTAAAGGTTAGTGTTAGGTTTAACAGTTACAGTTAGGTTTAGCATTAAGGTTTAGTGTTAGGGTTCAGTTTAGGGGATAGGTTTTGGTACAGGTTAAGGTTTAAGTGTTAAGTTTAGAGTTAAAGATTACAATTAGGGTTAGGTTTAAAGGTGAGTGTGAGGATTAACGGTTAGGGTTAAGCATGAGGGTTAGGGATTAGGTTTAGTGTTAAGGGTTTATGTTAGTTTAGGGTTAGAGTTAAGTGTTATGGTTAGGGTTAGGGGTTAGGGTTAGATATAGGGTGCATGGTTAGGGTTACGTTTAGGGGTTAGGGTTACGGGTTAGGTTTAGGGTGAGTGTTTGGTGTTAGTGTTGGGCATTAGGATAAGGGCTTAGGTTTAGGGTTAGCGTTTAGGTTTAGTGTTAGGGCTTAGATTTAGCGGTTAGTTTAAGGGCACAGGACCTGTTTAATCTATGGTGAGAAGGGTGCAGAATTGGTCCCCTTGACACCACACCATCGTACCTGGGCCTTGGGCCCAGACCTACATGCAGGACTCAGGCGGAGCCTCTTCTCACTCATGGCATGGCTCTATTGTAGGCTTGGTGAACTCTGAAAATGGAGGAAGTGTGAGAATTAGGGTTATGGTTATGGTTAATTGTTTGGGGTTAGGGGTTAGGGTTCGAGTGTGGTTCAGGGGTTAGAAATTAGGAGTTAGTGTTAGTGTTAGGGTTAGGGGTTAGGGGTTAGTGTTGGTTTAGGGGCTAGGGTTAGATTCAGAGTTAGGGTTAGTGTTAGGGTTAGGGTTAGGGATTATGGTTAGGGTTAGGAATTAGGGTTAGGGTTAGGCTTAAGGGATAGGATTAGGGTAAAGGGTTAAGGCTTAGGGTTAGCATTAGGGATTAGGGTTAGGGTTAAGTGTTAGGGTTTTGGTCTGATTTAAGGGTTAGGGTGAGCGTTAACAGTTAGGGTTAAGGTTAATTGTTAGGATTGGGGGTTAGGCTTAAGGATTCGTATTAGGGTTAGGGTATAAGGGTTAGACTTAAGTCTTATGGTTAGGAACAGGGCTTTTGTTTAGGGATAAGGGTTAGGAGTTAGGGTTACTTTTAGGCATAGGGTAGGATTAGGGGTGAGGGTTAGGGTTAGGGTTAGTGTTAGGGTTGTTGGTAGTGTTAAGGTTAGGGTTAGCAGTTTAGAATTAGGGTTAGGGATTAGGTTTTATGGTTATGGCTAAGATTTAGGGTTAGAATTATGGGATAGGCGTTGTTCTCAGTGTAAGTGTTATGCATTAACTTTAGGAAATGCGGTTAAAGTTAGGGTTACAGTGTGGTCTACATGATAAGGTGAGCAGTAGGATCAGGGTTAGGTGTTACGTTCAAGGTTAGGGTTATATGTTAGGCGTACTTTTTATGCTTAGGGCACGGGCCCTGTCTGCACTAGGCGGGAGGATTAGGGGTCTAGGATTGTGGCCGAGAACTTTCTCTATCTTACACTGGGTATGGGTCCCTGGGTTTCATGCAGGACACAGTGGCAGAGCCTCTTTTCACGCATGGCATGGGAGGATTGTAGGCTTTCTAAATTCTGAGAAAGCAAGAAGTCTGAGAATTAGATTTAGGGATAGGATTATGGTTAGTGTTAAGGATAAAGTTTAGCATTAGGGTGAGGGCTTAGGGTTAGGGGTTAGAGTTACGGTCAGGGTTAAAGGTTAGTGTTAGGTTTAATGGTTACAGTTAGCTTTAGGGTCAAGTGTTAGGGTTAAGGTTAAGGTTAGGGGTTAGGTTTTGGTACAGGGTAAGGGTTAACTGTTAGGTTTAGGGTTAAAGATTACGATTAGGGTTAGGTTTAAGGGTTAGTGTGAGAGTTAACGGTTAGGGTTAAGGTTAAGTGTTAGGGTTAGTGGTTAAGTTTAGGTTTAAGTGTTCGTGTTAGGTTTAGGGTTAGAGTTAAGTGTTATGGTTAGGGTTTGGGGTTAGGGTTAGGTTTAGGGTTCATCGTTAGGGTTACGTTTAGGCATTAGGGTTATGGGTAAGGATTAGGGTAAGGGTTTAATGTTAGTGTTGGGCGTTAGGGTCAGGGCTTAAGTTTAGGGTTAAGGGTTAGTGTTAGAGTTAGCGTTAGGGCTTAGATTTAGAGGTTATTTTAAGGGCACAGGACCTGTGTAATCTATGGTGAGAAGTGTGCAGAATGGGTCATCGCCACACCACACCATCGTACCCGAGGCCTTGGGCCCAGACCTACATGCAGGTCTCAGGCAGAGCCTCTTCTCACGCATGGCATGGTTTTATTGTAGGCTTGGCTAACTCTGAGAATGGAGGAAGTGTGAGAATTATGGTTATGATTAGGGTTAGGTGTTTGGGGTTAGGGGTTAGTGTTCGCGTGAGGGTTAGGTGTTAGGGATTAGGGGTTAGGGTTAATGTTAGCATTAGGGGTTAACGGTTAGGGTTGGGTTAGGGACTAGAGATAGATTTAGGGTTGGGGTTAGGGTTAGGGTTAGGGGTTAGGGTTAGGGTTAAGGGATAGGATTAGGGTTAAGGGTTAAGGCTTAGGGTTAGCATTAAGGGATAGGGTTAGGGTTAAGGGTTAGGGTTATGGTCCGAGTTAAGGGTTAGGGTGAGGGTTAACAGTTAGGGTTAGGGTTATAAGTTAGGGATAGTGTTAGGTTTAAGGTCTAGGGTTAGGGTTAGAGGTAGCTTTACTGCTAAGATTAGGTCTCGGCATTAAGGTAAGGGTTAGTGTTAGGGTTAAGGGTTAGGGTTAGGTTTAATTGTTAGGATTAGGATCAGAATTAAGGGTTAGGCTTAGGGTTAGGGGATAGGGTTAGGGTTTAGGGTAAACTTTTAAGGTTATGTTTAGGGATAAGGTTAGGGTTAGCGTTTAAGGTTAGGGTTAGTATTAGGGTTGTTTGTAGGGTTAAGGTAATGTTTAGTGGTTAGAATTAGGGTTAGGGATTAGGGGTTACTGTTATGGCTAGGAGTTAGGGTTAGAATTAAGTGATAGGGGTTGTTCTTAGCATAAGTGTTATGCATTAATGTTAGGATAAGTGGTTAAAGTTAGGTTTACGGTGAGGTTTATGTGTTAAGGTGAGCAATAGGATCAGGGTTAGAATTATGAGTGAGGGGTAGGGTTTTGCTTAGGGTATGGGCCCTGTCTGCCCTAGGAGTGGGATTGAGGGGGATGCGATTGTCACCAGAAACCCACTCTATCGTATGCACGGTATGGGCCCATGGGTTTCTTGTAGGACACTCTGGCAGAGCCTGATTTCACGCATGGTAAAGGAGGATTGTAAGCTTTCAAATCTCTAAGAAAGTAAGAAGTCTGAGAATTAGATTTAAGGTTAGGATTATCGTTATGGTTAGGGATGAAGTTTAATCTTAGGGTGAGGGCTTCGGGTAAGGGGATTGGGTTAGTTTTAGGGTTAAAAGTTACTGTTAGGTTTAACAGTTACAGTTAGACTTAGGGTTTAGGTTTAGGGTTAGGGTTAAGCTTAGGGGTTATGGTTTGGTACAGGGTTAGGGTTAAGTGTTAGGGTTAGGGTTAAAGATCATGACAAGGGTTAGAGTTAAGGGTTAGTTTGAGTGTTAACAGTAGGGTTAAGGATAACTTTTAGGGTTAGGGGTTAGGATTAGTGTTAGGGCTGAGATTTAGCGGTTAGTTTAAGGGCACAGGACCTGTTTAATCTATGGTGAGAGTGGTGCACAGGGTCGCTGCGACACAACACCACCGTACGCTGGGCCTTGGGCCAAGACCTACATACAGGACTCAGGTGGAGCCTCTTCTCACGCATGACATGGCTGTATTGTAGGCTTGGTTAACTCTGAGAATGGAAGAAGTGTGAGAAATCGGGTTAGGGCTGGCTGTAGGTGTTTTTAACCCCTAACCCTAACACTAACCCCCTAATCCTAACCCTAACACTAACCCCAAGGTTAAATCTAACCTTAACCCCTACGACAACCCTAACCCTAACCCTAACCCCTCTCACTGTAGAATAAACAGGTCCTGTGCCCTTAAAATAACCACTAAATCTAAGCCTTAATATCAACCCTAACCTCTGACCCTACACCTAAGCCCTGAGCCTAAAGCCCAACACTAACTCTAAACTCTTACCCTAAAGCTAATCCCTAACCCTAATGCTAACCTCTAAACGTAACCCTAACTGTGAACCCTAAACCTAACCCTAACCTCGAGCGCTAACCATAGCACTTAACTCTAACCCTAAACCTAACATGAACCCTTAATCCTAACACTAACCCTAACCCTAACTCTTAACTTTAACCCTGACTGTTAACCCTCACACTAACCTTTAAACCTAACCTTAATCGTAATCTTTAACCCTAAACCTAATATTTAACCCTAATCCTGTACCAAACCCTAAACCCTAACCTTAAACCTAACCATAAACCTTAACCCTGAACCTAACTGTAACGGTTAAAACTAAGAGTAACCTGTAACGCTACCCGTAACCTCTAACTCTAAGCCTTCACCCTAACACTAACCTTGATCCTTAACCCGAACCCTAACCCTAACCCTAAATCTAATTCTCAGTCTTCTTGCTTTCTTAGAGTTTAGAAAGCCTACAATCCTCCCATGCCATGCGTGAAAGGAGGCTCTTCCACTGTGTCCTGAATGAACCGCTGGGGCCCATGGCCAGAGTACGATAGAGTGGGTTCCTGGTGACAATCCCAGCCCCCTAACCCCCCCCCTCCTAATGCAGACAAGGCCCGTGTCCTAAGCATAAACTCTACACCTCACCCAAAACTCTAACCCTGAAAATAACATTTAACCCTGATTCTATTGCTCACCTTAGAATGTAAACCTCACTGTAACCTGAACTTTAACCTCTTATCCTAACGTTAATGCATAACACTTACCCTGAGATTAACCCCTATCCCATAATTCTAACCCTATCTCCTAGTCATAACTGTGACAACTAATCCCTAACCCTAATTCTAAACCACTAACACTAACTGTTACCCTACGTAGTTACTGTTACGGTAACCTACTGTTACCCTAACACTGAACCTAACCCTTACTCCTAACGCCAAAGCTATGGCTAAAAATAATGCTAACCCTTGACCCCTTACCCTAACTCCTAACCCTAATCCTAATCCTAACCACTAACCCAACCTTAGCTCTTAACCCTAACCCTAAACCTTACCCTGACGCCTAGACCTAACCCTGACACTAACCTAACACCTAACCCTAATCATAACCCCTAAAGCTAACCCTAACCCTGAACCCTAAACCTAACCCTAACACTTAATACTAACTATATCCCTAACCCCTAACCCCAACCCTAACCCTAACCGTTAACCCTCACCCTAACCCTTAAACCGGACCCTAACACTAAATCTTAACCCTAAACCTACGCCCAACCCTTAACCATAATCCTATCCCTTAACCCTAAACCTAACCCCTAACCCTAAACCTAACACTAACCCCAATCCTAATTCTAACCATAGCCCTTAATACATCACTACGCCTAACCCCTAACCCTAACCCTAACCCCTAATGCTAACCCTAACACTGAACCCTAAACCTAACCCTATCCCTAACCCTTAAACATAACTCTATCCCTAACCAATAATCCTAAACCTAATCTTTAACCCTCACCCTAGAGCTTAACTCAAACCGTAACCCTAAGCCTAAGCCCCAACCCTAACACTTAACACAAACCCTAAGCCTTAACACTTAACCCCAATCCTATCCTTTAACCCTAACACTAACCCTGATGCCTAATCCTAACCCTAACACTAACCCCAACCATAAATCTAACCCTAGCCCCTAACGCAAAGCTAACCCCTAACCCTAACACTAACCCTAAATCCTAGTACCTAACCACTAAACCTCACTTGAACCCTAACCCCTAACACCAAACCCTTAACCCTAACCATAACCCTATTTCTCACACTACTTCCATTCTCAGAGTTAACCAAGCCTAAAATACAACCATGCAATGCGTGAGTAGAGTTTCCGCATGAGTCCTGCAAGTAGGTCTGGGCCAAAGGCCCAGGATCCGATGGTGTGGTGTCGCATGGAAACATTCTGCACCCTTCTCACCATAGATTACACAGGTCCTGTACCCTTAAACTAACCGCCAAATCAAAGCCCAAACACTGACCCTAACCCCTAACCCTAAACCTAAGCCCTGACCCTCATGCCCAACACTAACACTAAACGCTTACCCTAAACCTAACCCCTAAATGTAACCTTAACCATGAACCCTAAACCTAACCCAAACCCCTAACCCTAACCATAACACTTAACTCTAACCCTAAACCTAACATGAACACTTAACCCTAACCCTAACCCATAAACCTAACACTTAACCTTAACCCTAACCGTTAACCCTCACACTAAACCTTAACCCTAACCCTAATCCTAATCTTTAAGCCTAAACCTAGCACTTAACCCTTACCCTGTACCAAAACCTAACCGCTAATCTTAACCCTAAGCTTAAACCTTAAAGCTTAACCCTAAACCTAACTGTAACTGTTAAACCTAACACTAACCTTTAACCCTGACCCTAACCGAAACCCCTAACCCTAAGCCCTCACCATAACAGTAACCTATATTGCTAACCCTAACCCTAATCCTAGCCCTAAATTTAATTCTCAGACTTCTTGCTTTCTCAGAGTTTACAAAGCCTACAATCCTCCCATGTCATGTGTAGAAGGAGGCTCGGCCACTGTGTCCGGCATGAAACCAAGGGGCCCATACCCAGCGTATGATAGAGTGGCTTCCGGCATCTATCCCAGCCGTCTAAGCCCCCTCCTAGAGCAGAGAGGGCTCGTGATATAAGCATAAACACTACCCCTCACCCATAACCCTAACCCTGAACATCACAGCTCACCCTGATACTATTGCTCACCTTAACACATCAACCTCACCATAACTCTAACTTGAACCCGTTATCCTAACGTTAATGCATAAGACTTACCCTAAGAACAACCCCTATCCGTTAATTCTAACCCTAACTCCTAGCCACAATTGTAACACCTAATCCCTAAGGCTAATTCAAAACTGCTAAACATTACCTTATCTCTACAAACTAACCCTAACCCTAACCGCTAACCCTAACCGTACACCTAAAAATAACCGTAACACTTGACACTTAACCCTAACCCTTAACCCTGATCCTAATCCTAACAATTAAACCTAACCCTAACTCTTAAGCCTAACACTAACACGTACCCTAATGCCTAGACCTAACCCTAAGAGTAAACGTAACCCCTAACCCTAACCCTAATCCCTAATGCTAACCCTAACACTGAACCCTAATCCTAAGCCTTAAACCTAACTCTATCCTTAACCCATAACCCTAGCCCTAACCGTTAACCCCACACTAACCCTTAACTCGAACTGTAACCCTAACCCTTAAAACTAAACCTAACACTTAACGCTAACCCTAAGCCTTAACGCTTAACCCTTATCCTATCCCTTAACCCTAACCCCTAATGCTAACCCTAACCCCACTCTAAATCTAACCCTAGCCCCTAACCCAACCCTAACCCCTAAGCCCTAACCCTATCACTAAACCCAACACCTACTCCCTAACCTCTAATCCTCACTCGAAGCTTAAGCCCTAACCCTAAGCCCTCTCCCTGACTAATCTTCATCCCTAATCCTAACCATAATCCTAACCCTAAATCTAATTCTCAGACTTCTTGCTATCTCAGAGTTTTAAAAGCCTACAATTCTCCAAAGCCATGCGTGAAAGCTGGCTCTGCCACAGTGTCCTGAATGAAACCCAGGAGCCCATACTCTGTGTACGATAGAGTGGGTTCCCGGGGACAATCACAGCCCCCTAACTCCCCCTGCTAGTGCTGACAGGGCCCATGCCCTAAGCAAAAACCCTGCACCTCACCCATAACCCTAACCCTGAACATAACACCTAACCCTGATGTTATTGTTCACCTTAACACGTAAACCTCACTGTAACCCTAACTTTAATTCCTATCCTAATGTTATTGCATAACACTTACCCTAAGAACAAACCCTATCCCTTAATTCTAAGCCTAACTCCTAGCATAACCGTAACACCTAATCCCTAACCTTAATTCTAAACTGCTAAACATTACCTTCACCCTACAAACAACCCTAACACTAACCCTAACTCTAACCGCTAACCCTAACCCTAACCATTACCCTGATCATAATCCTAACAATTAAACCTAACCCTAATTCTTAACCCTAACACGAACCATTACCATAATGCCTAGACCTAACCCTAACTGTAACCCTAACCCCTAACCCTAACCCTAACCGCTAATGCTAACCCTAACCCCGAACCCTAAACCTAACCCTAACCCTATCCCTTAAACCTATTACTATCCCTAAACCATTACCCTAATTGCAACTGTTAACCCTCACTCTCACCCTTAACTTGGACCAAAACCCTAACCCTTAACCCTAACCTTAACCCTTACTGCTAATCTTAAGCCTTCACCCTTTACCTTAATCCTATCTCGTAAGCCTAACCCTAACGCTGACCCCTAACCCACCTGAACATTAACCCTAAACCTAAATCTAACGCTAGCCCCTTACAAAAACCTAACACCTAACCCCTGACACACTAATCCTAACTTCTAATTCCTAACCACTAAACTTCACTCAAACCCAAACCTCTAACCCCAAACACATAACCCTAACCATAACCCTAATTCTCACACTTCCTTCGTTCTCAGAGTTGATCAAGCCTACAATAGAGCCATGCCACGAGTGAGAAGAGGCTCTGCCTGAGTCCTGCATGTAGGTCTGGGACCAAGGCCCAGGTACGATGGTGTGGTGTTGAGGCGACCCAGTCTGCACCCTTCCCACCATAGATTAAACAGAGCATGTGCCCTTAAACTAACCACTAAATCTAAGCCCTAACACTAAACCTAAATCCTAACCCTAAACCTCGGCCCTTATCCTAATGCCCAACAGTAACACTAAACACTCACCCTAAACTTAACCCGTAACCCGAACCCCTAAATGTAACCCTAACCATGAACCCTAAACCTAACCCTAACCTCTAGCCATAACCATAACACTTAACTCTAAACCTAAACGTTACACGAAGCCTTATTCCTAACCCTAAGCCCAACCCTAACACTTAATCTTGACCCTTACCATTAACCCTCACACTAACCCTTAACCCTAACCCTAATCCTAATCTTTAACCATAAAGCTAACACTGAAGCCTAACCCTGTGCCAAACGATAAAACCAAACCTTAACCCTAACCCTGAAACTTAACCGTAAACGTAACTGTAACTGTTAAAAATAACACGAACCTTTAACCCTAACCCCTAACCCTAAGAGCCCACCCTAACACTAATCTTCCTCGCTAAACATTACCATAATCCTACCCCTAAATCTAATTCTCAGACTTCTTGCTATCTCAGAGTTTAGAAAACCTACAATCTTCCCATGACATGAGTAAAAGGGGGCTCTGCCACTGTGTCCTGCATGAAACCCAGGAGCCCATACCCAGCGTATGATACAGTGCGTTCCCGGGCACAATCCCATCCCCCTAACCCCCGCCCCCCGCCCAGTGTAGACAGGGCCCGTACGCTAAGTATAAACACTACCCCTAACAGATAACCCTCACCCTGAATATAACACCTGACCCTGATCCTATTGCTCACCTTAAAACATAAACCTCCCCGTAACCCTAACTTATCCCCTTATCTTAACGTTAATGTATAACACCCTGAGAAGAGGCCCCATCCCATAATTCTAATCCTAATCCCCAGCCATAACCATAACACCTCATCCCTAATTCTAAAATGCCAACCCTACCTTCACCCTACCAACAACCCTAACCCTAACCCTAATCTCTAACCCTAAGCCCTCACCCTATCACTAATCTTCATCACTAAACCATACCATAATCCTAACCCTAAATCTAATTCTCAGACTTCTTGCTTTCTCAGAGTTTTGAAAGCCTACAATCCTACTAAGCCATGCATGAAAGCCCGCTCTGCCACAGTGTCCTGCATGAAACCCAGAGGCCCATACACAGCTTACGATAGAGTGGGTTCCCAGCGACCACAACAGACCCCTAACTTCGATTCCTAGGGCATACAGGGCCCGTGCCCTAAGCATAAACACTACCCCTCACCCATAACCCTAACCCAGAACATAACACCTAACCCTGATACTACTGCTCACTTTAACACGTAAACCTCACCATAACCCTAAGTTTAACCCCATATCGTAACGTTAATGCATGACACCCTGAGAACAAGCCCTATACTGTAATGCTAACCCTAACTCATAGCCATAACCATAACACCTAATCTCTAATTCTGAAACGCCAACCCTAACCTTAACCCTACCAACAACACTAACACTAACCCTAACCCCTTACGCTAACCCTACGCCTAAAAATAACCCTAACCGTTGATCCTTAGTCATAACCCCTAACCTTAACGCTAACCCTTAACCCTAATCCCAATCCTAACAATTAAACATAACCCTAACTCTTAACCCTAACTCTAACCTTTACCTTAATGCCTAGAGTTCTAACCCCAACACTGACCTACAGTTAGAAGTAACACAAACACCTAATGATAACCTTAAACCTGAACAATAAACCTAATCCTTAACCCTAACCCCCTAACGGTTAACCCTCACCCTAACCCTTAACCCTGACCCTAACCCTAAACCTGAACCCTAACCCTGAACCCTAACCCTTAGCCTAACCCGTAACCCTAACCCTAGCCATTAACCCTAACCGCTAACCATAACACTAACCCCAACCCTAAACCTAACCCTGGCCCCCTAACCCAGAATTAACACCGAACCCGTAACACTAACTCTACCCCTAACCACTAGCACCTAACCCTGACTCGAAACCTAACCCCTAACTCGAAACCCCTAACCCCAAACCTAACCCTAATTCTCACACTACTTCCATTCCCAGAGTGAAGCAAGCCTACAATACAGACATGCTATGTGTGAGATGAGGCTCCACCTGAGTTCTGCATGTAAGTTTTTTCCAAGTCCCAGGGAATGATGTTGTGCTTTCATGGTGACTCTGACCGCACCCCTCTCACCTTAGATTAACCAAGTCCTGTGCCCTTAAACTGACCTCTAAATCTGAGCTCTAACACGAACCATAACGACTGACCCTGAACCTAAGCCCCGAGCCTAAAGCCCAACACTAACACTAAACCCTTACCCTAAACCTATTCCCTAACCCTAATGCTAACCCCTAAACGTAACCCTAACCGTGAACAGTAAACCTAACCCTAACCTCTAACACAAACCCTAACACATAACTCTAACCCTAAAACTTACCCTAACCCTTAACCCTAAACCTAAACCCTACCGTAACTCTTAACCTTAACCCCAACCGTTAACTCTCACGCTAACCTTTAATCCTAACCCTAATCCTAATCTTCAACCCTAAACCTAACACTTAACCCTAACCCTGTACCAAACACTAACCCCTCATCTTACCCCTAACCGTAAACCTCAACCATAAACCGAACTGTAACCGTTAAACCTAAGAATAACCTTTAATCCTAACCCTAATCCCTAACCCTAAGCCCTCACACTAACACTAAACTTCATCCTTAACCCTAACCATAATCCTAACCCTAAATCTAATTCTCAGACTTCTTGCTTTCTTAGAGTTTAGAAAGCCTGCAATCCTCCCATGCCATGCGTTAAAGGAGGCTCTACCACTGTGTCCTGTATGAAACCCACGGGCCCATACCCAGAATACGATACAGTGGGTTCCTGGTGACAATCCCAGTCCCTAACCTCCCCCACCGCGTAATGCAGACAGGGCCCGTGCGCTAAGCATAAACAATACCTTTAACAGGTAACCCTAACCCTGAACATAACACCTAACCCTGTTCCTATTTCTCCCCTTAACACGTAAACCTCACTGTGAGCCTAACTGTAACCTCTTATCGTAACGTTCAGGCATAACCCATTTCCTGAGAACAACCCCTATCCCATAATTCTAACCCTATCTCCTGGTCATAACTGTAAGACCTGATCCCTAACCCTAATTCTAAACTGCTAAGCCTAACCGTAACCCTACCTACAACCATAACACTGACAGTAACCCTTACTTCTAACCCCAACGCTATGCCTAACAAAAGCCCTAACCCTTCACCCTTCACCCTAACCCGTAAGCCTTACCCTAACCCTTAACCCTAATCCTAATCCTAACCATTAAACCTAACCCTAGCTCTTAAAGCTAACCCTAAACCTTACCCTCAAGACTAGACCTAACCCTGACACTAACCTAACATCTAACCCTAACCATAACCCCTAAAGCTAACCCTAACCCTGAATCCTAAACCTAACCCTAACACTGAACCCTCACTATATCCCCAAACTCTAAGCCTAATCCTAAACGTTAACCCTCACCCTAACACTTAAACTGGACCATAACACTAAACATTAACCCTAACACTAAACTTTAACCCTAAACCTAAGCCCAACCCTTAACCCTATTCCTATCCTTTTACCCTAAAACTAACCCCTAAACCTAACCCTAATACTAACCCCAATCCTAACTCTAACCATACCCCTTCAGAAAACACTAACTCCTAACCCCTAACCCTAACACTAACCATAAACCCTAATCGCTAACCCTTAACCCTAAGGCTTAAGCTTTACCCTAACTGTTAGCCCTCACCCTAACCCTTAACACTGACCCTAACATTAACCTTTAACTCTAAGCCTAACCCTTATCCCTAACAGTAAAGGAAACCCTTAACGCTAACATTATCCCTTAACCCTAAGCCTAACACTACGGCTAAAAATAACCCTAACCTTTGATCCTTAAACCTAACCCCTAACACTTACTTTAACGCCAAACCCTAACCCTAATCCTAAGCATTAAACCTAACCCTATCTCTTAATCCTAACCCTAGCCCTTACCCTAACGCCTATATCTAACCCTAAATCTAACCTACAACCTAATCCTAACCTTAAGCCATAATGCTAACTCTAATCCTGAACCCTAAACCTACCCGTAACCCTTAACACTAACCCTATCCATAACCCTTAACCCTGACCCTAACCATTACCCGCACCCAAACATTTAACCCTGACCCTAACCCTAATCTTTAACGATAACCCTAACACTAAACCCTAACCCTAAGCCCAACACTTAACCCGAATCCTATCCCTTAACCCTAAGCCTAACCCTAACCCCTAACCCTAAACCTAACACTAAACCCAACCCTAAACCTAACCCTAGCTCCTATCCCAACCCTAAGACCTAACCTTTAATGCTAACAGTAACCCTAACTACTAATCCCTCACCCCTAACCTTCCCTCTAACCCTAAACCCCTAACCCCAAACCCCTAACCCTAAACTTAACCCTAATTCTCACACCTCTTCCATTCTCAGTCTTAAGCAAATCTACAATACAGCCATGCCATTCCTGAGATGAGGCTCTGCCTGTGTCCCACATGTAGGTCTGGGCCAAATACAAAGGGTACGATGGTGTGGTGTCACAGCGACCTGTCCACACCCTTCTCACCATAGATTAAACAAGTCCTGTGCCCTTATACTAACAGATATATCTCAGCCCTAACACTAATACTAACCCCTAACCGTAAACATAAGCTCGGACTGTAACGCCGAACACTAACTCTAAAACCTTACCTTAAACCTGACCACTAACCCTAACACTAACTGCTAAACATAACCCTAACCATGAATCCTAAACCTAACCCTAACCTCTACCCGTAACCACAACACTTAACTCTAACCCTAAAGGTTACATGAAGCCTTATTCCTAACCCTAACCCCACCCTAACCCATAATATTGACCCTTACCATTAACCCTCACACTAACCCTTAACCGTGACTCTAATCCTAATCTTTAACCATAAAGCTAACACTGAAGCCTAACCCTGTGCCAAACGCTAGACCCAAACATAAACCCTAACCCTCAAACTGAACCGTAAACCTAACTGTAACTGTTAAACCTAACACTAACATTTAACCCTAACCCCTAACCCTAAGACGCCACCCTAACACGAATCTTGATCCCTAAACATTACCATAATCCTACCCCTAAATCTAACTCTCAGAGTTCTTGTTTTCTCACAGTTAAGAAAGCCTACAATCCTCCCATGCCATGAGTAAAAGGGGGCTCTGCCACTGTGTCCTGCATGAAACCCAGGAGCCCATACCCAGCGTATGATAGAGTGGATTCCCGGGGACAATCCCATCGCTATAATCCCCGCCCGCCGCCAAGTACATACAGGGCCCGTGCCCTAAGTATAATCAATACCCCTAACAGATTACCCTCACCCTGAACATAACACCTAACCCTGATCCTATTGCTCACCTTAAAACATAAACCTCCCCGTAACCCTAACTTATCCCCTTATCTTAACGCTAATGCATAACACACTGAGAAGAAGCCCTATCCCATAATTCTAATCCTATCACCTGGTCATAACCGTAACACCTCATCCCTATTTCTAAAATGCCAACCCTAGCTTTCACCCTACCAAAAACCCTAACCCTAACCCAAAACCCGAACCCTAAGACCTCACCATATCACTAATCTTGATCCCTAAACCGTACCGTAATCCTAACCCGAAATCTAATTCTCAGACTTCTTGCTTTCTCAGAGTTTTGAAAGCCTACAATCCTATTAAGCCATGCATGAAAGCCGGCTCTGCCACAGTGTCCTGCATGAAACCCAGAGGCCCATACACTGCGTATGATAGAGTGGGTTCCCAGCGACCATCACAGACCCCTAATTTCGCCTTCTAGTGCATACAGGGCCTGTGATCTAAGCATAAACCCTACCCTCACCCATAACCCTAACCCAGAACATAACACCTAACCCTGATCCTACTGCTCACTTTAACACGTAAACCTCACTGTAACCCTAACTTTAACCCCATATCTTAACGATAATGCATGACACCCTGAGAACAAGCCCTATACCGTAATTCTAACCCTAACTCCTAGCCGTAACCATAACACCTAATCCCTAATTCTGAAACGCCAACCCTAACCTTAACCCTACCAACAACACTAACACTAACCCTAAACCCTTACCCTAATCCTACGCCTAAAAATAACCCTAAGCACTGATCCTTAGTCATAACCCCTAAACCTTAACCCTAACCCTTAACGCTAATCCCCATCCTAACCATTAAACGTAACCCTAACTCTTAACGCTAACCGTAACCTTTACCCTAATGCCTAGAGATCTAACCCCAACACTGACCTACAGTTAACACTAACCCTAACACCTAATGCTAATTTTAAACCTGAACCATAAACCTAACCCTTAACCCTAACCCTATCCCTAACCCCCTAACCCTAACCCTAACTGTTAAGCCTCACCCTAACCCTTAACCCTGACTCTAACCCTAAACCTTAACCCTAACCCTGAACCCTAACCCTAAGCCTAACCCTTAACCCTAACCCTATCCCTTAACCCTGACACCTAAAGCTAACACTAACCCCAACCCTAAACCTAACCCTGGCCCCCAAACCCAGACTTAACACCTAACACCTAACACTAACTCTAACCCTAACCACTAATCCCTAGCACCTGACCCTGACTCGAAACCTAACCCTTAACTAGAAACCCCTAACCCCAACCCTAACCATAATTCTCACACTACTTCCATTCCCGAGTGAAGCAAGCCTACAATACAGCCATGCCATGTGTGAGATGAGGCTCCGCCTGAGTCCTGCATGTAGGTTTTGTCCCAAGGCCTAGGGAATGATGTTGTGCTTTCGTGGTGACTCCAACCGCACCCTCTCACCATAGATTAACCAGGACCTGTGTCCTTAAACTGACCGCTAAATCTAAGCCCTACCACCAACCCTAAACCTTTACCCTGAACCTAACCCCCGAGCCTAAAGGCCAACACTAACTCTAAACACTTACCCTTAACCTAATCCCTAACCCTAATGCTAACTCCTAAACGTAACCCTAACCATGAACAGTAAACCTAACCCTAACCTCTAACACAAACCCTAACACATAACTCTAACCCTAAAACTAACCCTAACCCTTAACCCTAAACATAAACCCTGACCCTAACCCTTAACCTTAACCGTTAACTCTGATGCTAACCTTTAATCCTAACTCTAATCCTAATCTTCAACCCTAAACCTAACACTTAACCCTAACCCTGTACCTAACCCTAACCCTATACCAAACCCTAACCCCTCATCTTAACCCTAACCGTAAACCTCAACCCTAAACCGAACTGTAACCGTTAAACCTAACAGTAAACTTAAACCGTAACCCTAATCTGTAACCCTATCCCCTAACCATAACACTACACTTCATCCTGAACCCTAACCATAATCCTAACCCTAAATCTAATTCTCAGACTTCTTGCTTTCTTAGAGTTTAGAAAGCCTGCAATCCTCCCATGCCATGCGTGAAAGGAGGCTCTACCACTGTGTCCTGCATGAAACCCACGGGCCCATACCCAGACTATGATAAAGTGGGTTCCCGGGTACAATCCCAGCCCCCTAAACTCCCCCCGCCCACCTAATGCAGACAGGGCCCGTGCGCTAAGCATAAACAATACCTTTAACAGATAACCCTAACCCTGAACATGACACCCAACCCTTTTCCTATTTCTCCCCTTAACACGTAAACCTCACCGTGAGCCTAACTTTAACCTCTTATCCTAACGTTAATGCATAACCCATTTCCTGAGAACAACCCCTATCCCATCTTTCTAACCCTATCTCCTAGTCATCACTGTAACCCCTAATCCCTAACCCTAATTCTAAACCGCTAACCCTAACCGTAACAATACCTACAACCCTAACACTGATAGTAACCCTTACTTCTAAGCCCAACGCTATGCCTAACAAAAACCCTAACCCTTCACCCTAACCCCTAAGCCTTACCCTAACCCTTAACCCTAATGCTAATCCTAACCATTAAACCTAACCCTAGCTCTTAAAGCTAACCCTAAACCTTACCCTCATGGCTAGACCTAACCCTGACACTAACCTAACACCTAACACTAACCAGAACCCCTAAAGCTAACCCTGAACCCTATCCCTAACCCTAGCAGTAAACTTTAACCCTAAACCTAAGCCCGACCCGTAACCCTAATCCTATGCTTTTACCCTAAAACTAACCCCTAAACCTAACCCCTATACCTCACCCTAACTCTAACCCCAATCCTAATTCTAACCATACCCCTTCATAAAACACTATCTCCTAACCTCTAACCCTAACACTAACCAAAAACCCTAATCACTAATCCCTAACCCTAACGCTTAACCTTTACCCTAACCGTTAACCCTCACCCTAAATCTTAACACTGACCCTAACCTTAACCTTTAACTCTAAGCCTAACCCTTAACCCTACAGTAAGGAAGACCCTTAATGTTAATGGGATCCCTTCTCCCTAACCCTAACACTACAGCTAAAAATAACCCTAACCTTTGATCCTTAAACCTAACCCCTAACACTTACTTTAACCCCAAACCCTAACCCTAAACCTAAGCATTAAACCTAACCCTATCTCTTAACCCTAACGCTAGCCCTTACCCTAACGCCTAGATCTAACCCTAAATCTAACCTACCGCCTAATCCTAACCTTAAGCCCTAATGCTAACTCTAACTCTGAACCCTAAACCTACCCGTAACCCTTAACACTAACCCTATCCGTGAACCTTGACCCTGATCCTAACCATTACCCGCACCCAAGCATTTAACCCTGACCCTAACCCTAATCCTTAAGATAACCCTAACACTAAACCCTAAACCTAAGCCCAACACTTAACCCTAATCCTATCCCTTAACCCTAACCCTAACCCTAACCCTAATGCTAATCCCTAAACGTAACCCTAACCGTGACCAGTGAACCTAAACCTAACCTCTAACACAAACCGTAGCACATAACTCTAACCCTAAAATTAACCCTAACCCTAAACCTAACCCCTAACTCTTAACCTTAACACTAAGTATTAACTCTCACGCTAACCTTTAATCCTAACCCTAATCCTAATCTTCAACCCTAAACCTAACACTTAACCCTAACCCTGTACCAAACCCTAACCCCTCATCTTAACCCTAACCGTAAACCTCAACCGTAAACCAAAGTGTAACCGTTAAACCTAAGAGTAACCTTTAACCCTAACCCTATTCCCTAACCCTAAGCCCTCACCCTAACACTAAACTTCATCCTTAACCTTAACCATAATCCTAACCCTAAATCTAATTCTCAGACTTCTTGCTTTCTTAGAGTTTAGAAAGCCTGCAATCCTCCCATGCCATGCGTGAAAGGGGGCTCTACCACTGTGTTCTGCATGAAACCCACGGGCCCATACCCAGAGTATGATAGAGTGGGTTCCTGGATACAATCCCAGCCCCCTAAACTCCCCACGCCCGCCTACTGCAGACAGGGCCCGTGCGCTAAGCATAAACAATACCTTTAACAGATAACCCTAACCCTGAACATAACACCCAACCCTTTTCCTATTTCTCCCCTTAACACGTAAACCTCACCGTGCGCCTAACTTTACCCTCTTATCCTAACGTTAATGCATAACCCATTTCCTGAGAACAACCCCTATCCCATAATTCTAACCCTATCTCCTAGTCTTCACTGTGACACCTAATCCCTAACCCTAATTCTAAACCGCTAACCCTAACCGTAACCCTACCTACAACCCTAACACTGACAGTAACCCTTACTTCTAACCCCAACGCTATGCCTAACAAAAACCCTAACCCTTGACCCTAACCCTTCACCCTAACCCCTAAACCTTACCCTAACCCTTAACCCGAATCCTGATCCTAAACATTAAACGTAACCCTAGCCCTTAAAGCTAACCCTAAACCTTACCCTCACGACTAGACCTAACCCTGACACTAACCTAACACCTAACACTAACCAGAACCCCTAAAGCTAACCCTGAGCCCTATCCCTAACCCTAGCAGTAAACTTTAACCCTAAGCCTAACCCTAACCTTAATCCTATCCCTCAACCCTAACCCTAACCCTAACCCTAATGCTAACCCCTAAACGTTACCCTAACCGTGAACAGTAAACCTAAACCTAACCTCTAACACACACCATAGCACATAACTCTAACCCTAAAACTAACCCGAACCCTAACCCTAACCCTAAACCCTAACTCTTAACCTTAACCCTAAGCGTTAACTCTCACGCTAGCCTTTAATCCTAACCCTAGTCCTAATCTTCAACCCTAAACCTAACACTTAACCCTAACCCTGTACCAAACCCTAACCCCTCATCTTAACCCTAACCTTAAACCTCAACCCTAAACCAAAGTGTAACCGTTAAATCTAAGAGTAACCTTTAACCCTATCCGTAATCCCTATCCCTAAGCCCTCACCCTAACACTAAACTTCATCCTTAACCCTAACCCTAACCCTAACCCTAAATCTAATTCTCAGACTTCTTGCTTTCTTAGAGTTTAGAAAGCCTGCAATCCTCCCATGCCATGCGTGAAAGGAGGCTCTGCCACAGTGTCCTGCATGAAACCCAGAGGCCCATACACTGCGTGCGGTAGAGTGGGTTCCCAGCGACCATCACAGACACCTAACTTTGCCTCCTAGGGCATACAGGGCCCGTGCCCTAAGCATAAACCCTACCCCTCACCCATAAGCCTAACCCAGAACATAACACCTAACCCTGATCCTACTGCTACCCTTAACAGGTAAACCTCACCATAACCCTAACTTTAACCCCATATCTTAACGTTAATGCATGACACCCTGAGAACAAGCCCTATACCGTCATTCTAACCCTAACTCCTAGCTATAACCGTAACACCTAATCCCTAATTCTGAAACGCCAACCCTAACCTTAACCCGACCAACAACACTAACACTAACCCTAAGCCCTTACCCTAACCCTATGCCTAAAAGGAACCCTAACCATTGATCCTTTGTCATAACCCCTAACCTTAACCCTAACCCTTAACCCTATTCCCAATCCTAACCGTTAAACATAACCCTAACTCTTAACCCTAACCCTAACCTTTACCCTAATGCCTAGAGATCTAACCCCAACACTGTCCTACAGTTAACACTAACCCCAACCCCTAATGCTAACCTTAAACCTGAACCAAGCACCTAACCCTTAACCCTAACACTATCCCTAACCCCTAAGCCTAACCCCAACTGTTAACCCTCTAACCCTCACCCTGAATCCTAACCCTATCCCTTAACCCTAACCCCTAACCCTAACGCTAAATCCAACCCTAAACCTTACCCTGGCCCCCTAACCCAGACTTAACACCTTACCCCTAACACTAACTCTAACCCTAACCACTAATCCCTAGCACCTAACCCTGACTCGAAACCTAACCCCTAACACGAAAAACCCTAACCCCAACCCCAACCCTAATTCTCACACTACTTCCATTCCCAGAGTGAAGCAAGCCTACAATACAGCCATGCCATGTGTGAGATGAGGCTCTCCTGAGTCCTGCATGTAGGTCCTCTCCCAAGGCCCAGGGAATGATGTGGTGCTTTCGTGGTGACTCCGACCGCACCCCTCTCACCGTAGATTAACCAGGTCCTGTGCCCTTCAACTGACCGCTAAAGCTAAGCCCTACCACCAACGCTAACCCCTGACCCTCAACCTAAGCCCCGAGCCTAAAGCCCAACATTAACTCTAGACCCTTACCCTAAACCTAATCCCTAACCCTAATGCTAACCCCTAAACCCAACCCTAACCGTGAATAGTAAACCTAACCCTAACCCCTAACACAAACCATAGCACATAACTCTAACCCTAAATCTAACCCTAAGCCTAACCGTAAACCCTAACTGTTAACCTTAACCCTAAGAGTTAACTCTCACGCTAACCTTTAATCCTAACCCTAATCCTAATCTTAAACCCTAAACCTAACACTTAACCCTAAACGTCTACCAAACCCTAACCCCTCATCTTAACCCTAACCTTAAACCTCAACCCTAAACCAAAGTGTAACCGTTAAATCTAAGAGTGACCTTTAACCCTAACCGTAATCCCTAACCCTAAGCCCTCACCCTAACACTAAACTTCATCCTTAACCCTAACCCTAACCCTAACCCTAAATCTAATTCTCAGCCTTCTTGCTTTCTTAGAGTTTAGAAAGCCTGCAATCCTCCCATGCCATGCGTGAAAGGAGGCTCTACCACTGGGTCCTGCATGAAACCCACGGGCCCATACCCAGAGTATGATACAGTGGGTTCCCGGGTACAATCCCAGCCCCCTAAACTCCCCTCGCCCGCCTAATGCAGACAGGGCCCGTGCGCTAAGCATAAACAATACCTTTAACAGATAACCCTAACCCTGAACATAACACCCAACCCTGTTCCTATTTCTCCCCTTAACAAGGAAACCTCACCGTGAGCCTAACTTTAACCTCTTATCCTAACGTTAATGCATAACCCATTCCCTGAGAACAACCCCTATCCCATAATTCTAACCCTATCTCCTAGTCATCACTGGAACACCTAATCCCTAACCCGAATTCTAAACCGCTAACCCTAACCGGAACCCTACCTACAACCCTAACACTGACAGTAACCCTTACTTCTAACCCCAACGCTATGCCTAACAAAAACCCTAACCCTTCACCCTAACCCCTAAGCCTTACCCTAACCCTTAACCCTAATCCTAATCCTAACCATTAATCCTAAGCCTAGCTCTTAAAGCTAACCCTAAACCTTACCCTCACGACTAGACCTAACCCTGACACTAACCTAACACCTAACCCTAACCAGAACCCCTAAAGCTAACCCTGAACCCTATCCCTAACCCTAGCAGTAAACTTTAACCCTAAACCTAAGCCCAACCCATAACCCTAATCCTATCCTTTTACCCTAAAACTAACCCCTAAACCTAACCCCTATACCTAACCCTAACTCTCACCCCAATCCTAATTCTAACCATACCCCTTCATAAAACACTAACTCCTAACCTCTAACCCTAACACTAACCAAAAACCTTAATCGCTAATCCCTAAACCTAACGCTTAACCTTTACTCTAACCGTTAACCCTCACCGTAATTCTTAACACTGACCCTAACCTTAACCTTTAACTCTAAGCCTAACCCTTAATCCTACAGTAAGGAAGACCCTTAATGCTAACGGTATCCCTTATCCCGAACCCTAACACTACAGCTAAAAATAACCCTAACCTTTGATCCTTAAACCTAACCCCTAACACTTACTTTAACCCCAAACCCTAACCCTAATCCTAAGCGTTAAGCCTAACCCTATCTCTTAACCCTAACCCTAGCCCTTACCCTAACGCCTAGTTCTAACCCTAAATCTAACCTCCCGCCTAATCCTAACCTTAAGCCCTAATGCTAACGCTAACCCTGTACCCTAAAGCTACCCGTAACCCTTAACACTAACCCTATCCGTAAACCTTAACCCTGACAACAACCATTACCCGCACCCAAGCATTTAACCCTGACCCTAACCCTAATCCTTAATGATAACCCTAACACTAAACCCTAACCCTAAGCCCAACACTTAACCCTAATCCTATCCCTTAACCCTAACCCTAACCCTAACCCTAATGCTAACCCCTAAACGTAACCCTAACCGTGAACAGTAAACCTAACCCTAACCTCTAACACACACCATAGCACATAACTCTAACCCTAAAACTAACCCGAACCCTAACCCTAATTCTAAAACCTAACTCTTAACCTTAACCCTAAGCGTTAACTCTCACGCTAAACTTTAATCCTAACCCTAGTCCTAATCTTCAACCCTAAACCTAACACTTAACCCTAACCCTGTACCAAACCCTAACCCCTCATCATAACCCTAACCTTAAACCTCAACCCTAAACCAAAGTGTAACCGTTAAATCTAAGAGTAACCTTTAACCCTAACCGTAATCCCTAACCCTAAGCCCTCACCCTAACACTAAACTTCATCCTTAACCCTAACCCTAACCCTAACCCTAAATCTAATTCTCAGACTTCTTGCTTTCTTAGAGTTTAGAAAGCCTGCAATCCTCCCATGCCATGCGTGAAAGGAGGCTCTGCCACAGTGTCCTGCATGAAACCCAGAGGCCCATACACTGCGTGCGGTAGAGTGGGTTCCCAGCGACCATCACAGACACCTAACTTTGCCTCCTAGGGCATACAGGGCCCGTGCCCTAAGCATAAACCCTACCCCTCACCCATAAGCCTAACCCAGAACATAACACCTAACCCTGATCCTACTGCTCACCTTAACTGGTAAACCTCACCATAACCCTAACTTTAACCCCATATCTTAACGTTAATGCATGACACCCTGAGAACAAGCCCTATACCGTCATTCTAACCCTAACTCCTAGCTATAACCGTAACACCTAATCCCTAATTCTGAAACGCCAACCCTAACCTTAACCCGACCAACAACACTAACACTAACCCTAACCCCTTACCCTAACCCTACGCCTAAAAGGAACCCTAACCGTTGATCCTTAGTCATAACCCCTAACCTTAACCCTAACCCTTAACCCTATTCCCAATCCTAACCATTAAACATAAGCCTAACTCTTAACCCTAACCCTAACCTTTACCCTAATGCCTAGAGATCTAACCCCAACACTGACCTACAGTTAACACTAAACCCAACCCCTAATGCTAACCTTAAACCTGAACCAAGCTCCTAACCCTTAACCCTAACACTATCCCTAACCCCTAAGCCTAACCCCAACTGTTAACCCTCTAACCCTCACCCTGAATCCTAACCCTATCCCTTAACCCTAACCCCTCACCCTAACGCTAACTCCAACCCTAAACCTTATCCTGGCCCCCTAACCCAGACTTAACACCTTACCCCTAACACTAACTCTAACCCTAACCACTAATCCCTAGCACCTAACCCTGACTCGAAACCTAACCCCTAACACGAAAAACCCTAACCCCAACCCCAACCCTAATTCTCACACTACTTCCATTGCCAGAGTGAAGCAAGCCTACAATACAGCCATGCCATGTGTGAGATGAGGCTCCGCCTGAGTCCTGCATGTAGGTCCTCTCCCAAGGCCCAGGGAATGATGTTGTGCTTTCTTGGTGACTCCGACCGCACCCCTCTCACCGTAGATTAACCAGGTCCTGTGCCCTTCAACTGACCGCTAAAGCTAAGCCCTACCACCAACGCTAACCCCTGACCCTGAACCTAAGCCCCGAGCCTAAAGCCCAACATTAACTCTAGACCCTTACCCTAAACCTAATCCCTAACCCTAATGCTAACCCCTAAACCCAACCCTAACCATGAACAGTAAACCTAACCCTAACCCCTAACACAAACCATAGCACATAACTCTAACCCTAAATCTAACCCTAAGCCTAACCGTAAACCCTAACTCCTAACCTTAACACTAAGCCTTAACTCTCACGCTAACCTTTAATCCTAACCCTAATCCTAATCTTCAACCCTAAACCTAACACTTAACCCTAAATGTCTACCAAACCCTAACCCCTCATCTTAACCCTAACCGTAAACCTCAACCCTAAACCGAACTGTAACCGTGAAACCTAACAGTAACCTTTAACCCTAACCCTAATCCCTAACCTTAAGCCCTCACCCTCACACTAAACTTCATCCTTAACCCTAACCATAATCCTAACCCTAAATCTAATTCTCAGCCTTCTTGCTTTCTTAGAGTTTAGAAAGCCTGCAATCCTCCCATGCCATGCGTGAAAGGAGGCTCTACCACTGTGTCCTGCATGAAACCCACGGGCCCATACCCAGAGTATGATAGAGTGGGTTTCCGGGTAAAATCCCAGCCCCCTAAACTCCCCCCGCCCGCCTAATGCAGACAGGGCCCGTGCGCTAAGCATAAACAATACCTTTAACAGATAACCCTAACCCTGAACATAACACCCAACCCTGTTCCTATTTCTCCCCTTAACAAGGAAACCTGACCGTGCGCCTAACTTTAACCTCTTATCCTAACGTTAATGCATAACCCATTCCCTGAGAACAACCCCTATCCCATAATTCTAACCCTATCTCCTAGTCATCACTGGAACACCTAATCCCTAACCCGAATTCTAAACCGCTAACCCTAACCGGAACCCTACCTACAACCCTAACACTGACAGTAACCCTTACTTCTAACCCCAACGCTATGCCTAACAAAAACCCTAACCCTTCACCCTAACCCCTAAGCCTTACCCTAACCCTTAACCCTAATCCTAATCCTAACCATTAATCCTAAACCTAGCTCTTAAAGCTAACCCTAAACCTTACCCTCACGACTAGACCTAACCCTCACACTAACCTAACACCTAACCCTAACCAGAACCCCTAAAGCTAACCCTCAACCCTATCCCTAACCCTAGCAGTAAACTTTAACCCTAAACCTAAGCCCAACCCATAACCCTAATCCTATCCTTTTACCCTAAAACTAACCCCTAAACCTAACCCCTATACCTCACCCTAACTCTCACCCCAATCCGAATTCTAACCATACCCCTTCATAAAACACTAATTCCTAACCTCTAACCCTAACACTAACCAAAAACCCTAATCGCTAATCCCTAACCCTAACGCTTAACCTTTACCCTAACCGTTAACCCTCACCCTAATTCTTAACACTGACCCTAACCTTAACCTTTAACTCTAAGCCTAACCCTTAACCCTACAGTAAGGAAGACCCTTAATGCTAATGGTATCCCTTATCCCTAACCCTAACACTACAGCTAAAAATAACCCTAACCTTTGATCCTTAAACCTAACCACTAACACTTACTTTAACCCCAAACCCTAACCCTAATCCTAAGCGTTAAACCTAACCCTATCTCTTAACCCTAACCCTAGCCCTTACCCTAACGCCTAGTTCTAACCCTAAATCTAACCTCCCGCCTAATCCTAACCTTAAGCCCTAATGCTAACGCTAACCCTGAACCCTAAAGCTACCCGTAACCCTTAACACTAACCCTATCCGTAAACCTTAACCCTGACCCTAACCATTACCCACACCCAAGCATTTAACCCTGACCCTAACCCTAATCCTTAATGATAACCCTAACACTAAACCCTAACCCTAAGCCCAACACTTAACCCTAATCCTATCCCTTAACCCTAACCCTAATTCTAACCCCTAAACGTAACCCTAACCGTCAACAGTAAACCTAAACCTAACTTCTAACACAAACCATAGCACATAACTCTAACCCTAAAACTAACCCTAACCCTAACCCTAACCCTAAACCCTAACTCTTAACCTTAACCCTAAGCGTTAACTCTCACGCTAACCTTTAATCCTAACCCTAATCCTAATCTTCCACCCTAAACCTAACACTTAACCCTAACCCTGTACCAAACCCTAACCCCTCATCTTAACCCTAACCGTAAACCTCAACCCTAAACCAAAGTGTAACCGTTAAATCTAAGAGTAACCTTTAACCCTAACCCGATTCCCTAACCCTAAGCCCTCACCCTAACACTAAACTTCATCCTAACCCTAACCATAATCCTAACCCTAAATCTAATTCTCAGACTTCTTGCTTTCTTAGAGTTTAGAAAGCCTGCAATCCTCCCATGCCATGCGTGAAAGGAGGCTCTGCCACAGTGTCCTGCATGAAACCCAGAGGCCCATACACTGCGTGCGGTAGAGTGGGTTCCCAGCGACCATCACAGACACCTAACTTTGCCTCCTAGGGCATACAGGGCCCGTGCCCTAAGCATAAACCCTACCCCTCACCCATAAGCCTAACCCAGAACATAACACCTAACCCTGATCCTACTGCTCACCTTAACAGGTAAACCTCACCGTAACCCTAACTTTAACCCCATATCTTAACGTTAATGCATGACACCCTGAGAACAAGCCCTATACCGTAATTATAACCCCAACTCCTAGCCATAACCGTAACCCCTAATCCCTAATTCTGAAACGCCAACCCTAACCTTAACCCGACCAACAACACTAACACTAACCCTAACCACTTACCCTAACCCTACGCCTAAAAGGAACCCTAACCATTGATCCTTAGTCATAACCCCTAACCTTAACCCTAACCCTTAACCCTACTCCCAATCCTAACCATTAAACATAACCCTAACTCTTAACCCTAACCCTAACCTTTACCCTAATGCCTAGAGATCTAACCCCAACACTGACCTACAGTTAACACTAACCCCAACCCCTAATGCTAACCTTCAACCTGAACCATACTCCTAACCCTTAACCCTAACACTATCCCTCACCCCTAAGCCTAACCCCAACTGTTAACCCTCTAACCCTCACCCTGAAACCTAACCCTATCCTTTAACCCTAACCCCTAACCCTAACGCTAACTCCAACCCTAAACCTTACCCTGGCCCCCTAACCCAGACTTAACACTTAACCCGTAACACTAACTCTAACCCTAACCACTAATCCCTAGCACCTAACCCTGACTCGAAACCTAACCCCTAACTCGAAACCCCTAACCCCAACCCCAACCCTAATTCTCACACTACTTCCATTCGCAGAGTCAAGCAAGCCTACAATACAGCCATGCCATGTGTGAGATGAGGCTCCGCCTGAGTCCTGCATGTAGGTCTTCTCCCAAGGCCCAGGGAATGATGTTGTGCTTTCGTGGTGACTCCGACCGCACCCCTCTCACCGTAGATTAACCAGGTCCTGTGCCCTTCAACTGACCGCTAAAGCTAAGCCCTACCACCAACGCTAACCCCTGACCCTGAACCTAAGCCCCGAGCCTAAAGCCCAACACTAACTCTAAAACCTTACCCTAAACCTAATCCCTAACCCTAATGCTAACCCCTAAACGTAACCCTAACCGTGACCAGTAAATCTAACCCTAACCTCTAACACAAACCATAGCACGTAACTCTAACCCTAAAACTAACCCTAACCCTAAGCCTAAACCCTAACACTTAAGCTTAACCCTAAGCGTTAACTCTGACGCTAACCTTTAATCCTGACCCTAATCCTAATCTTCAACCCTAAACCTAACACTTAACCCTAACCCTGTACCAAACCCTAACCCCTAATCTCAACCCTAACCGTAAACCTCAACCCTAAACCGAACTGTAACCGTTAAAACTAAGAGGAACCTTTAACCCTAACCCGAATCCCTAAACTTAAGCCCTCACCCTCACACTAAAATTCATCCTTAACCCTAACCATAATCCTAACCCTAAATCTAATTCCCAGACTTCTTGCTTTCTTAGAGTTTAGCAAGCCTGCAATCCTCCCATGCCATGCGTGAAAGGAGGCTCTACCACTGTGTCCTGCATGAAACCCACGGGCCCATACCCAGAGTATGATAGAGTGGGTTCCCGGGTACAATCCCAGCGCCCTAAACTCCCCCCACCCGCCTAATGCAGACAGGGCCCGTGCGCAAAGCATAAACAATACCTTTAACAGATAACCCTAACCCTTAACATAACACCCAACCCTGTTCCTATTTCTCCCCTTATCACGTAAACCTCACCATGAGCCTAACCTTAACCTCTTATCCTAACGTTAATGCATAACCCATTCCCTGAGAACAACCCCTATCCCATAATTCTAACCCTATCTCCTAGTCATCACTGAAACATCTAATCCCTAACCATAATTCTAAACCGCTAACCCTAACCGTAACCCTACCTACAACCCTAACACTGACAGTAACCCTTCTTCCAACCCCAACGCTATGCCTAACAAAAATCCTAACCCTTCACCCTAACCTCTAAATCTTACCCTAACCCTTAACCCTAATCCTATTCCTAACCATTAAACCTAACCCTAGCTCTTAGACCTAACACTAAACCTTACCCTCAGGACTAGACCTAACCCTGACACTAACCTAACACCTAACACTAACCATAACCCCTAAAGCTAACCCTGAACCCTAACCCTAACCCTAGCAGTAAACTTTAACCCTAAACCTAATCCCAACCCATAACCCTAATCCTATCCTTTTACCCTAAATCTAACCCCTAGACCTAATGCCTATACCGAACCCTAACTCTAACCCCAATCCTAATTCTAACCATAGCCCTTCTTATAACACTAACTCCTAACCTCTCACCTTAACACTAACCAAAAACCCTAATCGTTAATCCCTAACCCTAATGCTTAACATTTACCCTAACAGTTAACTCTCACCCTAATTCTTAAACTGACCTTAACCTTAACCTTTAACACTAAGCCTAACCCTTAACCCTACAGTAAGGAAAACCCTTAATGCTAATGTTATCCTTTATCCCTAACCCTAATACTACAGCTAAAAATAACCTTAACCTTTGATCCTTATACCTAGCCCCTAACACTTACTTTAACCCCAAACCCTAACCCTAATCCTAAGCATTAAACCTAACCGTATCTCTTAACCCTAACCCTAGCCCTTACCCTAACGCCTAGATCTAACGCTAAATCTAACCTACCGCCTAATCCTAACCTTAAGCCCTAATGCTAACTCTAACCTGAACCCTAAACCTACCCGTAACACTTAACACCTAACGCTTTCCGTAAACCTTAACCCTGGCCCTAGCCATTACCCGCACCCAAGCATTTAACCCTGACCCTAACCCTAATCCTTAATGATAACCCTAACACTAAACCCTAACCCTAAGCCCAACACTTAACCATAATCCTATCCTTTAACCCTAAGCCTAACCCTAACCCCTAATGCTAAACCTAACCCTAACTGCAACCCTAACCCTCAATCTTGACACTTACCATTAACCCTTACACTAACCCTTAACCCTAACCCTAATCCTAATCCTTAACCATAAGGCTAATACTGAAGCCTAACCCTGTGCCAAACGCTAAACCCAAACCTTAACCCTAACCCTGAATCTTAAACGTAAACCTAACTGTAAGTGTTAAACCTAACACTAACCTTTAACACAAACCCCTAACCCAAGACCCCACCCTGACACTTATCTTCATCCCTAAACATTACCATAATCCTACCCCTAAATGTAATTCTCAGACTTCTTGCTTTCTCAGACTTTAGAAAGCCTACAATCCTCCCATGCCATGAGTAAAACGGGGCTCTGCCACTGTGTCCTGCATGAAACCCAGGAGCCCATACTAAGCGTACGGTAGAGTGGGTTCCCAGCGACAATCACAGACCCCTAACTTCACCTCCTATTGCATACAGGGCCCGTGCCCTAAGGATAAACCCTACCCCTCACCCATAACCGTAACCCAGAACATAACACCTAACCCTGATCCTACTGCTAACCTTAACAGGTAAAGCTCACCGTAACCCTAACTTTAACCCCTTATCTTAATGTTAATGCATGACACCCTGAGAACAAGCCCTATGTCGTCATTCTAACCCTAACTCCTAGCCATAACCATAACACCTAATCCCTAATTCTGAAACGCCAACCCTAACCTTAACCCGACCAACAACACTAACACTAACCCTAACCACTTACCCTAACCCTATGCCTAAAAATAACCCTAACCATTGATCGTTAGTCATAACCCCTAACCTTAACCCTAACCCTTAACCCTAATCCCAATCCTAACCATTAAACATAACCCTAACTCTTAACCCTAACCCTAACCTTTACCCTAAAGCCTAGAGATCTAACCCCAACACTGACATACAGTTAACACTAACCCTAACCTCTAATGCTAACCTTAAACCTGAACCATACACCTCACCCTTAACCCTAACCCTATCCCTAACCCCCTTACCCTAACTCTAACTGTTAACCCTCACCCTAACCTTCAACCCTGACCCTAACCTTAAACCTTAATCCTAACCATGAGTGAGATGAGCCTCTGCCTTTGTCCTGCGTGACAGTTGAAGCCCAACACCCAGGGTACGATGAAGTGGGGACGCAGCCTTCCTCCACACCTACAGTGCCCCGTACATTAGACAGGGCCCCTGCCCTAACACACACTGTTAAACTTAAGCCCTAACCCTATCACCAAACCAAACCCTTAGTAAGCCCTGAATCTAACTCCTAACAGTAACCCTAATCCCTGACCCTTACTCTTGCCTCTCACCCTAAACCTAAACCCAACCACTAAACCTAATCCTAATCTCTAACCCTAACAGTAATCCTAACCCTAATTCTAAGCTAAAACCCTAACCCCTAAACCTAATCCTAGTCCCTAACACCTAACCTTACCCTAAACCAAATTCCAATTCTCAGACTTCTTCAATTCAAAAACTTAAAAAAGCTTACAATCCACCAATGCCGTGTGTGAGATGAGGGTCCGCCCCTATGTCCTGCATGACAGGCAGGCGCCAATGCCCAGGGTACTATGGAGTGGGGTCCTGGGGTCTGTAGGCTTGCTAAACTCCAGTTTGGAAGAATTGCTATAGTCATATATAGGGATGCTTACATTTACTTATAGAAAGCAACTATTGGTGTGTGATTTGTAGGCTTGCCTTACTCTAGTTTGGATGAAGAAGCTGAATCATATATAGGAATATTAGCTTTGAGTTAGAGGAAGCATCTATGGGGGGGTGCTTTTTTGGCTTGTTAAACTCTGGTTTGGAAGAAGTTCGAGAGTCTTATATAGGAACGATATCATTCATTCAGAGAAAGCAATTATAGGAGTTGTTTGCAGGCTTGCTAAGCTCTAGTTTGGAGGAAGGCGAGAGTCATATATAGGAACGCTTACGTTCACATAAAGCGTCTATGGGGGGATGGTTTCTAGGCTTCCTAAACTCTAGCTTGGAAAAAGAGGACAGTTATGTATAGGAACTCTCGGAGGGGGATTTGTAGCATTGCTAAAATCTTAGATTGGAAAAGTTGCGAGAGTCATACATAGGAATGTTAACATTCACTCAATGAAAGCAACTATAAGGGGTGCTTTGCAGGCTGGCTACACTCCAATTTGGAAAAAGTGCGACAGTCATATATAGGAAGGCTTATATTCACTCAGACAAAGCAATTATGTGTAGGTGTATAGTAGGCATGCTAACTCTAGTTTGGAAAATTTCGAGAGCCATGTATAGGAAAGCTTACAGTAACTTAGAGAAAGCAACGAATGGGGGTGGAGTGCAGGCTTGCTAAACTCTAGTTTGGAGGAAGTGCCATAGTCATATATAGGAACGCTTAGATTCATTCAGAGAAAACAGCTGTCGGGGATTGGTTTGTAGACTTAACTCTAGTTTGGAAGAAGTGCGAGAGATATATATAGGAATGTTTACATTGACTCAAAGAAAGCAACTATGGGGGAGTGTTATTTTGGCATGCCAGATGCTAGTTAGGAAGAAGTACAAGACTCATATATAGGAACGCTTACATTCACACACCAAGAGCAACTACGGAGTAGTGTCAGATAGACATGTTAAAGTCTAGCTTGGGAGAAGTTCCAGAGTTCTATATAGGAAAGGTAACAGCCACTTTGAAAAAGCAAGTCTTGGCGGGTGGTTGGTAGGCCTGCAAAACCCTGTTTTGGTTGAAGTGTGAGAGTCATATATGAGAACGCTTACATTCACTCAGAGAAAGAAACGATGGGGTTGTTTGTAGGCTTACTAAACTGCAGTTTGGAAGAAGCACAAGAATCACATATAGGAACACATACATTTTGACGCACTGAAAGTAACTATGGGGTGGTGTTTTATAGGCATGCTAAACTCTAGTTTGGATGAAGTTTGAGAATCACATATAAGAAAGCTTAGAGTCACTTAGAGAAAGCAAATCTCTGGGTGTGGAATGTAGGCCTGCTAAACTCTATTTTGGTTTAAGAGTGAGAGTCATATATGGGAAGGCTTACATTCCCTCAGAGAAAGCAACGACGGCGTGGTGGATTGTAGGCATAGTAAACTCTAGTTTGGAAGAAGTAGGAGAATGATATATGGGAACGCTTACATTCACGTAGAGAAAGCAATTATGGGGTGGCGTTTTTGTAGCCATGCTAATCTCTAGTTTGGAAGAAGTTAAGGAGTAATATATAGGAAAGGGTACAGTCATAGAAACCAACTCTCGGGGGATGTTTTGTACACCTGCAAAATTCCAGTTTGGAAGAAGAGGGAGAGTCATATTGGGGACCGTGTGTATTCACTCAGAGAAATCAACGATGGGATTGTGATTTGTAGGCATAGTCAACTCTAGTTTGGAAGAAGTACGAGAATCGTATATAGGAACGCTTACCTTGATGCAGAGAAAGCAACTATGCAGTGATGTTTGTATGCCTACTAAAATATAGTTTGGAGGAAGTTCGAGAGCCATATCTAGGAAGCTTACAGTCACTTAGAGAAAGCAACTCTCAGGGGGTGTTTCGTAGGCCTGCTAAACTCTATTTTCAATGAAGTGTTAGAATAATATATGGGAACTCAGTGAAAGCAACGTTATGGTTGTGGTTCCTAGGCATACTAACCTGTAATTTGGAAGAAGCAAGAGAATCACATAGAGAATCAAACTCTATTTTGGTTGAAGTGTGAGAGTCATATATGGGAACGCTTACATTCACTCAGAGAAAACAACGTTTGGGTGGTGGTTTGTAGGGCATACTAAACTGTAGTTTGGAAGAAGTACGAGAGTCCTATATAGGAACACTTACATTCACGCAGAGAAAGCACTTATGGCGTCAGGTTTTGTAGGCATGCTAAACTGCAGTTTGGAAGAAGTTGGAGAACCTTATACAGGAAAGATTACCGTCACCTAGGGAAAGCAACTCTCGGGAGATTGTTTGTACGCATGCTAAACTCTAATTTGGATGAAGTGTGAGAGTCAAACACGGGACCGCTTACATTCCCTCAGAGAAACAACATTGGGGTGGTTTTTGTAGGCATACTAAATAGTTTGGAAGAAGTACTAGAATGATATTTGGGAACGCTTACATTCACACAGAGAAAGCAACTACGGGGTGGTGTTTTGTAAGCATGCTATAGTTTGGAAGAAGTTCTAAACCTGAACAGTCACTTAGAGAAAGCAACTCTTGGTGGGTGATTTTTAGGTCTGCTAAATTGTATTTTGAAAGAAGTACCAGAGTCATATATACTAATGCTTACATTCATGCAAAGAAAAAACTATGGGGTGATGTTTTGTGGGCATGTTAACCTGTAGTTTGGAAGAAGTTGGAGAGTCTTATTTAGGAAAGCTTACAGTCACCTAGAGAAAGCAACTCTCGGGAGATCCTTTCTTGGCCTGCTAAACTCTACTTTGCATCAATTGTGAGACTCAAACATGGGAATGCTTTCATTCATTCAGAGAATGCAACGTTTGGGTGGTGGTTTGTAGGCATTCTAAACTGTATTTTGGAGGAAGTACGAGAGTCATATATCTGAACGCTTTCATTCAGGCAGAGAAAGCAACTCTAGGGTCATATTTTGTTGGCATGCTAAACTGTGGTTTGGAAGAAGTTCGAGAGTCTTATATAGGAAAGATTACAGTGACACAGAGAAAACAACTCTCGGAAGTTTATTGGTAGGCCTGCTAACCTCTAATTTGGATGAAATGTGAGAACGCTTGCATTCATTCACTCAGAGAAAGAAACATTATCGTGATGGTTTGCAGGCATAATAACTGTAGTTGGGAAGAAGTAGGAGAGTCATATATATGAACGGTTACATTCACGCAGAGAAAGCAACTGTGGGGTGGCGTATGTATGCATGTTAATCTGTAGTTTGGAGGAAGTGCGAGAGTCGTATCTGGGGAAAATTACAGTCACTTAGAGAAAGGAACCATCTTGGGCTGGTTTGTAGATCTGCTAAATTCTATTTTGGAAACAGAGTGTGAGTCATATATGGGAACGCTTATGTTCACTCAGAGAAAGCAACCACGGTGTGGTGTTTTGTTGGCATGGTGTAGTTTGAAAGAAGTTGGAGATTCTTATATAGGAAAGTTTACAGTCGCCTAGAGAAAGCAACTCACGGGGTGTGGTTTGTAGGCCTGCTAAACTCTAATTTAGATGAAGTGAGAGAGGCATATATATGAACGCTTATATGGACGCAGAGAAAGTAACTATGGGTTGGTGTTTTGTAGGCATGCTAAAATATAGTTTGGAAGAAGTTCGAAAGCAGACAGTCACTTAGAGAAAGCAACTCTCGGCGGTGGATTTTTCTGTCTGCTAAATTGTATTCTGAAAGAAGTACCAGAGTCATATATACAAACGCTTACATTCATGCAGAGAAAGCAACTGTGGGGTGGTGTTTTCTAGGCATGCTAAACTCTAGTTTGGACGAAGTTTGAGAATCACATATAAGAAAGCTCAGAGTCACTTAGAGAAAGCAAATCTCTGGGTGTGGAATGTAGGCGTGCTAAACTCTATTTTGGTTTAAGAGTGAGTCATATATGGGAAGGCTTACTTTCACTCAGAGAAAGCAACGATGATGTGGTGGTTTGTAGGCATAGTAAACTCTAGTTTGGAAGAAGTAGGAGAATGATATATGGGAACGCTTACATTCATCCAGAGAAAGCAATTATGCGGTGGCTTTTTTGTAGCCATGCTAATCTCTATTTTGGAAGAAGCTAAAGAGTAATATATAGGAAACCATACAGTCATTTATAGAAACCAACTTTCGGGGGATGGTTTGTAGGCCTGCAAAACTCTACTTTGGAAGAAGGGAGAGAGTCATATTGGGGACCGCGTACATTCACTGAGAGATATCAACGATGGGGTTGTGGTTTGTAGGCATACTAAACTCTAGTTTGGAAGAAGTAGGAGAATGATATATGGGAACGCTTACATTCATGCAGAGAAAGCAACTATGGAGTGCTGTTTGTATGCCTACTAAACTATAGTTTGGACGATGTTCGAGAGTCATATCTGGGAAGTTTACAGTCACTTAGGGAAAGCAACTCTCTGGGGGTGGTTCTTAGGCCTGCTAAACTCTATTTTCAATGAAGTGTTAGAATCATATACAGGAACGCTTACATTCACTCAGAGAAAGCAACGTTGGGGTGGCCGTTTTTGAGCATACTAAACTCTACTTTGGAAGAGGTACGAGAGACATATATAGGAACGCTTACATTAACACAGAGAAAGCAAATACGGGGTGCTGTAGTGCAGGCATAGTAAACTCTAGTTTGGAAGAAGTAGGAGAATGATATATGGGAACGCTTACATTCATCCAGAGAAAGCAATTATGCGGTGGCTTTTTTGTAGCCATGCTAATCTCTATTTTGCAAGAAGTTAAAGAGTAATATATAGGAAACCATACAGTCATTTATAGAAACCAACTTTCGGGGGATGGTTTGTAGGCCTGCAAAACTCTACTTTGGAAGAAGGGAGAGAGTCATATTGGGGACCGCGTACATTCACTGAGAGATATCAACGATGGGGTTGTGGTTTGTAGGCATACTAAACTCTAGTTTGGAAGAAGTAGGAGAATGATATATGGGAACGCTTACATTCATGCAGAGAAAGCAACTATGGAGTGATGTTTGTATGCCTACTAAACTATAGTTTGGAGGGTGTTCGAGAGTCATATCTGGGAAGCTTACAGTCACTTAGAGAAAGAAACTCTCTGGGGATGGTTCGTAGGCCTGCTAAACTCTATTTTCAATGAAGTGTTAGAATCATATACAGGAACGCTTACATTCACTCAGAGAAAGCAACGTTGGGGTGGCCGTTTGTGAGCATACTAAACTCTACTTTGGAAGAGGTACGAGAGACATATATAGGAACGCTTACATTAACACAGAGAAAGCAAATACGGGGTGCTGTAGTGCAGGCATGCTAAACTATAGATTGGAACAAGTTCGAAAGCTGACAGTCACTTAGAGAAAGCAACTCTTGGCGGGTGATTTTTAGGTCTGCTAAATTGTATTTTGAAAGATGTACCAGAGTCATATATACAAACGCTTACATTCATGCAGAGAAAGAAATTATGGGGTGATGTGCTGTGGGCATGCTAAACTGCAGTTTGGAAGGTGTTCAAGAGTGTTATATAGGATAGCTTACAGTCACCTAGAGAAAGCAACACTCGGGACAGCTTTGCAAGCCTCTATACACTAATTAGCAGCAATTGTGAGAGTCAAATATGGGAACGCTTACATTCTCTCAGAGAACACAACGTTTGGGTGGTGGTTTGTAGGCATAATAACTGTAGTTCGGAAGAAGTAGGAGAGTCATATATATGAACGGTTACATTCACACAGAGAAAGAAACTGTTGGGTGGCGTATGTACGCATGTTAATCTATACTTTCGAGGAAGTTCGAGAGTCATATCTGGGGAAAATTGCAGTCACTTAGAGAAAGCAACCATCGGGGGCCGTTTTGTAGATCTGCTAAATTCTATTTTTGAAGAAGAGTGGGAGTCATATATCGGAACGCTTATATTCACTTAGAGAAATCAACGATGGGACAGTGTTTCCTTGGCATGCTAAACTGTAGTTTGGAAGAAGTTTGCGAGTCTTGTATAAGAAAGCTTACAGTCACCTTGCGAAAGTAACTCTCGGCAGATTGTTTCTAAGCATGCTAAATTCTAATTTGCATCAATTGTGAGAGTCAAACATGGGAACGCTTACATTCACTCAGAGAACGCAACGTTTGGGTGGTGGTTTGTAAGCATTCTAAACTGTATTTTGGAGGAAGTAGGAGAGTCATATATACGAATGCTTACATTCACGCAGAGAAAGCAACTCTGTGGTCGTATTTTGTTGGCATGCTAAACTGTGGTTTGGAAGAAGTTCGAGAGCCTTATATAGGAAAGATTACAGTGACACAGAGAAAACAACTCTCTGTAGTTTGTTGGTAGGCCTGCTAAACTGTAATTTGGATGAAGTGTGAGAATGCTTGCATTCACTCAGAGAAAGAACTTTGTCGTGGTGGTTTGTAGGAATAACAACTGTAGTTCGAAGAGGTAGGAGAGTCATATATGAATGGTTACATTCACGCAGAGAAAGCAACTGTGGGGTGGCGTGTGTAATCATCATAATCTGTAGTTTGGAGGAAGTTCGAGAGTCATATCTGGGGAAAATTAGAGTCACGTAGAGAATTGGAACCATCGGGTGTTGTGTAGGTCTGCTAAATTCTATTTTGGAAGAAGAGTGAGAGTCATATATGGGAACGCTTATGTTCACTCAGAGAAATCAACGATGGGGCGCTGTATTGTTGGCATGCTAAACTGTAGTTTGGAAGAAGTTCGACAGTCTTATATAGGAAAGTTTACAGTCACCTAGAGAAAGCAACTCACAGGAGGTGGTTTGTAGGCCGCTAAACTCTAATTTGGATGGTGAAAGAGGCTATATGGATACGCTTCATTCACTCAGAGAAAAGTAAGTTGAGGTGGCGGTTTTTAGGTATACTAAACTTCAGTTTGGAAGAAGTACGAGAGTCATATATATGAACGCTTATGTGGACGCAGAGAAAGCAACTATGGGGTGGTGTTTTGTAGGCATGCTAAAATATAGTTTGGAAGAAGTTCGAAAGCAGACAGTCACTTAGAGAAAGCAACTCTTGGCGGTAGATTTTTAGGTCTGCTAAATTGTATTTTGAAAGAAGTACCAGTGTCATATATACAAACGCTTACAGTCATGCAGAGAAAGCATCTGTGGGGTGGTGTATTGTAGGCATGCTAAAATCTAGTTTGGACGAAGTTTGAGAATCACATATAAGAAAGCTTAGAGTCACTTAGAGAAAGCAAATCTCTGGTTGTGGAATGTAGGTGCGCTAAACTCTATTGTGGTTTAAGACTGAGCGTCATATATGGAAAGGGTTACATTCACTCAGAGAAAGCAACGATGGTGTGGTGGTTTGTAGGCATACTAAACTCTAGTTTGGAAGAAGTAGGAAAATGATATTTGGGAACGCTTACATTCATGCAGAGAAAGCAATTATGGGGTGGCTTTTTTGTACCCATGCTAATCTCTAGTTTGGAAGAAGTTATATAGGAAAGCGTACACTCATTTATAGAAACCAACTTTCGGGGGATGGATGGTAGGCCTGCAAAACTCTACTTTGGAAGAAGGGGGAGAGTCATATTGGGGACCACGTACATTGACTCAGAGAAATCAAGGATGGGGTTGTGTTTTGTAGGCATACTAAACTCTAGTTTGGAGGAAGTACGAGAATCATATATAGGAACGCTTACATTCATGCAGAGAAAGCAACTATGGAGTGATGTTTGTATGCCAACTAAACTATAGTTTGGAGGATGTTCGAGAGTCATATCTGGGAAGCTTACAGTCATTTAGAGAAAGCAACTCTCTGGGGGTGGTTCGTAGGCCTGCTAAACTCTATTTTCAATGAAGTGTTAGAATCATATACAGGAACGCTTACATTCACTCAGAGAAAGCAACGTTGGGGTGGTGGTTTGTAGGTATACTAACCTGTAGTTTGGAAGAAGCAAGAGAATCACATATAGAACCGCTTACATTAAGGCACTGAAAGCCACTATGGGGTCGTGTTTTTAGGCATGCTAAACTGTAGTTTGGAAGAAGTTTGAAAGCTGTCACTTAGAGAAAGAAACTCTCTGCGGGTGATTTTTTAGGTCTGCTAAATTGTATTTTGAAATAAGTACCAGAGTCATCGTTACAAACGGTTACATTCATACAGAAAGAAACTATGGGGTGATGTTTTGTGGGCATGCTAAACTGCCCACAAACTTCGAAGAAGTTCGAGAGTCTTATATAGGAAAGCTTACAGTCACCTAGAGAAAGCAACTCTCGGGAGATGGTTTCTAAGCCTGCTAAACTAATTTGCACCGATTGTTAAAGTCAAACATGGGAAGGTTTACATCCACTCCGAACACAACGTTTGGGTTGTGGTTTGTGGCCATAATAACTGTAGTTCGGAAGAAGTAGGAAAGTCATATATATGAACGGTTACATTCACGCAGAGAAAGCAACTGTTGGGTGGCGTGTGTACGCGTGCTAATCTATAGTTTGGAGGAAATCCGAGAGTCATATCTAGGGAAAATTACAGTCACATAGCTAAATCAACCATCGGGGACTGGTTTGTAGGTCTGCTAAATTCTATTTTGGAAAAAGAGATTCCTATAAGGGAATGCTTATGTTCACTCAGAGAAAGCAACGATGCGGTGGTGTATTGTTGGCATGCTAAACTGTAGTTTGGAAGAAGTTCGAGAGTTTTATATAGGAAAGCTTACATTCACCTAGAGAAAACAACTCTCAGGATGTGGTTTATAGGCCTGGTGAACTCTAATTTGGATCAAGTGTGAGAGTCATACATACGAGTTCCAAAATACAGTTTAGTATGCGTACAAACCACCAGCCCAACATTGCTTTCTCTGAGTGGATATAGGCCTTCCCTTATATGAATCTCGGACTGCTTTCAAAATGCAATTTGCCGGACCTACAAAACACCGCCCGAGAGTTGCTTTCTCTCACTATAAGCTTTCTTATATATGACTTTGGAACATAGTTTAGCATGCCAACAAAAGGCCACCCCATAGTTTGCGTGAATGTAAGCATTCCTATGCATCACGCTCGTACTTCTTCCAAAGTATAGTACACCTACAAACCACCTCCCCAACGTTGCTTTTTCTGAGTGAATGTAAGCATTCTTTTATTCTCGTACTTCCTCCAAACTCCAGTTTAGTGTGACTAAAAACCACCACCGCAACCCTGCTTTCTCTGAGTGAATGTTAGCGTTCCTGTTTATGATTCACACTTCATCCAAAATAGAATTTAGCAGAACTACAAACCGGCCCCCAAGGGTTGCTTTCTCTATGAGACTGTAAGTTTTCCTATTACTCTTAACTTCTTCGCAACTAGAGATTTGCATGCCTACAAAACACCACCCCATAGTTGCCTTCTCTGCGTGAATGTAAGCACTCATATATATGACTCTGCTACTTCTTCCAAAATACAGTTTAGTATGCTTACAACCAACCAAACGTTGCGTTCTCTGAGAGAATGTTAGCGTTCCCAAGTATGACTGTTCCAAATGATGCAAAGTAGAGTTTAGCAGGCTTACAAACTATCTCTCGAAAGTTGCTTCCTCTGGGGTACTGTAAGCTTTCCTATAAAAGACTGTCAAACTTCTTCAAAACTACATTTCAGCACACCAACAAAACATCACCACATAGTTTCTTTCTCAGCATAAATATAAGCGATTTTATATATGACTCTGGTACTTCTTTCAAAATACAATTTAGCAGACCTCAAAATCAACCGCCGAGAGTTGCCTTCTCTAAGTCACTGTCAGCTTTCGAACTTCTTCCAAATTATCTTTTAGCAGGCCTACAAAACACCACCCCATAGTGGCCCTCTCTGCGTGAATGTAAGCGCTCATATATATGACTCTGCTACTTCCAAAATACCGTTGAGTATGCTTACAAACAACCACCCAAACGTTAAGTTCTCTGAGAGAATGTTAGCGTTCCCATGTATGACAGTCACAAATGATGCAAGGTAGAGTTTAGCAGGCTTACAAACCATCTCTCGAAAGTTGCTTCCTCTAGGGGACTGTAAGCTTTCCTATAAAAGACTGTCGATCTTCTTCGAAACTACATTTCAGCACGCCAACAAAACATCACCACATGGTTTTTCTCAGCATAAATGCAAGAGATTTTATATATGACTCTGGTACTTCTTTCAAAATACAATTTAGCAGGCCTCAAAATCAACCGCCGAGAGTTGCATTCTCTAAGTCACTGTCAGCTTTCGAACTTCTTCGAAATTATATTTTAGCATACCTACAAAACACCACCCCATAGTTGCTTTCTCTGCGTCCATATAAGTGTTCATATATATGACTCTCGTACTTCTTCCAAACTGGAGTTTAGTATACCTACAAACCGGCACCCCAATTTACCTTTCTCTGAGTGAATGAAGCGTATCCATGTTTGCCTCTTTCACTTCATCCAAATTAGAGTTTAGCGGCCTACAAACCACCTCCTGTGAGTTGCTTTCTCTAGGTGACTGTAAACTTTCCTATATAAGACTCTCGAACTTCTTCCAAACTACAGTTTAGCATGCCAACAATACAGCGCCCCATCGTTGATTTCTCTGAGTGAACATAAGTGTTCCCATATATGACTCTCACTCTTCTTCCAAAATAGAATTTAGCAGACCTACACAACACCCGATGGTTCCAATTCTCTACGTGACTCTAATTTTCCCCAGATATGACTCTCGAACTTCCTCCAAACTACAGATTATGATGATTACATAGGCCACCCCACAGTTGCTTTCTCTGCGTGAATGCAACCGTTCATATATGACCCTCCTACTTCTTTTGAACTATAGCATTTATTCCTACAAACCATCACGACAAAGTTCTTTCTCTGAGTGAATGCAAGCGTTCTCACACTTCATCCAAATTACAGTTGAGCAGACCTACCAACAAACTACAGAGAGTTGTTTTCTCTGTGTCACTGTAATCTTTCCTATATAAGGCTCGCGAACTTCTTCCAAACCACAGTTTAGCATGCCAACAAAATAAGACCACAGAGTTGCTTTCTCTGCGTGAATGTAAACATTCGTATATATGACTCTCCTACTTCCTCCAAAATACAGTTTAGAATGCTTACAAACCACCACCAAAACGTTGTGTTCTCTGAGTGAATGTAAGCATTCCCATGTTTGACTCTCACAATTGATGCAAATTAGAATTTAGCATGCTTAGAAACAATCTCCCGAGAGTTCCTTTCTGTAGATGACTGTAAGCTTTCCTCTATAAGACTCGTGAACTTCTTCCAAACTACAGTTTAGCATGCCAACAAAACACCACCCCATAGTTGATTTCTCTGAGTGAACATAAGCGTTCCGATATATGACTCTCACTCTTCTTCAAAAATAGAATTTAGCAGATCTACAAAATGGCCCCTGATGGTTGCTTTCTCTAAGTGACTGTAATTTTCCCCAGATATGACTCTCGAACTTCCTCCAAACTACAGATTAGCATGCATACATACGCCACCCAACAGTTGCTTTCTCTGCGTGAATGTAACCGTTCATATATATGACTCTCCTACTTCTTCTGAACTACAGTTATTATGCCTACAAACCACCACCCAAACGTTGTGTTCTCTGAGTGAATGTAAGCGTTCCCATGTTTGACTCTCACAATTGCTGCTAGTTAGAGTTTAGCAGGCTTGCAAAGCTCTCCTGAGTGTTGCATTCTCTAGGCGACTGTAAGCTATCCTATATAACACTCTCGAACTTCTTCCAAACTGCAGTTTAGCATGCCCACAACACATCACCCCTTAGTTTCTTTCTACGCATGAATGTAAGCGTTTGTATATAAGACTCTGACACGTCTTTCAAAATACAATTTAGCAGACTTAAAAAAATCACCCGCCAAGAGTTGCTTTCTCTAAGTGACTGTCAGCTTTCGAACTTCTTCCAATCTATAGTTTAGCATGCCTGCACTACAGCACCCCGTATTTGCTTTCTCTGTGTTAATGTAAGCATTCGTATTTATGTCTCTCGTACCTCTTCCAAAGTAGAGTTTAGTATGCTCACAAACGGCCACCCCAACGTTGCTTTCTCTGAGTGAATGTAAGCGTTCCTGTATATGATTTTAACACTTCATTGAAAATAGAGTTTAGCAGGCCTACGAACCACCCCCCCCCGAGAGTTTCTTTCTCTAAATGACTGTAAGCTTCCCAGATATGACTCTCAGACATCCTCCAAACTATAGTTTAGTAGGCATACAAACACTCCATAGTTGCTATCTCTGTGTGAATGTAACCGTTCATATATATGACTTTCCTAATTCTTCCGAACTACAGTTATTATGGCCACAAACTACAACCCAAACCTTGCATTCTGAGTGGATGTAAACCTTCCCATATTTGACTTTAACAGTTGGTGCAAATTAGCAGGCTTAGAAACCATCTCCCGAGAGTTGCTCTCTCTAGGTGACTGTAAGCTTTGCTATATAAGATTCTAAACTTCCTCCAAACTATAGTTTAGTAGGCATACAAATATCACTCCATAGTTGCTTTCTCTGCATGAATGTAAGCGTTCCTATATATGATTCTCGTACTTCCTCCAAACTAGAGTTTAGTATGCCTACAAAACACAACCCCATCCTTGATTTCTCTGAGTCAATGTACGTGGTCCCCAATATGACTCGCTCTCTTCTTCCAAAGTAGAGTTTTGCAGGCCTACCGTCCATCCCCCGAAAGTTGGTTTCTATAAATGACTGTACGCATTCCTATATAACTTCTTCCAAACTAGAGATTAGCATGGGTACAAAAAAGCCACCCCAGAATTGCTTTCTCTGCATGAATGTAAACGTTCCCAAATATCATTTTCCTACTTCTTCCAAACTAGAGTTTACTATGCCTACAAACCACCACATCATCGTTGCTTTCTCTGAGTGAATGTAACCCTTTCCATATATGACTCTCAATCTTAAACAAAAATAGAATTTAGCACGCCTACATTCCACACCCAGAGATTCGCTTTCTCTAAGTTACTCTAAGCTTTCTTATATGTGATTCTCAAACTTCGTCCAAACTAGAGTTTAGCACGCCTAGAGAACAGCACCGCACAGTTGCTTTCTCTGCATGAATGTAAGCGTTTGTATATATGACACTGGTACTTCTTTCAAAATACAATTTAGCAGACCTAAAAATCTACCGCCAAGAGTTGCTTTCTCTAAGTGACTGTCTGCTTTCGAACTTCTTCCAAACTATATTTTAGCATGCCTACAAAACACCACCCCATAGTTGCTTTCTCTGCGTCCACATAAGCGTTCATATATATGACTCTCGTACTTCTTCCAAACTGAAGTTTAGTATACCTAAAAACCGCCACCCCAACTTACCTTTCTCTGAGTGAATGAAGCGTATCCATATAGTCTCTTTCACTTCATCCAAATTAGAGTTTAGCGGCCTACAAACCACCTCCTGTGAGTTGCTTTCTCTAGGTGACTGTAAACTTTCCTATATAAGACTGTCGAACTTCTTCCAAACTACAGTTTAGCATGCCAACAATACAGCGCCCCATCGTTGATTTCTCTGAGTGAACATAAGCGTTCCCATATATGACTCTCACTCTTTTTCCAAAATAGAATTTAGCAGACCTACGCACCAGCCCCCGATGGTTCCTTTCTCTAAGTGACTCTAATTTTCCCCAGATATGACTCTCGAACTTCCTCCAAACTACAGATTATGATGATTACACACGCCACCCCACAGTTGCTTTCTCTGCGTGAATGTAACCATTCATATATGACTCTCCTACCTCTTCGAACTACAGTTGTTATTCCTACAAACCACCACGACAAAGTTCTTTCTCTGAGTGAATGCAAGCATTCTCACACTTCATCCAAATTACAGTTTAGCAGGCCTACCAACAAACTACAGAGAGTTGTTTTCTCTGTGTCACTGTAATCTTTCCTATATAAGGCTCTCGAACTTCTTCCAAACCACAGTTTAGCATGCCAACAAAATACGACCACAGAGTTGCTTTCTCTGCGTGAATGTAAGCATTCGTATATATGACTCTCCTACTTCCTCCAAAATACAGTTTAGAATGCTTACAAACCACCACCCAAACGTTGCGTTCTCTGAGTGAATGTAAGCGTTCCCATGTTTGACTCTCACAATTGATGCAAATTAGAATTTAGCATGCTTAGAAACAATCTGCCGAGAGTTACTTTCGCAAGGTGACTGTAAGCTTTCTTATACAAGACTCGCAAACTTCTTCCAAACTACAGTTTAGCATGCCAAGGAAACACTGTCCCATCGTTGATTTCTCTAAGTGAATATAAGCGTTCCGATATATGACTCCCACTCTTCTTCAAAAATAGAATTTAGCAGATCTACAAAACGGCCCCCGATGGTTGCTTTCTCTAAGTGACTGCAATTTTCCCCAGATATGACTCTCGAACTTCCTCGAAAGTATAGATTAACATGCGTACATACGCCACCCAACAGTTTCTTTCTCTGCGTGAATGTAACCGTTCATATATATGACTCTCCTACTTCTTCCGAACAACAGTTATTATGCCTACAAACCACCACCCAAACGTTGTGTTCTCTGAGAGAATGTAAGTGTTCCCATATTTGACTCTCACAATTGCTGCTAATTAGTGTTTAGAGGCTTGCAAAGCTGTCCCGAGTGTTGCTTTCTCTAGGTGACTGTAAGCTATCCTATATAGCACTCTTGAACACCTTCCAAACTGCAGTTCAGCATGCCCACAAACATCACCCCATAGTTTCTTTCTCTGCATGAATGTAAGCGTTTGTATATATGACTCTGGTACATCTTTCAAAATACAATTTAGCAGACCTAAAAATCACCCGCCAAGAGTTGCTTTCTCTAAGTGACTGTAAGCTTTCGAACTTGTTCCAATCTATAGTTTAGCATGCCTGCACTACAGCACCCCGTATTTGCTTTCTCTGTGTTAATGTAAGCGTTCCTATATATGTCTCTCGTACCTCTTCCAAAGTAGAGTTTAGTATGCTCACAAACGGCCACCCCAACGTTGCTTTCTCTGAGTGAATGTAAGCGTTCCTGTATATGATTCTAACACTTCATTGAAAATAGAGTTTAGCAGGCCTACGAACCATCCCCAGAGAGTTTCTTTCTCTAAATGACTGTAAGCTTCCCAGATATGACTCTCGAACATCCTCCAAACTATAGTTTAGTAGGCATACAAACAGCACTCCATAGTTGCTTTCTCTGCATGAATGTAAGCGTTCCCATATATCATTCTCCTACTTCTTCCAAACTAGAGTTTAGTATGCCTACAAACCACAACCCCATCGTTGATATCTCTCAGTGAATGTACGCGGTCCCCAATATGACTCTCTCCCTTCTTCCAAAGTAGAGTTTTGCAGGCCTACAAACCATCCCCCGAAAGTTGGTTTCTATAAATGACTGTATGGTTTCCTATATATTACTCTTTAACTTCTTCCAAAATAGAGATTAGCATGGCTACAAAAAAGCCACCGCATAATTGCTTTCTCTACGTGAATGTAAGCATTCCCATATATCATTCTCCTACTTCTTCCAAACTAGAGTTTACTATGCCTACAAACCACCACATCATCGTTGCTTTCTCTGAGTGAAAGTAAGCCTTCCCATATATGACTCACTCTTAAACCAAAATAGAGTTTAGCACGCCTACATTCCACACCCAGAGATTTGCTTTCTCTAAGTGACTCTGAGCTTTCTTATATGTGATTCTCAATCTTCGTCCAAACTAGAGTTTAGCATGCCTAGAAAACACCACCCCACAGTTGCTTTCTCTGCATGAATGTAAGCGTTTGTATATATGACTCTGGTACTTCTTTCAGAATACAATTTAGCAGACAGAAAAATCCACCGCCGAGAGTTGCTTTCTCTAAGTGACTGTCTGCTTTCGAACTTCTTCCAAACTATATTTTAGCATGCCTACAAAACACCACCCCATAGTTACTTTCTCTGCGTCCATATAAGCGTTCATATATATGCCTCTCTCACTTCATCTAAATTAGAGTTTAGCAGGCCTACAAACCACACCCCGTGAGTTGCTTTCTCTAGGCGACTGTAAACTTTCCTATATAAGAATCTCCAACTTCTTTCAAACTACACCATGCCAACAAAACACCACACCGTGGTTGCTTTCTCTGAGTGAACATAAGCGTTCCCATATATGACTCACACTCTGTTTCCAAAATAGAATTTAGCAGATCTACAAACCAGCCCAAGATGGTTCCTTTCTCTAAGTGACTGTAATTTTCCCCAGATACGACTCTCGCACTTCCTCCAAACTACAGATTAACATGCATACATACGCCACCCCACAGTTGCTTTCTCTGCGTGAATGTAACCGTTCATATATATGACTCTCCTACTTCTTCCCAACTACAGTTATTATGCCTGCAAACCATCACGATAATGTTTCTTTCTCTGAGTGAATGAATGCAAGCGTTCTCACATTTCATCCAAATTAGAGGTTAGCAGGCCTACCAATAAACTTCCGAGAGTTGTTTTCTCTGTGTCACTGTAATCTTTCCTATATAAGACTCTCGAACTTCTTCCAAATCACAGTTTAGCACGCCAACAAAATACGACCCCAGAGTTGCTTTCTCTGCCTGAATGTAAGCGTTCAGATATATGACTCTCGTACTTCCTCCAAAATACAGTTTAGAATGCCTACAAACCACCACCCAAACGTTGCATTCTCTGAATGAATGAAAGCATTCCCATGTTTGAGTCTCACAATTGATGCAAAGTAGAGTTTAGCAGGCCAAGAAAGGATCTCCCGAGAGTTGCTTTCTCTAGGTGACTGTAAGCTTTCCTAAATAAGACTCTCCAACTTCTTCCAAACTACAGGTTAACATGCCCACAAAACATCACCCCATAGTTTTTTCTTTGCATGAATGTAAGCATTAGTATATATGACTCTGGTACTTCTTTCAAAATACAATTTAGCAGACCTAAAAATCACCCACCAAGAGTTGCTTTCTCTAAGTGACTGTTCAGGTTTAGAACTTCTTCCAAACTATAGCATGCTTACAAAACACCACCCCGTAGTTGCTTTCTCTGTGTGAATGTAAGCGTTCCCAAATATCATTCTCGTACTTCTTCCAAACTATTTAGTATGCCTACTAAAACCACCCCAATGTTGTTTCTCTGAGGGAATGTAAGCGGTCCCATGTTTGACTCTCACACTTCATCCAAATTAGAGTTTAGCATGCGTACAAACAATCTCCGGAGAGTTGCTTTCCCTAGGTGATGGTAATCTTTCCTGTATAAGGTTCTCCAACTTCTTCCAAACTGCAGTTCAGCATGCCTACAAAACCTGACGCCATAAGTGCTTTCTCTGCGTGAATGTAAGTGTTCCTATATAGGACTCTCGTACTTCTTCCAAACTACAGTTTAGTATGCCCTACAAACCACCACCCAAACGTTGTTTTCTCTGAGTGAATGTAAGCGTTCCCATATATGACTCTCACACTTCAACCAAAATAGCGTTTGATTCTCTATGTGATTCTCTTGCTTCTTCCAAATTACAGGTTAGTATGCCTAGGAACCACAACCATAACGTTGCTTTCACTGAGTTCCCATATATTATTCTAACACTTCATTGAAAATAGAGTTTAGCAGGCCTACGAAACACCCCCTGAGAGTTGCTTTCTCTAAGTTACTGTAAGCTTCCCAGATATGGCTCTCGAACTTCCTCCAAACTATATTTTAGTAGGCATACAAACATCACTCCATAGTTGCTTTCTCTGCGTCAAGGTAAGCGTTCCTATATACGATTCTCGTACTTCTTCCAAACTAGAGTTGACTATGCCTACAAATCACAATCCCATCGTTGATTTCTCTGAGTGAATGCACGCGGTCCCCAATATGACTCTCCCCCTTCTTCCAAACTGGAGTTTTGCAGGTGTACAAAACATCCCCCGAGAGTTGGTTTCTATGACTGTACCCTTTCCTATATATTACTCCTTAACTTCTTCCAAACTAGAGATTAGCATGGCTACAAAAACGCCACCCCATAATTGCTTTCTCTACGTGAATGTAAGCGTTCCCATATATCATTCTCCTACTTCTTCCAAACTAGAGTTTACTATGCCTACAATCCACCACGCCGTCGTTGCTTTCTCTGAGGGAATGTAAGCCTTCCCATATATGACTCTCACTCTTAAACCAAAATAGAGTTTAGCAGGCCTACATTCCACACCCAGAGATTTGCTTTCTCTAAGTGACTCTAAGCTTTCTTATATGTGATTCTCAAACTTCATCCAAACTAGAGTTTAGCATGCCTATAAAACACCACCCCATAGTTACTTTCAGTGCGTCAAAATGTATGTGTTCCTATATGTGATTCTTGTGCTTCTTCCAAACTGCAGTATAGTAAGCCTACAAACAACCCCATCGTTGCTTTCTCTGAGTGAATGTAAGCGTTCTCATATATGACTCTCACACTTCAACCAAAACAGGGTTTTGCAGGCCTACCAACCACCCGCCAAGACTTGCTTTTTCAAAGTGGCTGTTACCTTTCCTATATAGGACTCTGGAACTTCTCCCAAGCTAGACTTTAACATGTCTATCTGACACTACTCCGTAGTTGCTCTTGGTGTGTGAATGTAAACGTTCCTATATATGAGTCTTGTACTTCTTCCTAACTAGCATCTGGCATGCCAAAATAACACTCCCCCATAGTTGCTTTCTTTGTGTCAATGTAAACATTCCTATATATGTCTCTCGCACTTCTTCCAAACTAGAGTTAAGTCTACAAACCAATCCCCGACAGCTGTTTTCTCTGAACGAATTTAAGCGTTCCTATATATGACTATGGCACTTCCTCCAAACTAGAGTTTAGCAAGCCTACACTCCACCCCCATTCGTTGCTTTCTCTAAGTTACTGTAAGCTTTCCTATACATGGCTCTCGAAATTTTCCAAACTAGAGTTAGCATGCCTACTATACACCTACACATAATTGCTTTGTCTGAGTGAATATAAGCCTTCCTATATATGACTGTCGCACTTTTTCCAAATTAGAGTGTAGCCAGCCTGCAAAGCACCCCTTATAGTTGCTTTCATTGAGTGAATGTTAACATTCCTATGTATGACTCTCGCAACTTTTCCAATCTAAGATTTTAGCAATGCTACAAATCCCCCGCCGAGAGTTCCTATACATAACTGTCCTCTTTTTCCAAGCTAGAGTTTAGGAAGCCTAGAAACCGTCCCCGCATAGACGCTTTATGTGAACGTAAGCGTTCCTATATATGACTCTCGCCTTCCTCCAAACTAGAGCTTAGCAAGGCTGCAAACCAACTCCCTATAATTGCTTTCTCTGAATGAATGATATTGTTCCTATATAAGACTCTCGAACTTCTTCCAAACCAGAGTTTAACAAGCCAAAAAAGCACCCCCCCCCATAGATGCTTCCTCTAACTCAAGGCTAATATTCCTATATATGATTCAGCTTCTTCATCCAAACTAAAGTAAGGCAAGCCTACAAATCACACACCAATAGTTGCTTTCTATAAGTAAATGTAAGCATCCCTATATATGACTATAGCAATTCTTCCAAACTGGAGTTTAGCAAGCCTACAGACCCCAGGACCCCACTCCATAGTACCCTGGGCATTGGCGCCTGCCTGTCATGCAGGACATAGGGGCGGACCCTCATCTCACACACGGCATTGGTGGATTGTAAGCTTTTTTAAGTTTTTGAATTGAAGAAGTCTGAGAATTGGAATTTGGTTTAGGGTAAGGTTAAGTGTTAGGGACTAGGATTAGGTTTAGGGGTTAGGGTTTTAGCTTAGAATTAGGGTTAGGATTACTGTTAGGGTTAGAGATTAGGATTAGGTTTAGTGGTTAGGTTTAGGTTTAGGGTGAGAGGCAAGAGTAAGGGTCAGGGATTAGGGTTACTGTTAGGAGTTAGATTCAGGGCTTACTAAGGGTTTGGTTTAGTGATAGGATTACGGCTTAAGTTTAACGGTGTGTGTTAGGGCAGGGGCCCTATCTAATGTACGGGGCACTGTGGGTGTGGAGCAAGGCTGTGTCCCCACTTCATCGTACCCTGGGTGTTGGGCTTAAACTGTCACGCAGGACAAAGGCAGAGGCTCATCTCACTCATGGTTAGGATTAAGGTTTAAGGTTAGGGTCAGGGTTGAGGGTTCGGGTGAGGGTTAATAGTTAGAGTTAGGGTAAGGGGGTTAGGGATAGGGTTAGGGTTAAGGGTGAGGTGTATGGTTCAGGTTTAAGGTTAGCATTAGAGGTTAGGGTTAGTGTTAACTGTAGGTCAGTGTTGGCGTTAGATCTCTAGGCTTTAGGGTAAAGGTTAGGGTTAGGGTTAAGAGTTAGGGTTATGTTTAATGGTTAGGATTGGGATTAGGGTTAAGGGTTAGGGTTAAGGTTAGGGGTTATGACTAAGGATCAACGGTTAGGGTTATTTTTAGGCGTAGGGTTAGCGTAAGGGGTTAGGGTTAGTGTTAGTGTTGTTGGTCGGGTTAAGGTTAGGGTTGGCGTTTCAGAATTAGGGATTAGGTGTTATGGTTATGGCTAGGAGTTAGGGTTAGAATTACGGTATAGGGCTTGTTCTCAGGGTGTAATGCATTAACGTTAAGATAAGGGGTTAAAGTTAGGGTTACGGTGAGCTTTACCTGTTAAGGTTTGCAGTAGTATCAGGGTTAGGTGTTATGTTCTGGGTTAGGGTTATGGGTGAGGGGTAGGGTTTATGCTTACGGCATGGGCCCTGTATGCACTAGGAGGAGAAGTTAGCGGTCTGTGATGGTCGCTGGGAACCCACTCTATCGTACGCAGTGTATGGGCTTCTGGGTTTCATGCAGGACACTGTGGCAGAGCGGGCTTTCATGCATGGCTTAGTAGGATTGTAGGCTTTCAAAACTCTGAGAAAGCAAGAAGTCTGAGAATTAGATTTCGGGTTAGGATTACGGCACGGTTTAGGGATGAAGATTAGTGTTAGGGTGAGGGCTTAGGGTTAGGGGTTAGGGTTAGGGTTGTTGGTAGGGTGAAGGTTAGGGTTGACGTTTTAGAATTAGGGAGAGGTGTTACGGTTATGACTATGGTTTAGGATTAGAATTATGGGATAGGGCTTCTTCTCAAGGTGTTATGCATTCACGTTAAGTTAAGGGGCTAAGTTAGGGTTACGGGGAGGTTTATGTTTTAGGGTGAGCAATAGGATCAGAGTTAGGTGTTATGTTCAGGGTGAGGGTTATCTCTTAGGGGCAGTGTTTATACTTAGCGTATGGGCCCTGTCTGCACTAGGCGGAGGTGGGGGTTAGGGGGATCGGATTATCCCCGGGAACCCACTCTATCGTACGCTGAGTATGGGCTCCTGGGTTTCATGCAGGACACAGTGGCAGAGCCCCCTTTTACTCATGGCATGGGAGGATTGTAGGCTTTCTAAAGTCTGAGAAAGCAAGAAGTCTGAGAATTAGATTTAGGGGTACGTTTATGGTAATGTTTAGGGATGAAGATTAGTGTCAGGGTGGGGTCTTGGGTTAGGGGTTTGGGTTAAAGGTTAGTGTTAGGTTTATCAGTTACAGTTAGGTTTACGGTGAAGATTCAGGGTTAGGGTTAAGGTTTGGGTTTAGCGTTTGGCACAGGGGAAGGCTTCAGTGTTACCTTTATGGTAAAGATTAGGATTAGGGTTAGTGTGAGGGTTAATGGTAAGGGTCAAGATTAAGGGTTCAGGTTGGGGTTAGGCTTAGATTTAGGGTTAGGGGTTAGGGTTAGGCTTAGGGTTAAGGGATAGGATTAGGGTTAAGTGTTGGGCTTAGGGTTAGGGTTTAGTGTTAGGGTTATCATTAAGGATTAGGGTTAGGGTCAGGGTTAAATATTTGGGTGCGGGTAATGGTTAGGGTCAGTGTTAAGGTTTATGGATAGGGTTAGTGTTAAGGGTTACGGGTAGGTTTAGGGTTCAGGGTTAGAGTTAGCATTAGGGCTTAAGGTTAGGATTAGGCGGTAGGTTAGATTTAGCGTTAGATCTAGGCGTTAGGGTAAGGGCTAGGGTTAGGGTTAAGAGATAGGGTTAGGTTTAATGCTTAGGATTAGGGTTAGGGTTTGGGGTTAAAGTAAGTGTTAGGGGTTAGGTTTAAGGATCAAAGGTTAGGGTTATTTTTAGCTGTAGTGTTAGGGTTAGGGATAAGGGATAAGGTTGGCGTAAGGGTTTTCCTTACTGTTAGGGTTAAGGGTCAGGCTTAGATTAAAGGTTAAGGTTAGGGTCAGTGTTAAGGGTTAGGGTGAGGGTTAACGGTTACAGTAAAGGTTAAGCGTTAGTGTTAGGGATTAGCGATTAGGGTTTTTGATAAGTATTAGGGTTAAGAGTTAGTGTTTTATGAAGGGGTATGGTTAGAATTAGGATTTAGGTTAGTGTTAGGGTTAGGTTTAGAGGTTAGGTTTAGTGTAAAAGGATAGGATTAGGGTTTAGGGATGGGCTCAGGTTTAGGGTTAAAGTTTAGTGTTAGGGTTAATGTTTAGTGATATGGTCCAGTTTAAGTGTTAGGGTGAGGATTAACGGCTAGGATTAGGCTTAGAAGTTAGGGATATAGTGAGGGTTCAGTGTTAGGGTTAGGTTTAGGGTTCAGGGTTAGGTTTAGCTTTAGGGCTTATGGTTAGGGTTAGGTGTTAGGTTAGTGTCAGGGTTAGGTCTAGTCGTGAGGGTAAGGTTTAGGGTTAGCTTTAGCTAGGGTTAGGTTTAATGGTTAGGATTAGGATTAGGGTTAAATGTTAGGGTAAGACTTAGGGTTTAGGGTGAAGGGTTAAGTGTTTTTGTTAGGCATAGCGTTGGGGTTAGACGTAAGGGTTACTGTCAGTGTTAGGGTTTTAGGCAGGGTTATGGTTAGGGTTAGCAGTTTAGAATTAGGGTTAGGGATTAGGTGTTACAGTTATGACTAGGAGATAGGGTTAGAATTATGGGATAGGGGTTGTTCTCAGGGAATGGGTTATGCATTAACATTAGGATAAGAGGTTAAAGTTAGGCTCAGGGTGAGTTTTACGTGTTAAGGGGAGAAATAGGAACAGGGTTAGGTGTTATGTTCAGGGTGAGGGATATCTGTTACAGGTATTGTTTATGCTTAGTGCACGGGCCCTGTCTGCATTAGGCGTGGGAGGAGGTTAGGGGGCTGGGATTGTCACCAGGATCCCACTGTATCGTAGTCTAGGTATGTGCCCGTGGGTTTCACGCAGGACACAGTGGTAGAGCCTCCTTTCACGCATGGCATGGGAGGATTGCAGGCTTTCTAAACTCTAAGAAAGCAAGAAGTCTGAGAATTAGATTTAGGGTTAGGATTATGGTTAGGGTTACGGATGAAGTTTAGTGTTAGGGTGAGGGCTTAGGGTTAGGGATTAGGGTTAGGGTTAAGGTTACTCTTAGGTTTAATGGTTACAGTTCGGTTTAGGGTTCAGGTTTATGGTTGGGGTTAAGATGAGGGGTTAGGGTTTGTTATAGGGTTAGGGTTAGGTACAGGATTAGCGTTAAGTGTTAGGTTTAGCGTTGAAGATTAGGATTAGCGTTAGGATTAAAGGTTAGCGTGAGAGTTAACAGTTAGGGTTAAGGTTAAGAGTTATGGTTAGGGTTTAGGTTTAGGGTTAAGGGTTAGGGTTAGTTTTAGGGTTCGAGTTATGTGTTATGGTGTGTGTTAGAGGTTAGGGTTTGGTTTACTGTTCACGGCTAGGGTTACGTTTAGGGGTTAGCATTAGGGTTAAGGATTAGGTTTAGGGTAAGGGTTTAGAGTTTGTGTTGGGCTTTAGGCACGGGGCTTAGGTTCAGGGTCAGGGGTTAGGATTGGTGGTAGCCTTAGCTTTAGCGGTCAGTTTAAGGACACAGGACCTGGTTAAGCTATGGTGAGAGGGGTGCAGTCGGAGTCACCACGAATGCACAACATCATTCCCTGGACCCTGGGACAAGACCTACACGTAGGACTCAGGCGGAGCCTCATCTCACACATGGCATGGCTGTATTGTAGGCTTGCTTCACTCTGGGAATGGAAGTAGTGTGAGAATTAGGGTTAGGGTTGGGTTAGGGGTTTCGACTTAGGGTTTAGGTTTCGAGTCAGGGTCAGGTGCTAGGGATTAGTGGTTAGGGTTAGAGTTAGTGTTACGGGTTAGGTGTTAAGTCTGGTTTAGGGTGCCAGGGTAAGCTTTAGGTTTGGAGTTAGCGTTAGGGTTAGGCGTTAGGGATAAGGGATAGGGTTAGGGTTAAGGGTTAGCTTTAGGGTTAGGGTTCAGGTTTAGGGTTAGGGTCAGGGTTAAGGGTTAGGGTGAGGGTTAACCGTTAGGTTTAGGGTTTGGGTTTTAGGGATAGGGTTAGGGTTAATGGGTACGTTTATGGCTCAGGTTTAAGGTTAGCATTAGGGGGTTAGGGTTAGTGTTAACTGTAAGTCAGTGTTAGGGTTAGATCTGTAGGCATTAAGGTAAAGGTTAGGGTTAGGGTTAAGTGTTAGGGTTATGTTTAATGGTTAGGCTTGGGATTAGGGTTAAGTGTTAGGGTTAAGGTTAGGGATTATGACTAAGGATCAATAGTTAGGGTTATTTATATGCGTAGGGTTAGGGTAAGGGGTTAGGGTTAGTGTTAGTGTTTTGGTAGGGTTAAGGTTAGGGTTGGCTTTTCAGAATTAGGGATAAGGTGTTATGGTTATGGCTAGGAGTTAGGGTTAGAATTATAGTATAGTGCTTGTTCTCAGGGTGTCATGCATTAACGTTAAGATAAGGTGTTAAAGTTAGGATTACGGTGAGCTTTACCTCTTAAGGTGAGCAGTAGGATCAGCTTTAGGTGTTATGTTCTGGGTTAGGTTATGGGTGAGGGCGAGGGTTTATGCTTAGGGCACGGGCCCTGTATGCACTAGGAGGCGAAGATAGGGGTCTGTGATGGTCGCTGGTAACCTACTCTATCGTATGCAGTGTATGGGCCTCTGGTTTCCTGCAGGACACTGTGGCAGAGCGGGCTTTCATGCATGGCTTAGTAGGATTGTAGGCTTTCAAAACTCTGAGAAAGCAAGAAGTCTGAGAATTAGATTTCAGGTTAGGATTACGGCACGGTTTAGGGATGAAGATTAGTGTTAGGGTGAGGGCTTAGGATTCGGGGTTAGGGTTAGGGGTAGGGTTGTTGATAGGGTGAAGTTTAGGGTTGGCACTTTAGAATAGGGATGAGGTGTTACGGTTATGGCTAGGGGTTAGGTTTAGAATTATGGGATAGGGCTTCTTCTTTGCGTGCTATGCATTAACGTTAAGATAAGGGATTAAGTTAGGGTTATGGTGAAGTTTATGTTTTAAGGTGAGCAATAGGATCAGGGTTAGGTTTTATGTTTGGGGTTAGGGTTATCTGTTAGGGATAGTGTTTTTGCTTAGCGCACGGGCCCTGTCTGCACCAGCAGGGGGGGGTTAGGGGCTTGGATTGCCCTGGGAACCCGCTCTATCATGCACTAGTTATCGGCCCCCGGGTTTCTTGCAGGACACAGTGGCAGAGCCTCCTTTTACTCATGACATGGGAGGATTGTAGGCTTTCTAAACTCTGAGAAAGCAAGAAGTCTGAGAATTAGATTTAGGGGTAGGTTTATGGTAATGTTTAGGGATGAAGGTTAGTGTTAGGGTGAGGTCTTAGGGTCAGTGGTTAGGGTTAAAGGTTAGTGTTATGTTTAACAGTTACAGTCAGGTTTATGGTTATGTTTTAGGGTTAGGGTTAAGTTTTCGGTTTAGCGTTTGGTACAGTGTTAGGCTTAAGTGTTAGCTTTAGGGTTAAAGACTAGGATTAGGGTTAGGGTTAAGGGTTAGTGTGAGGGTTAATGGTAAGGATCAAGATTAAGGGCTAGGGTTTGTGTTAGTGTTAGGAATAAGTCTTCGTGTAGGCTTTAGGGTTAGCGTTAAGTGTTAGGGTTAGGGTTAGGGTTAGGGTTCATGGTTAGTGTTATGTTTAGGGGTTAGTGTTAGGGTTAGGGTTTAGGTTTAGGGTAAGGTTTTAGAGTTCGTGTTCAGCATTACGGTCGGAGCTTATGTTTACGGTTAGGGGTTAGTGTTAGGGCTTAGATTTAGCTTTTAGTTTAAGGGCACAGGACTTGTTTAATCTACGGTGAGAAGGGTGCTGTCGGAGTCTTCACGAAAGCACAAAATCGTTCCCTGATCCTTGGGAAAGGACCTACATGCAGGACTCAGGTGCAGCCTCATCTCACGCATAGTATGGCTGTATTGTAGGCTTGCTTCACTCTGAGAATGGAAGTAGTGTGAGAATCTGGGTTAGGGTTTGGGTTAGGGGTTTGGAGTTAGGGATTATGGTTCGAGTCAGGGTTAGGTCCTAGGGATTAGGAGTTAGGGTTAGTGTTAGGGATAGGGGTTAGTTGTTGGGTTTGGGTTAGGGTGCAAGGGTTAGGTTTAGGGCTGGGGTTAATATTAGGGTTAGCGTTTAGGGTTAAAGGATAGGATTATGGTTAAGGGTTTGGCTTAGGGTTAGGGTTAAGGGTTAGTGGTAAGGTTTAGGGTAAAGGTCAGGGTTACGTGTTAGGGTGAGGGTTAACAGTTAGGGTTATGGTTAGGGTCTTAGGGATAGTGTTAGGGTTAGAGTTAGGGGTTAGGATTAAGGATGAGGTGTTAGGGTTATTTTTAGGCATAGTTTTAAAGTTAGGGGCTACGGTAATGTTTGGTTTGATGGTAGGTTTAAGGTTAGGGTTAGTGGTTTAGAATTCGCATTAGGGATTAGGTGTTATGGTTATGGCTTGGAGTTAGGGTTAGAATTCAGAGATAGGAGTTGTTCTCAGGGTAAGTGTTATGCATTAACGTTATGATAAGGGGTTAAATTTAGGGTTATGGTGAGATTTACATTTTAAGGTGAGCAATGGGATCAGGGTCAGGTGTTATGTTCAGGGTTATGGTTAGGGGTGAGGGGTAGGGTTTATGCTTACGACTCGGGCCCTGTCTGCACTAGGCGGGGGGGGGGAGGGGTTTGGGGTTGCGATTGTCGTCGGGAACCCACTCTAGTGTATGCTGAGTATGGGCACTGGGGTTTCCGGCAGGACACAGTGGTAGAGCCTCCTTTTATTCATGGCATGGGAGGATTGTAGGCTTTCTAACGCTGAGAAAGCAAGAAGTCTGATAATTAGATTTAGGGTTAGGATTATAGTTAGGGTTAGGAATGAAGGTTAGTGCTAGGGTGAGAGATTAGGGCTAGGGATTATGGGTAGAGTTAAGGTTAAAAGTTAGAGTTAGGTTTAACGGTTACAGTTAGGTTTAGGGTTACGTTTTAGGGTGAGGGTTATGGTTAGGGGTTAGGGTTTGGTACAGGGTTAGGGTTAAGAGTTAGGTTTAGCGTTAAAGATTAGAATTCGGATTAGGGTTGACGGTTAGTGTGAGTGTTAACGGTTAGGTTTGTGTTTAAGGGTTAGGGTTAGGGTTTAGGGCTAGTGTTAAGCGTTCGTGTTAGATTTAGGGTTAGAGTAAAGTGTTATGGTTAGGGTTATGGGTTAGCATTAGGGTTAAAGGTTAAGGGTTAGGTTTATTTTCAGGCACAGGGTTAGGATTAGGTGTTAGGGTTAGTGTTACCGTTAAGGTTTTTTGGTAGGCTTAAGGTTAGGTTTAGCAGTTTAGATCTAGGGTTAGGGATTAGGTGTTATGGTTATGGTAAGGAGTTAGGGTTAGAATTATGGCATAGGGGTTGGTCTCAGGGTCAGTTTTATGCTTAAAGTTAGGGTAAGCGGTTAAAGTTAGTGTTACGGTGAGCTTTACGTGTTAAGGTGAGCAATAGGATCAGGGTTAGGTTTTATGTTCAGGGTTAGGGTTATGGGTGAGGGGTAGAGTTTATACTTAGGGTTAGGGTTAGGGTTAGGGTTTAGGGTTAAGGATCAAGGGTTAGGGTTAGGGTTAATGTTAGGGCTGTCGATAGGGTTAAATTTAGGATTAGCAGCTTACAATTAGGTATTAGGTTTTACAGTTATGAATAAGAGTTAGGGTTAGAATTATGGGATAGGGGTTGTCCTCAGGGTAAGTATTATTCATTAACGTTAGGATAAGGGGTTAGGGTTAGGGTTATGGTGAGTTTTACATGTTAAGGTGAGCAATAGGATCAGGGTCAGATGTTATGATCAGGGTTAGGGTTATGGGTTAGGGCCAGTGTTTATGCTTAGGGCACAGGCCCTGTCTTCACTAGGTGGGGGGGTTCGGAGGCTGGGATTGTCACCAAGAACCCACTCTATCGTATGCTGGGTCTGGGCCTCTGGGTTTCATGCAGGACACAGTGGCAGAGCCTCCTTTCATGCATGGCATGGGAGGATTGTAGGCTTTCTAAACTCTGAGAAAGCAAGAAGTCTGAGAATTAGATTTAGGGTTAGGATTACGGTTAGGATTAGGGATGAAGTTTAGTGTTAGGGAGAGGGCTTAGTGTTAGGAATTAGGGTTTGGTACAGGGTTAGGGTTAAGTGTTCGACTTAGGGGTAACGATTAGGATTAGTGTTAGGTTTAAGGGTTAGTTGAGGGTTAACGGTTAGGGTTAAGGTCAAGGGTTAGGGTTAGGGTTTAGGGTTAGGATTAGGGGTTCGTGTTAGGTTTAGGGTTACACTTAAGTGTTAGGGTTTAGGTTCAGGTTTAGGGTTCATGGTTAAGGTTATGTTTAGGGGTTAGGTTTAGGGCTTAGGTTTGGTGTAAGGTTTTAGCGTTAGTGAAGGGGGTTTGGGTCAGGGTTTCTGTTTAGGGTAGGGGTTAGTGTTAGTGTTAGGACTTAGATTTAGCGATTAGTTTAAGGTCAGAGGACCTGTTTAATCTATGGTCAGAAGGGTGTGGAATGGGTCGCTGAGACACCACAGCATTGTACCCTGGGCCTTGGGCTCAGACCTACATGCAGCAATCAGGGGGAGGCTGTTCTCACGCATGGCATGGTTGTATTGTAGGCTTGGTTAACTCTTAGAATGGAAGAAGTGTGAGAATTAGGGTTATTGTTAGGGTTAGGGATTTGGGTTTAGGGTAGAGTGTTCAAATGAGGGTTAGGGGTTAGGCATTAGGGGTTAGGGTTAGTGTGAGGGTTAGGGGTTGGGGTGAGGGTTGGGTTAGGGGCTAGGGTTAGGTTTAGGGTTGGGGTTAGTGTTAGCATTCGAGTTAGGGATTAGAGTTAGGGTTAAGGGATAGGATAAGGGTTAAGAGTTTGGCTTAGGGTTCAGGTTAAGGGTTAGGGTTATGGTTAAAGATTAGTGTTAGTTTAAACAGTTACAGTTAGGTTTAGGGTTAAAATTTAGTGTGAGGGCTTTTTAAACTCTGAGAGAGGAAGACGTCTGAGATTAAGATTTAGGGTTAGGATTATGGTTAGGATTAGGGATGACGATTAGTGTTAGGGTGAGAGCTTAGGGTTAAGGGTTAGGGTTAGAGTTAGGGTTAAGGTTAGTGTTAGTTTTAACAGTTACAGTTAGGTTTAGGGTTAAGGTTTATTGTGAGGGTTAAGGTCAGGGGTTAGGATTTCGTACAGGGTAAGAGTTAAGTGTTAGGTTTAGGGTTAAAGATTAGCATTATGGTTAGTGTTAAAGGTTAGTGTGAGGGTAAAAGTTTAGGGTTAAGTTTAAGGGCTAGGGTTAGGGGTTAGTGTTAGGGTTAAGGCGTCTTGTTAGGTTTAGGGTTACAGTTAAGTGTTATGGTTAGGGTTAGGGGTTACGGTTAGGCTTAGGGTTCATGGTTAGTGTAACATTTAGGGGTTAGGGCTAGGGTTAAATGATAGTGTTAGAGTTAAGGCTTAGGCTTGGGGTAAAGGTTTAGGGATAGGTTTACGGGTTAGGGTTAGTGTCAGGGTTAAATGTTAGGGTGAGAGTTAACAGTTATGGTTAGGGTTATTGGTTAGGGGTTGTGTTTATGCTTAGGGCACGTGCCTTGTCTGCACTAGACGGAGAGGTTAGGGAGCTAGCATATTCGCCGGGAAATCACTCTATCGTATGCTGGGTATTGGCCCCTGGGTTTCATGCTGGACACAGTGGCAGGGCCTCCTTTCACACATGGCATGGGAGGATTATAGGCTTTCTAAACTCTGAGAAAGAAAAAGTCTGAGAATTAGATTTAGGGTTAGGATTATGGTTAGAATTAGGGACGAAGTTTAGTGTTAAGGTGATGCCTTAGGGTTAGGGGTTAGGTTTAGGGTCAGAGTTAAAGGTTAGTGTTAGGTTTAACAGTTACAGTTAGGTTTAGCGTTAAGGTTTAGTGTTAGGGTTCAGTTTAGGGAATAGGTTTTGGTACAGGTTAAGGTTTAAGTGTTAAGTTTAGAGTTAAAGATTACAATTAGGGTTAGGTTTAAGGGTGAGTGTGAGGATTAACGGTTAGGGTTAAGCATGAGGGTTAGGGATTAGGTTTAGTGTTAAGGGTTCATGTTAGTTTAGGGTTAGAGTTAAGTGTTATGGTTAGGGTTAGGGGTTAGGGTTAGATATAGGGTGCATGGTTAGGGTTACGTTTAGGGGTTAGGGTTACGGGTTAGGTTTAGGGTGAGTGTTTGGTGTTAGTGTTAGGCATTAGGATAAGGGCTTAGGTTTAGGGTTAGCGTTTAGGTTTAGTGTTAGGGCTTAGATTCAGCAGTTAGTTTAAGGGCACAGGACCTGTTTAATCTATGGTGAGAAGGGTGCAGAATTGGTCCCCTCGGCACCACACCATTGTACCTGGGCCTTGGGCCCAGACCTACATGCAGGACTCAGGCGGAGCCTCTTCTCACTCATGGCATGGCTCTATTGTAGGCTTGGTGAACTCTGAAAATGGAGGAAGTGTGAGAATTAGGGTTATGGTTATGGTTAATTGTTTGGGGTTAGGGGTTAGGGTTCGAGTGTGGTTCAGGGGTTAGAAATTAGGAGTTAGTGTTAGTGTTAGGGTTAGGGGTTAGGGGTTAGTGTTGGTTTAGGGGCTAGGGTTAGATTCAGAGTTAGGGTTAGTGTTAGGGTTAGGGTTAGGGATTATGGTTAGGGTTAGGAATTAGGGTTAGGGTTAGGCTTAAGGGATAGGATTAGGGTAAAGGGTTAAGGCTTAGGGTTAGCATTAGGGATTAGGGTTAGGGTTAAGTGTTAGGGTTTCGTTCTGATTTAAGGGTTAGGGTGAGTGTTAACGGTTAGGGTTAAGGTTAATTGTTAGGATTAGGGGTTAGGCTTAAGGATTCGTATTAGGTTTAGGGTTAGACTTAAGTCTTATGGTTAGGGACAGGGCTTTTGTTTAGGGATAAGGGTTAGGAGTTAGGGTTACTTTTAGGCATAGGGTAGGATTAGGGGTGAGGGTTAGGGTTAGGGTTAGTGTTAGGGTTGTTGGTAGTGTTAAGGTTAGGGTTAGCAGTTTAGAATTAGGGTTAGGGATTAGGTTTTATGGTTATGGCTAAGATTTAGGGTTAGAATTATGGGATAGGCATTGTTCTCAGTGTAAGTGTTATGCATTAACTTTAGGAGATGCGGTTAAAGTTAGGGTTACAGTGTGGTCTACATGATAAGGTGAGCAGTAGGATCAGGGTTAGGTGTTACGTTCAAGGTTAGGGTTATATGTTAGGCGTACTTTTTATGCTTAGGGCACGGGCCCTGTCTGCACTAGGCGGGAGGATTAGGGTTCTAGGATTGTCGCCGGGAACTTTCTCTATCGTACACTGGGTATGGGTCCCTGGGTTTCATGCAGGACACTGTGGCAGAGCCTCTTTTCACGCATGGCATGGCAGGATTGTAGGCTTTCTAAACTCTGAGAAAGCAAGAAGTCTGAGAATTAGATTTAGGGATAGGATTATGGTTAGTGTTAAGGATAAAGTTTAGCATTAGGGTGAGGGCTTAGGGTTAGGGGTTAGAGTTACGGTCAGGCTTAAAGGTTAGTGTTAGGTTTAATGGTTACAGTTAACTTTAGGGTCAAGTGTTAGGGTTAAGGTTAAGGTTAGGGGTTAGGTTTTGGTACAGGGTAAGGGTTAACTGTTAGGTTTAGGGTTAAAGATTACGATTAGGGTTAGGTTTAAGGGTTAGTGTGAGGGTTAACGGTTAGGGTTAAGGTTAAGTGTTAGGGTTAGTGGTTAAGTTTAGGTTTAAGTGTTCGTGTTAGGTTTAGGGTTAGAGTTAAGTATTATGGTTAGGGTTTGGGGTTAGGGTTAGGTTTAGGGTTCATCGTTAGGGTTACGTTTAGGCATTAGGGTTATGGGTTAGGATTAGGGTAAGGGTTTAATGTTAGTGTTGGGCGTTAGGGTCAGGGCTTAAGTTTAGGGTTAGGGGTTAGTGTTAGAGTTAGTGTTAGGGCTTAGATTTAGAGGTTATTTTAAGGGCACAGGACCTGTGTAATCTATGGTGAGAAGTGTGCAGAATGGGTCATCGCCACACCACACCATCGTACCCTAGGCCTTGGGCCCAGACCTACAGGCAGGTCTCAGGCAGAGCCTCTTCTCACGCATGGCATGGTTTTATTGTAGGCTTGGCTAACTCTGAGAATGAAGGAAGTGTGAGAATTATGGTTATGATTAGGGTTAGGTGTTTGGGGTTAGGGGTTAGTGTTCGAGTGAGGGTTAGGGGTTAGGGATTAGGGGTTAGGGTTAATGTTAGCATTAGGGGTTAACGGTTAGGGTTGGGTTAGGGACTAGGGTTAGATTTAGGGTTGGGGTTAGGGTTAGGGTTAGGGGTTAGGGTTAGGGTTAAGGGATAGGATTAGGGTTAAGGGTTAAGGCTTAGGGTTAGCATTAAGGGATAGGGTTAGGGTTAAGGGTTAGGGTTTTGGTCCGAGTTAAGGGTTAGGGTGAGGGTTAACAGTTAGGGTTAGTGTTATAAGTTAGGGATAGTGTTAGGTTTAAGGTCTAGGGTTAGGGTTAGAGGTAGCTTTACTGCTAAGATTAGGTCTCGGCATTAAGGTAAGGGTTAGTGTTAGTGTTAAGGGTTAGGGTTAGGTTTAATTATTAGGATTAGGATGAGAATTAAGGGTTAGGCTTAGGGTTAGGGGATAGGGTTAGGGTTTAGGGTAAACTTTTAAGGTTATGTTTAGGGATAAGGTTAGGGTTAGCGTTTAAGGTTAGGGTTAGTATTAGGGTTGTTTGTAGGGTTAAGGTAATGTTTAGTGGTTAGAATTAGAGTTAGGGATTAGGGGTTACTGTTATGGCTAGGAGTTAGGGTTAGAATTAAGTGATAGGGGTTGTTCTTAGCATAAGTGTTATGCATTAACGTTAGGATAAGTGGTTAAAGTTAGGTTTACGGTGAGGTTTATGTGTTAAGGTGAGCAATAGGATCAGGGTTAGAATTATGAGTGAGGGGTAGGGTTTTGCTTAGGGTATGGGCCCTGTCTGCCCTAGGAGTGGGATTGAGGGGGATGCGATTGTCACCAAAAACCCACTCTATCGTATGCAGGGTATGGGCCCATGGGTTTCTTGTAGGACACTCTGGCAGAGCCTGATTTCACGCATGGTAAAGGAGGATTGTAAGCTTTCAAATCTCTAAGAAAGTAAGAAGTCTGAGAATTAGATTTAGGGTTAGGATTATCGTTATGGTTAGGGATGAAGTTTAATCTTAGGGTGAGGGCTTTGGGTAAGGGGATAGGGTTAGTTTTAGGGTTAAAAGTTACTGTTAGGTTTAACAGTTACAGTTAGACTTGGGGTTTAGGTTTAGGGTTAGGGTTAAGCTTAGGTGTTACGGTTTGGTACAGGGTTAGGGTTAAGTGTTAGGGTTAGGGTTAAAGATCATGACTAGGGTTAGAGTTAAGGGTTAGTTTGAGTGTTAACAGTTAGAGTTAAGGATAACGTTTAGGGTTAGGGGTTAAGATTAGTGTTAGGGCTGAGATTTAGCGGTTAGTTTAAGGGCACAGGACCTGTTTAATCTATGGTGAGAGTGGTGCACAGGGTCGCTGCGACACGACACCACCGTACGCTGGGCCTTGGGCCAAGACCTACATACAGGACTCAGGTGGAGCCTCTTCTCACGCATGACATGGCTGTATTGTAGGCTTGGTTAACTCTGAGAATGGAAGAAGTGTGAGAAATCGGGTTAGGGCTGGCTGTAGGTGTTTTTAACCCCTAACCCTAACACTAACCCCAAGGTTAAATCTAACCGTAACCCCACGCCAACCCTAACCCTAACCCAAACCCCTCTCACTGTAGAATAAACAGGTCCTGTGCCCTTAAACTAACCGCTAAATCTAAGCCCTAACATCAACCCTAACCTCTGACCCTAAACCTAAGCCCTGAGCCTAAAGCCCAACACTAACTCTAAACTCTTACCCTAAAGCTAATCCCTAACCCTAATGCTAACCCCTAAACGTAACCCTAACTGTGAACCCTAAACCTAACCCTAAACTCGAGCGCTAACCATAGCACTTAACTCTAACCCTAAACCTAACATGAACCCTTAATCCTAACACTAACCCTAACCCTAACTCTTAACTTTAACCCTGACTGTTAACCCTCACACTAACCTTTAAACCTAACCTTAATCATAATCTTTAACCCAAAACCTAATATTTAACCCTAATCCTGTACCAAACCCTAAACTCTAACCTTAAACCTAACCGTAAACCTTAACCCTGAACCTAACTGTAACGGTTAAAACTAAGAGTAACCTGTAACGCTACCCGTAACCCCTAACTCTAAGCCTTCACCCTAACACTAACCTTGATCCTTAACCCGAACCCTAACCCTAACCCTAAATCTAATTCTCCGTCTTCTTGCTTTCTTAGAGTTTAGAAAGCCTACAATCCTCCCATTCCATGCGTGAAAGGAGGCTCTTCCACTGTGTCCTGAATGAACCGCTGGGGCCCATAACCAGAGTACGATAGAGTGGGTTCCTGGTGACAATCCCAGCCCCCTAACCCCCCCCCCCCGCCTAATGCAGACAAGGCCCGTGTCCTAAGCATAAACTCTACACCTCACCCAAAACTCTAACCCTGAAAATAACATTTAACCCTGATTCTATTGCTCACCTTAGAATGTAAACCTCACTGTAACCTGAACTTTAACCTCTTATCCTAACGTTAATGCATAACACTTACCCTGAGAATAACCCCTATCCCATAATTCTAACCCTATCTCCTAGTCATAACTGTAACAACTAATCCCTAACCCTAATTCTAAACCACTAACACTAACTGTTACCCTACATAGTTACTGTTACGGTAACCTACTGTTACCCTAACACTGAACCTAACCCTTACTCCTAACGCCAAAGCTATGGCTAAAAATAATGCTAACCCTTGACCCTTTACCCTAACTCCTAACCCTAATCCTAATCCTAACCACTAAACCCAACCTTAGCTCTTAACCCTAACCCTAAACCTTACCCTGACGCCTAGACCTAACACTAACACTAAACTAACACCTAACCGTAATCATAACCCCTAAAGCTAACCCTAACCCTGAACCCTAAACCTAACCCTAATACTTAATACTAACTATATCCCTAACCCCTAACCCTAACCCTAACCGTTAACCCTCACCCTAACCCTTAAACCGGACCCTAACACTAAATCTTAACCCTAACACTAAATTTTAACCCTAAACCTACGCCAACCCTTAACCATAATCCTATCCCTTAACCCTAAACCTAACCCCTAACCCTAAACCTAACACTAACCCCAATCCTAATTCTAACCATAGCTCTTAATACATCACTACGCCTAACCCCTAACCCTAACCCTAACCCCTAATGCTAACCCTAACACTGAACCCTAAACCTAACCCTATCCCTAACCCTTAAACATAACTCTATCCCTAACCAATAATCCTAAGCCTAATCTTTAACCCTCACCCTAGAGCTTAACTCGAACGGTAACCCTAAGCCTAAACCCCAACCCTAACACTTAACACAAACCCTAAGCCTTAACACTTAACCCCAATCTTATCCTTTAACCCTAACACTAACCCTGATGCCTAATCCTAACCCTAACACTAACCCCAACCATAAATCTAACCCTAGCCCCTAACGCAAAACTAACCCCTAACCCCTAACCCTAACACTAACCCTAAATCCTAGTCCCTAACCACTAAACCTCACTTGAACCCTAACCCCTAACACCAAACCCTTAACCCTAACCATAACCCTATTTCTCACACTACTTCCATTCTCAGAGTTAACCAAGCCTAAAATACAACCATGCAATGCGTGAGTAGAGTTTCCGCATGAGTCCTGCAAGTAGGTCTGGGCCAAAGGCCCAGGATCCGATGGTGTGGTGTCGCATGGAAACATTCTGCACCCTTCTCACCATAGATTACACAGGTCCTGTACCCTTAAACTAACCGCTAAATCAAAGCCCAAACACTGACCCTAACCCCTAACCCTAAACCTAAGCCCTGACCCTAATGCCCAACACTAACACTAAACGCTTACCCTAAACCTAACCCCTAAATGTAACCTTAACCATGAACCCTAAACCTAACCCAAACCCCTAACCCTACCATAACACTTAACTCTAACCCTAAACCTAACATGAACACTTAACCCTAACCCTAACCCATAACCCTAACACTTAACCTTAACCCTAACCGTTAACCCTCACACTAAACCTTAACCCTAACCCTAATCCTAATCTTTAACCCTAAACCTAGCACTTAACCCTTACCCTGTACCAAAACCTAACCCCTAATCTTAACCCTAAGCTTAAACCTTAAAGCTTAACCCTAAACCTAACTGTAACTGTTAAACCTAACACTAACCTTTAACCCTGACCCTAACCTTTAACCCTAACCCTAAGCCCTCACCATAACAGTAACCTATATTGCTAACCCTAACCCTAATCCTAGCACTAAATTTAATTCTCAGACTTCTTGCTTTCTCAGAGTTTACAAAGCCTACAATCCTCCCATGCCATGTGTAGAAGGAGGCTCGGCTACTGTGTCCGGCATGAAACCAAGGGGCCCATACCCAGCGTATGATAGAGTGGCTTCCGGCATCTATCCCAGACCCCTAAGCCCCCTCCTAGAGCAGAGAGGGCTCGTGATATAAGCATAAACACTACCCCTCACCCATAACCCTAACCCTGAACATCACAGCTCACCCTGATACTATTGCTCACCTTAACACATCAACCTCACCATAACTCTAACTTGAACCCGTTATCCTAACGTTAATGCATAAGACTTACCCTAAGAACAACCCCTATCCCTTAATTCTAACCCTAACTCCTAGCCACAATTGTAACACCTAATCCCTAAGGCTAATTCAAAACTGCTAAACATTACCTTACCCCTACAAACAACCCTAACACTAACCCTAACCCTAACCGCTAACCCTAACCGTACACCTAAAAATAACCGTAACACTTGACACTTAACTCTAACCCCTAACCTTAACCCTAACCCTTAACCCTGATCCTAATCCTAACAATTAAACCTAACCCTAACTCTTAAGCCTAACACTAACACATACCCTAACGCCTAGACCTTACCCTAAGAGTAAACGTAACCCCTAACCCTAACCCTAATCCCTAATGCTAACCCTAACACTGAACCCTAATCCTAAGCCTTAAACCTAACTCTATCCTTAACCCATAACCCTAGCCCTAACCGTTAACCCCACACTAACCTTTAACTCGAACTGTAACCCTAACCCTTAAAACTAAACCTAACACTTAACGCTAACCCTAGGCCTTAACGCTTAACCCTTATCCTATCCCTTAACCCTAACCCTAAGCCCTAACGCTAACCCTAACCCCACTCTAAATCTAACCCTAGCCCCTAACCCAAACCTAACCCCTAAGCCCTAACCCTATCACTAAACCCAACACCTACTCCCTAACCCCTAATCCTCACTCGAAGCTTAAGCCCTAACCCTAAGCCCTCTCCCTGACTAATCTTCATCCCTAACCCTAACCATAATCCTAACCCTAAATCTAATTCTCAGACTTCTTGCTATCTCAGAGTTTTAAAAGCCTACAATTCTCCAAAGCCATGCGTGAAAGCTGGCTCTGCCACAGTGTCCTGCATGAAACCCAGGAGCCCATACTCTGTGTATGATAGAGTGGGTTCCCGGGGACAATCACAGCCCCCTAACTCCCCCTGCTAGTGCTGACAGGGCCCATGCCCTAAGCAAAAACTCTGCACCTCACCCATAACCCTAACCCTGAACATAACACCTAACCCTGATGTTATTGTTCACCTTAACACGTAAACCTCACTGTAACCCTAACTTTAACCCCCTATCCTAATGTTATTGCATAACACTTACCCTAAGAACAAACCCTATCCCTTAATTCTAAGCCTAACTCCTAGCATAACCGTAACACCTAATCCCTAACCTTAATTCTAAACTGCTAAACATTACCTTCACCCTACAAACAACCCTAACACTAACCCTAACTCTAACCGCTAACCCTAACCCTAACCATTACCCTGATCATAATCCTAACAATTAAACCTAACCCTAATTCTTAACCCTAACACGAACCATTACCATAATGCCTAGACCTAACCCTAACTGTAACCCTAACCCCTAACCCTAACCCTAACCGCTAATGCTAACCCTAACCCCGAACCCGAAACCTAACCCTAACCCTATCCCTTAAACCTATTACTATCCCTAAACCATTACCTTAATCGCAACTGTTAACCCTCACTCTCACCCTTAACTTGGACCGAAACCCTAACCCTTAACCCTAACCTTAACCCTTACTGCTAATCTTAAGCCTTCACCCTTTACCTCAATCCTGTCTCGTAAGCCTAACCCTAACGCTGACCCCTAACCCACCCGACCATTAACCCTAACACTAAATCTAACGCTAGCCCCTTACAAAAACCTAACACCTAATCCCTGACACACTAATCCTAACTTCTAATTCCTAACCGCTAAACTTTACTCAAACCCTAACCTCTAACCCCAAACACATAACCCTAACCATAACCCTAATTCTCACACTTCCTCCATTCTCAGAGTTGACCAAGCCTACAATAGAGCCATGCCACGAGTGAGAAGAGGCTCTGCCTGAGTCCTGCATGTAGGTCTGGGCCCGAGGCCCAGGTACGGTGGTGTGGTGTTGAGGCGACCCAGTCTGCACCCTTCCCACCATAGATTAAACAGAGCATGTGCCCTTAAACTAACCACTAAATCTAAGCCCTAACACTAAACCTAAATCCTAACCCTAAACCTCGGCCCTTATCCTAACGCCCAACAGTAACACTAAACACTAACCCTAAACTTAACCCGTAACCCGAACCCCTAAATGTAACCCTAACCATGAACCCTAAACCTAACCCTAACCTCTAGCCATCACCATAACACTTAACTCTAACCCTAAACGTTACACGAAGCCTTATTCCTAACCCTAACCCCAACCGTAACCCTTAATCTTGACCCTTACCATTAACCCTCACACTAACCCTTAACCCTAACCCTAATCCTAATCTTTAACCATAAAGCTAACACTGAAGCCTAACCCTGTGCCAAACGCTAAAACCAAACCTTAACCCTAACCCTGAAACTTAACCGTAAACGTAAGTGTAACTGTTAAAAATAACACTAACCTTTAACGATAACCCCTAACCCTAAGAGCCCACCCTAACACTAATCTTCCTCGCTAAATATTACCATAATCCTACCCCTAAATCTAATTCTCAAACTTCTTGCTTTCTCAGAGTTTAGAAAGCCTACAATCCTCCCATGCCATGAGTAAAAGGGGGTTCTGCCACTGTGTCCTGCATGAAACCCAGGAGCCCATACCCAGCGTACGATCGAGTGCGTTCCCGGGGACAATCCCATCCCCCTAACCCCAGCCCCCCGCCCAGTGCAGACAGGGCCCGTACGCTAAGTATAAACACTATCCCTAACAGATAACCCTCACCCTGAATATAACACCTGACCCTGACCCTATTGCTCACCTTAAAACATAAACCTCCCCGTAACCCTAACTTACCCCCTTATATTAACGTTAATGTATAACACCCTGAGAAGAAGCCCTATCCCATAATTCTAATCCTAATCCCCAGCCTTAACCCTAACACCTCATCCCTAATTCTAAAATGCCCACCCTAACTTCACCCTACCAACAACCCTAACCCTGACCCTAACCTCTAACCGTAAGCCCTCACCCTATCACTAATCTTCATCCCTAAACCGTACCATAATCCTAACCCGAAATCTAATTCTCAGACTTCTTGCTTTCTCAGAGTTTTGAAAGCCTACAATCCTACTAAGCCATGCATGAAAGCCCGCTCTGCCACAGTGTCCTGCAAGAAACCCAGAGGCCCATACACTGCGTACGATAGAGTGGGTTCCCAGCGACCATAACAGACACCTAACTTCGATTCCTAGGGCATACAGGGCCCATGCCCTAAGCATAAACACTACCCCTCACCCATAAGCCTAACCCAGAACATAACACCTAACCCTGATCCTACTGCTCACCTTAACACGTAAACCTCACCGTAACCCTATCTTTAACCCCATATCTTAACGTTAATGCATGACACCCTGAGAACAAGCCCTATACTGTAATTCTAACCCTAACTCCTAGCCATAACCATAACACCTAATATCTAATTCTGAAACGCCAACCCTAACCTTAACCCTATCAACAACACTAACACTAACCCTAACCCCTTACCCTAACCCTACACCTAAAAATAACCCTAACCATTGATCCTTAGTCATAACCCCTAAGCTTAACCCGAACCCTTAACCCTAATCCCAATCCTAACCAATAAACATAACCATAACTCTTAACCCTAACCCTAATCTTTACCTTAATGCCTAGAGTTCTAACCCCAACACTGACCTACAGTTAGCAGTAACCCTAACCCTTAATGATAACCTTAAACCTGAACAATAAACCTAATCCTTAATCCTAACCCCCTAACCCTAACCCTAACGGGTAACCCTCACCCTAACACTTAACCCTGACCCTAACCTAAACATTAACCCTAACCCTGAACCCTAACCCTAAGCTTAACCCTTAACCCCAACCCTATCCATTAACCCTAACCACTAACCATAACACTAACCCCAACCCTAAACCTAGCCCTGGCTCCCTAACCCAGAATAAAAACCGAACCCGTAACACTAACTCTACCCCTAACCACTAGCACCTAACCCTGACTTCAAACATTTCCCCTAACTCCAAACCCCTAACCGCAAACCTAACCCTAATTCTCTCACTACTTCCATTCCCAGAGTGAAGCAAGCCTACAATACAGACATGCCATGTGTGAGATGAGGCTCCACCTGAGTTCTGCATGTAAATTTTGTCCAAAGGCCCAGGGAATGATGTTGTGCTTTCATGGTGACTCTGACCGCACCCCTCTCACCTTAGATTAACCAAGTCCTGTGCCCTTAAACTGACCTCTAAATCTGAGCTCTACCACCAACCCTAACCCTTGACCCAGAACCTAAGCCCCGAGCCTAAAGCCCAACACTAACACTAAACCCTTACCCTAAACCTAATCCCTAACCCTAATGGTAATCCCTAAACGTAACCCTAACCGTAAACAGTAAGCCTAACCCTAACCTCTAACACAAACCCTAACACTTAACTCTAACCCTAAAACTTACCCTAACCCTTAACCCTGAACCTAAACCCTAACCCTTAACCTTAACCCTAACTGTTAACTCTCACGCTAACCTTTAATCCTAACCCTAATCCAAATCTTCAACCCTAAACCTAACACTTAACCCTAACGCTGTCCCAAATACTAACCCCTCATCTTAACCCTAACCGTAAACCTCAACCCTAAACCGAACTGTAACCATTAAACTTAAGAGTAACCTTTAATCCTAACCCCAATCCCTAACCCTAAGCCCTAACCCTAACACTAAACTTCATCCTTAACCCTAACCATAATCCTAACCCTAAATCTAATTCTGAGACTTCTTGCTTTCTTAGAGTAGAAAGCCTGCAATCCTCCCATGCCATGCGTGATAGGAGGCTCTACCACTGTGTCCTGCATGAAACACACGGGCCCATACCCAGAGTCCGATACAGTGGGTTCCCGGTGACAATCCCAGCCCCCTAAGCTCCCCTACCGCCTAATGCACACAGGGCCCGTGCGCTAAGCATAAACAATACCTTTAACAGATAACCCTAACCCTGAACATAACACCCAACCCTGTTCCTATTTCTCCCCTTAACAGGTAAACCTCACCGTGAGCCTAACTGTAACCTCTTATCGTAACGTTCATGCATAACCCATTCCCTGAAAACAACCCCTATCCCATAATTCTAACCCTATCTCCTAGTCATAACTGTAACACCTAATCCCTAACCCGAATTCTAAACTGCTAACCCTAACCGTAACCCTACCTACAACCCTAACACTGACAGTAACCCTTACTTCTAACCCCAACACTATGCCTAACAAAAGCCCTAACGCTTCACCCTTCACCCTATCCCCTAAGCCTTACCCTAACCCTTAACCGTAATCCTAATCCTAACCATTAAACCTAACCCTAGCTCTTAAAGCTAACCCTAAACCTTACCCTCACGACTAGACCTAACCCTGACACTAACCTAACACCTAACCCTAACCATGACCCCTAAAGCTAACCCTAACCCTGAAACCTAAACCTAACCCTAACGCTGAACCCTCACTATATCCCTAACCCCTAAGCCTAATACTGTTAACCCTCACCCTAACATTTAAACTGGACCATAACACTAAACATTAACCTGAACACTAAACTTTAACCCTAACCCTAAGCCCAAACATTAACCCTAATCCTATCCTTTTACCCTAAACCTAACCCCTAAACCTAACCCTAATACTAACCCCAATCCTAACTCTAACCATACCCCTTCAGAAAACACTAACTCCTAACCCCTAACCCTAACACTAACCATAAACCCTAATTGCTAACCCCTAACCCTAAGGCTTAAGCTTTACCCTAACCGTTAACCCTCACCCTAACCCTTAACACTCACCTTAACATTAACCTTTAACTCTAAGCCTAACGCTTAACCCTAACAGTAAGGAAAACCCTTAACGCTAACCTTATCCCTTAACCCTAAGCCTAACACTACGGCTAAAAATAACCCTAACCTTTGATCCTTAAACCTAACCCCTAACACTTACTTTAACGCCAAACTCTAACCCTAATCCTAAGCAATAAACCTAACCTATGTCTTAATCCTAACCCTAGCCCTTACCCTAACGCCTAGATCTAACCCTAAATCTAACCTACAACCTAATCCTAACCTTAAGCCATAATGCTAACTCTAACCCTGAACCCTAAACCTACCCGTAACCCTTAACACTAACCCTATCCGTAAACCTTAACCCTGACCATAACCATTACCCGCACCCAAACATTTAACCCTGACCCTAACCCTAATCCTTAACGATAACCCTAACACTAAACCCTAACCCTAAGCCCAACGCTTAACCCGAATCCTATCCCTTAACCCTAAGCCTAACCCTAACCCCTAACCCTAAACCTAACACTAAACCCAACCCTAAACCTAACCCTAGCTTCTATCCGAACCCTAAGACCTAACCTCTAATGCTAACAGTAACCCTAACTACTAATCCCTAACCCCTAACCCTCCCTCTAACCCTAAACCCCTAACCCCAAACCCCTAACCCTAATCTTAACCCTAATTCTCACACCTCTTCCATTCTCAGACTTAAGCAAGCCTACAATACAGCCATGCCATTCCTGAGATAAGTCTCTGCCTGTGTCCCGGATGTAGGTCTGGGCCACATACAAACGGTACGATGGTGTGGTGTCACAGCGACCTGTCCACAACCCTCTGACCATAGATTAAACAAGTCCTGTGCCCTTATACTAACAGATAAATCTCAGCCCTAACACTAACACTAACCCCTAACCGTAAAAATAAGCTCCGACCGTAACGCCCAACACTAACTCTAAAACCTTACCTTAAACCTGACCACTAAACCTAACACTAACCGCTAAACATAACCCTAACCATGAACCCTAAACATAACCCTAACCTCTACCCGTAACCATAACACTTAACTCTAACCCTAAAGGTTACATGAAGCCTTATTCCTAACCCTAACCCCACCCTAACCCTTAATCTTGACCCTTACCATTAACCCTCACACTAACCCTTAACACTGGCTCTAATCCTAATCTTTCCCCATAAAGCTAACACTGAAGCCTAACCCTGTGCCAAACGCTAGACCCAAACCTAAACCCTAACCCTCAAACTTGACCGTAAACCTAACTGTAACTGTTAAACCTAACACTAACCTTTAACCCTAACCCCTAACCCTAAGACGACACCCTAACACGAATCTTGATCCCTAAACATTACCATAATCCTACCCCTAAATCTAATTCTCAGACTTCTTGCTTTCTCAGAGTTAAGAGGGCCTACAATCCTCCCATGCCATGAGTAAAAGGGGGCTCTGCCACTGTGTCCTGCATGAAACCCAGGAGCCCATACCCAGCGAATGATAGAGTGGGTTCCCGGGGACAATCCCATCGCCATAATGCCCGCCACCCGCCAAGTGCATACAGGGCCCGTGCCCTAACTATAAACAATACCCCTAACAGATAACCATCACCCTGAACATAACACCTAACCCTGATCCTATTGCTCACCTTAAAACATAAACCTCCCCGTAACCCTAACTTAGCCCCTTATCTTAACGTTAATGCATAACACCCTGAGAAGAAGTCCTATCCCATAATTCTAATCCTAGCCCCTGGCCATAACCGTAACACCTCATCCCTAATTCTAAAATGCCAACCCTAGCCTTCACCCTACCAACAACCCTAACTCTAACCCTAAACCCTAACCCTAAGCCCTCACCCTATCACTAATCTTCATCCCTAAACCGTACCGTAATCCTAACCCTAAATCTAATTCTCAGACTTCTTGCTTTCTCAGAGTTTTGAAAGCCTACAATCCTACTAAGCCATGCATAAGGTCGGCTCTGCCACAGTGTCCTGGATGAAACCCAAAGGCCCATACACTGCGTACGATAGAGTGGGTTCCCAGCGACCATCACAGACACCTAATTTCGCCTCCTAGTGCATACAGGGCCCGTGCCCTAAGCACAAACCCTACCCCTAACCCATAACACTAACCGAGAACATAACACCTAACCCTGATCCTACTGCTCACTTGAACACGTAAACCTCACTGTAACCCTAACTTTAATCCCTTATCTTAACGATAATGCATCACACCCTGAGAACAAGCCCTATACCGGAATTCTAACCCTAACTTCTAGCCATAACCATAACACCTAATCCCTAATTCTGAAACGCCAACCCTAACCTTAACCCGACCAACAACACTGACACTAACCCTAAACCCTTACCCTAACCCTACGCCTAAAAATAACCCTAACCATTGATCCTTAGTCATAGCCCTTAAACCTTAACCCTAACCTTTAACGCTAATCCGAATCCTAACCATTGAACATAACCCTACTTAACCCTACCCCTAACCTATACCCTAATGCCTAGAGATCTAACCCCAACACTGACCTACAGTTAACACTAACCCTAACCCCTAATCCTAACCTTAAACATGAACCATAAACATAACCCTTAACCCTAACCCTATCCCTAACCCCCTAACCCTAACCCTAAATGTTAAGCCTCACCCTAACACTTAACCCTGACTCTAACCCTAATCCTTAACCCTAACCCTGAACTCTAACCCTAAGCCAAGCCCTTAACCCTAACCCTATCCCTTAACCCTAACCCCTAACCCTAACGCTAACCCCAAACCTAAACCTAACCCTGGCCCCCTAACCCAGACTTAACACCTAACCCCTAACACGAACACTAACCCTAACCACTAATCCCTAGCATCTGACTCTGACTCCAAACCTAACCCCTAACTCGAAACCCCTAACCCCAAACCTAACCCTAATTCTCACACTACTTCCATTCCCAGAGTGAAGCAAGCCTACAATACAGCCATGCCATGTGTGAGATGAGGCTCCGCCTGAGTCCTGCGTGTAGGTTTTGTACCAAGGCCCAGGGAATGATGTTGTGCTTTCGTAGTGACTCCGACCACACCCCTCTCACTGTAGATTAACCAGGTCCTGTGCCCTTAAACTGACCGCTAAACCTAAGCCCTACCACAAACCCTAACCCTGACCCAGAACCTGAGCCCCGAGCCTAAAGCCCAACACTAACTCTAAACCCTTACCCTAAACCTAATCCCTAACCCTAATGCTAACCCCTAAACATAACCCTAACCGTGAACAGTAAACCTAACCCTAACTTCTAACACACACCCTAACACATAACTCTAACCCTAAAACTAACCCTAATCCTTAACCCTAAACCTAAATCCTAACCCTAACCCTTAACCTTAACCTTGACCGTTAACTCTCATGCTAACCTTTAATCCTAACCCTAATCCTAATCTTCAACCCTAAACCTAACACAACCCTAACCCTGTACTAAACCCTAACCCCTCATCTTAATCCTATTCGCAAAACTCAACCCTAAAACGAACTGTAACCATTAAACCTAACAGGAACCTTAAACCCTAACCCTAATCCGTAACCCTATCCCCTCACCATAACACTACACTTCATCCTGAACCCTAACCATAACCCTAACCCTAAATCTAATTCTCAGACTTCTTGCTTTCTTAGAGTTTAGAAAGCCTGCAATCCTCCCATGTATGTGTGAAAGGAGGCTCTACCACTGTGTCCTGCATGAAACCCACGGGCCCATACCCGGATTACGATAGAGTGTGTTCCCGGGTACAATCCCAGCCCCCTAAACTACCCCCGCCTGCCTAATGCAGACAGGGCCCGTGCGGTAAGCATAAACAATACCTTTAACAGATAACCCTAACCCTGAACATGGCACCTAACCCTGTTCCTATTTCTCCCCTTAGCACGTAAACCTCACCGTGAGCCTAAATTTAACCTCTTATCGTAACGTTAATGCATAGCCCATTCCCTCAGAACATCCCCTATCCCATAATTCCAACCCTATCTCCTAGTCATAACTGTAACACCTAATACCTAACCCTGATTCTCAACTGCTAAGCCTAACCGTAACGCTGTCTACAACCCTAACACTGACAGGAACCCTTAGTTCTAACCCCAATGCTATGCCTAACAAAAGCCCTAACCCTTCACCCTTCACCCTAACCCCTACGCATTACCCTAACCCTTAAGCCTAATCCTAATCCTAACCATTAAACCTAACCCTAGCTCTTAAAGCTAACCCTAAACCTTACCCTCACGACTAGACCTAACCCTGACACTAACCTAACACCTAACACTAACCATAACCCCTAAAGCTAACCCTAACCCTGAACCATAAACCTAACCCTAACACTGAACCTTCACTATATCCCTAACCCCTAAGCCTAATCCTAACTGTTAACCCTCACCCTAACACTTAAACTGGACCATAACACTAAACATTAACCCTAACACTAAACTTTAACCCTAACCATAAGCCCAACACTTAACCGTAATCCTATCCCTTGACGCTAAGCCTAACCCTAACCCCTAACCCTAAACCTAACCTTAACCTCAACCCTAACCCTTAATCTTGAACCTTACCATTTACCCTCACACTGACCCTAATCCTAATCTTTAACCATAAAGCCAAAACTGAAGCCTAACCCTGTGCCAAACGCTAAACCCAAACCTTAACCCTAACCCTGAAACTTAACCATAAACCTAACTGTAACTGTTAAACCTAACACTAACCTCTAACCCTAACCCCTAACCCTAAGAGCCCACCTTAACACTAACCATAACCATAAACATTAGCATAATACTACCCCTAAATCTAATTTTCAGACTTCTTGCTTTCTTAGAGTTTAGAAAGCCTAAAATCCTCCCATGCCATCAGTAAAAGGGAGCTCTGCAGCTCTCTTTTGCATGAAACCAGGAGCCCATACCTAGCGTATGATAGAGTGGGTTCCCGGGGACAATCCCATCCCCCTAACCCCAGCCCCCTGTCCAGTGCAGACAGGGCCTGTACACTAAGTATAAACACTACCCCTAGCAGATAACCCTCACCCTGAACATAGCACCTGACCCTGATCCTATTGCTCACCTTAAAACATAAACCTCCCCGTAACCCTAACTCATCCCCTTATCTTAACCTTAATGCATAACACCCTGAGAAGAAGCCCTATCCCATAATTCTAATCCTAACCCCTAGCCATAACCGTAACACCTCATCCCTAATTCTAAAATGCCAACCCTAACCTTCACCCTACCAACAACCCTAACACTAAGCCTAACCCCTAACCCTAAACCTCACCCTATCACTAATCTTCATCCCTAAACCGTACCGTAATCCTAACCCTAAATCTAATTCTCAGACTTCTTGCTTTCTCAGAGTTTTGAAAGCGTACAATCCTACTAAGCCATGCATGAAAGCCCGCTCTACCACAGTGTCCTGCATGAAACCCAGAGGCCCATACACTGCGTACGATAGAGTGGGTTCCCAGCGACCATCACAGACCCCTAACTTCGCCTCCTAGTGCATACAGGGCCCGTGCCCTAAGCACAAACCCTACCCCACACCCATAACCCTAACCCGGAACATAACACCTAACCCTGATCCTACTGCTCACCTTAACACGTAAACCTCAGCGTAACCCTAACTTTAACCCCTTATGTTAACGATAATGCATGACACCCTGAGAACAAGCCCTATACTGTAATTCTAACCCTAACTCCTAGCCATAACCATAACACCTAATCCCTAATTCTGAAACGCCAACCCTAACCTTAACCCTACCAACAACACTAACACTAACCCTAAACCCCTACCCTAACCCTACGCCTAAAAATAACCCTAACCCTTGATCCTTAGTCATAACCCCTAATCTTAACCCTAACCCTAAACGCTAATCCCAATCCTAACCATTCAACATAACCCTACTTAACCCTACCCCTAACCTATACCCTAATGCCTAGAGATCTAACCCCAACACTGACCTACAGTTAACACTAACCCTAACCCCTAATCCTAACCTTAAACCTGAACCATAAACCTAACCCTTAAACCTAACCCTATCCCTAACCCCCTAACCCTAACCCTAACTGTTAAGCTTCACCCTAACACTTAACCCTGACTCTAACCCTAAACCTTAACCCTAACCCTGAACCCTAACCCTAAGCCTAGCCCTTAACCCTAACCCTATCCCTTAACCCTAACCCCTAACCCTAACGCTAACCCCAACCCTAAACCTAACCCTGGCCCCCTAACGCAGACTTAACACCTAACCCCTAACACTAGCTCTAACCCTAACCACTAATCCCTAGCACCTGACCCTGACTCGAAACCTAACCCCTAACTCGAAACCCCTAACCCCAAACCTAACCCTAATTCTCACACTACTTCCATTCCCAGAGGGAAGCAAGCCTACAATACAGCCATGCCATGTGTGAGATGAGGCTCCGCCTGAGCCCTGCGTGTAGGTTTTGTCCCAAGTTCCAGGGAATGATGTTGTGCTTTCATGGTGACTCCGACCACACCCCTCTCACCGTAGATTAACCAGGTCTTGTACCCTTAAACTGACCGCTAAATCTAAGCCCTACCACCAACCTTAACCCCTGACCCTGAACCTAAGCCCCGAGCCTAAAGCCCAACACTAACTCTAAACACTTACCCTAAACCTAATCCCTAACCCCACTGCTAACCCTTAAACGTAACCTTAACCGTGAACAGTAAACCTAACCCTAACCTCTAACACAAACCCTAACACATAACTCGAACCCTAAAACTAACCCTAACCCTTAACCCTAAACCTAAACCTTAACTCCAACCCTTAACCTTAACCTTGACCGTTAACTCTCATGCTAACCTTTAATCCTAACCCTAATCCTAATCTTCAACCCTAAACCTAACACAACCCTAACCCTGTACCAAACCCTAACCCCTCATCTTAATCCTATCCGCAAAACTCAACCCTAAAACGAACTGTAACCGTTAAAACTAACAGTAACCTTAAACCCTAACCCTAATCCGTAACCCTATCCCCTCACCATAACACTACACTTAATCCTGAACCCAAACCAGAATCCTAATCATAAATCTAATTCTCAGACTTCTTGCTTTCTTAGAGTTTAGAAAGCCGGCAATCCTCCCATGCCATGCATGAAAGGAGGCTCTACCACTGTGTCCTGCATGAAACCCACGGGCCCATACCCAGAGGCTGATACAGTGGGTTCCCGGTGACAATCCCAGTCCCCTAACCTCCCCCCAGCTTGATGCATACAGGGCCCGTGCGCTAAGCATAAACAATACCTTTAAAAGATTACCCTAACCGTGAACATGGCACCTAACCCTGTTCCTATTTCTACCCTTAACACGTAAACCTCACGGTGAGCCTAACTTTAACCTCTTATCCTAACGTTAATGCATAACTCAGTCCCTGAGAACATCCCCTATCCCATAATTCTAACCCTATCTCCTAGTCATCACTGTAACACCTAATCCCTATCCCTAATTCTCAACCATTAGGCCTAACCGTAACGCTGCCACAACCCTAACACTGACAGGAACCCTTTGTTCTAACCCCAACGCTATGCCTAACAAAAGCCTTAACCCTTCACCCTTCACCCTAACCCCTACGCATTACCCTAACCCTTAAGCCTAATCCTAATCCTAACCATTAAACCTAACCCTAGCTCTTAAAGCTAACCCTAAACCTTACCCTCATGACTAGACCTAACCCTGACACTAACCTAACACCTAACACTAACCATAACCCCTAAAGCTAACCCTAACCCTGAACCATAAACCTAACCCTAACACTGAACCTTCACTATATCCCTAACCCCTAAGCCTAATCCTAATTGTTAACCCTCACCCTAACACTTAAACTGGACCATAACACTAAAAATTAACCCTAAAACTAAATTTTAACCCTAACCATAAGCCCAACACTTAACCCTAATCCTATCCCTTAACCCTAAGCCTAACCCTAACCCCTAACCCTAAACCTAACCCTAACCCCAACCCTACCCTTAATCTTGACCCTTACCATTAACCCTCACACTAACCCTAATCCTAATCTTTAACCATGAAGCTAACACTGAAGCCCAACCCTGTGCCAAACGCTAAACCCAAACCTTAACCCTAACCCTGAAACTTAACCATAAACCTAACTGTAACTGTTAAACCTAACACTAACCTCTAACCCTAACCCCTAACCCTAAGACCCCACCTTAACACTAACCCTAACCCTAAACATTAGCATAATCCTACCCCTAAATCTAATTCTCGGACTTCTTGCTTTCTTAGAGTTTAGAAAGCCTAAAATCCTCCCATGCCATGAGTAAAAGGGGGCTCTGCAGCTCTCTCTTGCATGAAACCAGGAGCCCATACCTAGCGTATGATAGAGTGGGTTCCCGGGGACAATCCCATCCCCCTAACCCCAGCCCCCCGCCCAGTGCAGACAGAGCCTGTACGCTAAGTATAAACACTACCCCTAGCAGATAACCCTCACCCTGAACATAGCACCTGACCCTGATCCTACTGCTCACCTTAAAACATAAACCTCCCCGTAACCCTAACTTATCCCCTTATCTTAACCTTAATGCATAACACCCTGAGAAGAAGCCCTATCCCATAATTCTGATCCTAACCCCTAGCCATAACCGTAACACCTCATCCCTAATTCTAAAATGCCAACCCTAACCTTCACCCTACCAACAACCCTAACCCTAACCCTAACCCCTAACCCTAAGCCTCACCCTATCACTAATCTTAATCCATAAACCGTACCGTAATCCTAACCCTAAATCTAATTCTCAGACTTCTTGCTTTCTCAGAGTTTTGAAAGCCTACAATCCTACTAAGCCATGCATGAAAGCCCGCTCTGCCACAGTGTCCTGCATGAAACCCAGAGGCCAATACACTGCGTACGATAGAGTGGGTTCCCAGCGACCATCCCAGACCCCTAACTTCGACTCCTAGTGCATACAGGGCCCGTGCCCTAAGCACAAACCCTACTCCACACCTATACCCAACCCGGAACATAACACCTAACCCTGATCCTACTGCTCACCTTAACACGTAAACCTCACCGTAACCCTAACTTTAACCCCTTATCTTAACGATAATTCATGACACCCTGAGAACAAGGCCTATACCGTAAGTCTAACCATAACTCCTAGCCATAACCATAACACCTAATCCCTAATTCTGAAACGCCAACCCTAACCTTAACCCTACCAACAACACTAACACTAACCCTAAACCCCTACCCTAACCCTACGCCTAAAAATAACCCTAACCCTTGATCCTTAGTCATAACCCCTAACCTTAACCCTAACCCTAAACGCTAATCCCAATCCTAACCATTCAACATAACCCTACTTAACCCTACCCCTAACCTATACCCTAATGCCTAGAGATCTAACCCCAACACTGACCTACAGTTAACACTAACCCTAACCCCTAATCCTAACCTTAAACCTGAACCATAAAACTAACCCTTAAACCTAACCCTATCCCTAACCCCCTAACCCTAACCCTAACTGTTAAGTCTCACCCTAACACTTAACCCTGACTCTAACCCTAATCCTTAACCCTAACCCTGAACCTTAACCCTAAGCCTAGCCCTTAACCCTAACCCTATCCCTTAACCCTAACCCCTAACCCTAACGCTAACCCCAAACCTAAACCTAACCCTGGCCCCCTAACCCAGACTTAACACCTAACCCCTAACACTAACTCTAACCCTAACCACTAATCCCTAGCACCTGACCCTGACTCGAAACCTAACCCCTAACTCGAAACCCCTAACCCCAAACCTAACCCTAATTCTCACACTACTTCCATTCCCAGAGGGAAGCAAGCCTAAAATACAGCCATGCCATGTGTGTGATCAGGCTCTGCCTGAGTCCTGCGTGTAGGTTTTGTCCCAAGGCCCAGGGAATGATGTTGTGCTTTCGTGGTGACTCCGACCACACCCCTCTAACCGTAGATTAACCAGGTCCTGTGCCCTTAAACTGACCGCTAAAGCTAAGCCCTACCACCAACCCTAACCCCTGACCCTGAACCTAAGCCCCGAGCCTAAAGCCCAACACGAACTCTAAACACTTACCCTAGACCTAATCCCTAACCCTAATGCTAACCCCTAAACGTAACCCTAACCGTGACCAGTAAACCTAACCCTAACCTCTAACACATAACTCTAACCCTAAAACTAACCCTAACCCTTAACCCTAAACCTAAATCCTAACCCTAACTCTTAACCTTAACCCTAAGTGTTAACTGTCACGCTAACCTTTAATCCTAACCCTAATCCTATACTTCAACCCTAAACCTAACACTTAACCCTAAACGTGTACTAAACCCTAAGGCCTCATCTTAACCCTAACCGTAAACCTCAACCCTAAACTGAACTGTAACCGTTAGACCTAAGAGTAACCTTTAACGCTAACCCTAATCCCTAACCTTAAGCCCTCACCCTAACACTAAACTTCATCCTGAACCCTAACCATAATCCTAACCCTAAATCTAATTCTCAGACTTCTTGCTTTCTTAGAGTTTAGAAAGCCAGCAATCCTCCCATGCCATGCGTGAAAGGAGGCTCTGCCACAGTGTCCTGCATGAAACCCAGAGGCCCATACACTGCGTGCGATAGAGTGGATTCCCAGCGAACATCACAGACCCCTAACTTTGCCTCCTAGGGCATACAGGGCCTGTGCCCTAAGCATAAACCCTACCCCTCACCCATAAGCCTATCCCAGAACATAACACCTAACCCTGATCCTACTGCTCGCCTTAACAGGTAAACCTCACCGTAACCCTAACGTTAACCGCATATCTTAACGTTAATGCTTGACACCCTGAGAACAAGCCCTATACTGTAATTCTAACCCTAACTCCTAGCCATAACCGTAACCCCTAATCCCTAATTCTGAAACGCCAACCCTAACCTTAACCCGACCAACAACACTAACACTAACCCTAACACCTTACCCTAACCCTACGCCTAAAAGTAACCCTAACCGTTGATCCTTACTCATAACCCCTAACCTTAACCCTAACCCTTAACCCTATTCCCAATCCTAACCATTAAACATAACCCTAACTCTTAACCCTAACCCTAACCTTTACCCTAATGCCTAGAGATCTAACCCCAACACTGACCTACAGTTAACGCTAACCCCAAACCCTAATGCTAACCTTCAACCTGAACCATACTCCTAACCCTTAACCCTAACACTATCCCTAACCCCTAAGCCTAACCCCAACTGTTAACCCTCTAACACACACCCTGAAACCTAACTCTATCCCTTAACCCTAACCCCTAACCCTAATGCTAACTCCAACACTAAACCTTACCCTGGCCCCCTAACCCAGACTTAACACCTAACCGATAACACTAACTCTAACCCTAACCACTAATCCCTAGTACCTAACCCTGACTCGAAACCTAACCCCTAACTCGAAACCCCTAACCCCAACCCCAACTCTAAATCTCACACTACTTCCATTCCCAGAGTGAAGCAAGCCTACAATACAGCCATGCCATGTGTGAGATGAGGCTCCGCCTGAGTCCTGCATGTAGGTCCTCTCCCAAGGCCCGGGGAATGATGTTGTGCTTTCGTGGTGACTCCGACCGCACCCCTCTCACCGTAGATTAACCAGGTCCTGTGCCCTTAAACTGACCGCTAAAGCTAAGCCCTACCACCAACCCTAACCCCTGACCCTGAACCTAAGCCCCGAGCCTAAAGCCCAACACTAACTCTAAACCCGTACCCTAAACCTAATCCCTAACCCTAATGCTAACCCCTAAACGTAACCCTAACCGTGAACAGTAAACCTAACCCTAACTTCTAACACAAACCATAGCACATAACTCTAACCCTAAAACTAACCCTAACCCTAACCGTAAACCCTAACTCTTAACCTTAACCCTAAGCATTAACTCTCATGCTAACCTTTAATCCTAACCCTAATCCTAATCATCAACCCTAAACCTAATACTTAATCTTAACACTGTACCAAACCCTAACCCCTCATCTTAACCCTAACCGTAAACCTCAACCCTAAACCGAACTGTAACCATTAAACCTAAGAGTAACCTTTAACCCTAACCCTAATCCCTAACCTTAAGCCCTCACCCTAACACTAAACTTCATCCTTGATTCTAACCATAACCCTAACCCTAAATCTAATTCTCAGACTTCTTGCTTTCTTAAGGTTTAGAAACCCTGCAATCCTCCCATCCCATGTGTGAAAGGAGGCTCTACCACTGTGTCCTGCATGAAACACACGGGCCATACCCAGAGTATGATAGAGTGGGTTCCCGGGTACAATCCCAGCCCCCTAAACTCCCCCCGCCCGCCTAATGCAGACAGGGCCCATGCGCTAAGGATAAACAATACCTTTAACAGATAACCCTAACCCTGAACATAACACCCAACCCTGTTCCTATTTCTCCCCTTAACACGTAACCTCACCGTGAGCCTAACTTTAACCTCTCATCCTAACGTTAATGCATAACCCATTCCCTGAGAACAACCCCTATCCCATAATTCTAACCCTATCTCCTAGTCATCACTGGAACACCTAATCCCTAACCCTAATTCTAAACCGCTAACCCTAACCGTAACGCTGTCTACAACCCTAACACTGACAGTAACCCTTACTTCTAAACCCAACGCTATGCCTAACAAAATCCCTAACCCTTCACCCTAACCACTAAGCCTTACCCTAACCCTTAAACCTAATCCTAATCCTAACCATTAAACTTAACCCTAGCTCTTAAAGCTAACCCTAAACCTTACCCTCACGACTAGACCTAACCCTGACACTAACCTAACACCTAACCCTAACCAGAACCCCTAAAGCTAACCCTCAACCCTATCCCTAACCCTAGCAGTAAACTCTAACCCTAAACCTAAGCCCAACCCATACCCCTAATCCTATCCTTTTACCCTAAAACTAACCCCTAAACCTAACCCCTATATCTAACCCTAACTCTAACCCCAATCCTAATTGTAACCATACCCCTTCAGAAAACACTAACTCCTAACCCTAACACTTACCAAAAACCTTAATCGCTAATCCCTAACCCTAATGCTTAACCTTTACCCTAACCGTTAACCCTCACCCTAATTCTTAACACTGACCCTAACCTTAAACTTTAATCTAAGCCTGACTCTTAACCCTGTCAGTAAGGAAAACCCTTACGCCTATCTTATCCCTTATCCCTAACCCTAACACTACAGCTAAAAATAACCCTAACCTTTGATCCTTAAACCTAACCCCTAACACTTACTTTAACCCCAAATCCTAACACTAATCCTAAGCATTAAACCTAACCCTATCTCTTAACCGTAACCCTAGTCCTTACCCTAACGCCTAGATCTAACCCTAAATCTAACCTACCGCCTAATCCTAACCTTAAGCCCTAATGCTAACTCTAACCCTGAACCTTAAACCTACCCGTAACCCTTAACACTAACCCTATCCGTGAACCTTAACCCTGATCCTAACCATTACCCGCACCCAAGCATTTAACCCTGACCCTAACCCTAATCCTTAATGATAACCCTAACACTAAACCCTAACCCTAAGCCCAACACTTAACCCTAATCCTATCCCTTACCCCTAACCCTAACCCTAACCCTAATGCTAACCCCTAAACGTAACCCGAACCGTGAACAGTAAACCTAAACCTAACCTCTAACACAAACCATAGGACATACCTCTAACCCTAAAACTAACCCTAACCCTAACACTAAACCCTAACTCTTACCTTAACCCTAAGCGTTAACTCTCACGCTAACCTTTAATCCTAACCCTAATCCTAATCTTCAACCCTAAGCCTAACACTTATCCCTAACCCTGTACCAAACCCTAACCCCTGATCTTAACCCTAACCGTAAACCTCAACACTAAACCAAAGTGTAACCGTTAAATCTAAGAGTAACCTTTAACCCTAACCCTAATCCCTAACCCTAAGCCTTCACCCTAACACTAAACTTCATCTTTAACCCTAACCATAATCCTAACCCTAAATCTAATTCTCAGACTTCTTGCTTTCTTAGAGTTTAGAAAGCCTGCAATCCTCCCATGCCATGCGTGAAAGGAGGCTCTACCCCTGTGTCCTGCATGAAACCCAAGGGCCCATACCCAGAGTATGATAGAGTGTGTTCCCGGTACAATCCCAGCCCCCTAACTGCCCCCCCCCCCGCCTAATGCAGACAGGGGCCGTTTGCTAAGCATAAACAATACCTTTAACAGATAACCCTAACCCTGAACATAACACCCAACCCTGTTCCTATTTCTCCCCTTAACACATAAACCTCACCGTGAGCCTAACTTTAACCTCTTATCCTAAAGTTAATGCATAACCCATTCCCTGAGAACAACCCCTATCCCATAATTCTAACCCTATCTCCTAGTCATCACTGTAACACCTAATCCCTAACCTTAATTCTAAACCGCTTACCTTAACCGTAACCCTACCTACAACCTTAACACTGACAGTAACCCTTACTTCCAACCCCAACGCTATGCTTAACTAAAACCCTAACCCTTCACACTAACCCCTAAGCCTTACCCTAACCCTTAACCCTAATCCTAATCCTAACCATTAAACCTAACCCTAGCTCTTAAAGCTAATCCTAAACCTTACCCTCATGACTAGACCTAACCCTGACACTAATCTAACACCTAACCCTAACCATAAGCCCTAAGCTAACCCTGAACCCTCACCCTAACCCTAGCAGTAAACTTTAACCCTAAACCTAAGCCCAATCCTTAACCCTAATCCTATCCTTTTACCCTAAATCTAACCCCTAAAGCTAACCCCTATACCTAACCCTAACTCTAACCCCAATCCTAATTCTAACCATACCCCTTCTTAAAACACTAACTCCTAACTTCTAACCCTAACACTAACCAAAAACCCTAATTGCTAATCCCTAACCCTAACGCTTAACCTTTACCCTAAACATTAACTCTCACCCTAATTCTTAAACTGACCCTAACCTTAACCTTTAACTCTAAGCATAACCCTTAACCCTACAGTAAGGAAAACCCTTAATGCTAATGTTATCCTTTATACCTAACCCTAACACTACAGCTGAAAATAACCCTAACCTTTGATCCTTAAACCTAACCCCTAACACTTACTTTAACTCCAAACCATAACACTAATCCTAAGCATTAAACCTAACCCTATCTCTTAACCCTAACCCTAGCCCTTACCCTAACGCCTAGATCTAACTCTAAATCTAACCTACCGCCTAATCCTAACCTTAAGCCCTAATGCTAACTCTAACCCTGAACCCTAAACCTCCCCGTAATCCTTAACACCTAACCCTTTCCGTAAACCTTAACTCTGACCCTAACCATTACCCGCACCCAAGCATTTAACCCTGACCCTAATCCTAATCCTTAATGATAACCCTAACACTAAACCCTAACCCTAAGCCCAACACTCTACCATAATCCTATCCTTTAACCCTAAGCCTAACCCTAACCCCTAACGCTAAACCTAACCCTAACTGCAACCCGAACCCTCAATCTTGACACTTACCATTAACCCTCACACTAACCCTTAACCCTAACCCTAATCCTAATCCTTAACCATAAGGCTAATACTGAAGCCTAACCCTGTGCCAAACGCTAAACCCAAACCTTAACCCTAACCCTGAATCTTAAACGTAAACCTAACTGTAACTGTTAAACCTAACACTAACCTTTAACCCTAACCCCTAACCCTAAGACCCCACCCTAACACAAATCTTCATCCCTAAACATTACCATAATCCTACCCCTAAATCTAATTCTCAGACTTCTTGCTTTCTCAGAGTTTAGAAAGCCTACAATCCTCCCATGCCATGAGTAAAAGGGGGCTCTGCCACTGTGTCCTGCATGAAACCCAGGAGCCCACACCCAGCGTACGATACAGTTGGTTCCCGGGGACAATCCCATCCCCCTAACCTCCGCCCGCCGCCCAGTGCAGACAGGGCCTGTACGCTAAGTATAAGCACTACCCCTAACAGATAACCCTCACCCTGAACATAACACCTAACCATGATCCTATTGCTAAACGTAAAACATAAACCTCCCCGTAATGCTAACTTATCCCCTTAACTTAATGTTAACGCATAACACCCTGAGAAGAAGCCCTATCCCATAATTCTAATCCTAAACCATAGTAATAACCATAACACCTCATCCCTAATTCTAAAATGAAAACCCTAACTTTCACCCTACCACAACCCTAACCCTAACCCTATCCCCTAACCGTAAGCCTATCACTATTTTTCATCCCTAAACCGTGCCGTAATCCTAACCCGAAATCTAATTCTCAGACTTCTTGCTTTCTCAGAGGTTTGAAAGCCTACAATCCTACTAAGCCATGCATGAAAGCAGGCTCTGCCACAGTGTCTGGCATGAAACCCAGAGGCCCATACACTGCGTACGATAGAGTGTGTTCTCAGCAACCATCACAGACCCCTAACTTTGCCGCCTAGTGCATACAGGGCCCATGCCCTAAGCATAAACCCTACCCCTCACCCATAAGCCTAACCCAGAACATAACACCTAACCCTGATCCTACTGCTCACCTTAACAGGTAAACCTCACCGTAACCCTAACTTCAACCCCTTATCTTAACGTTAATGCATGACAGCCTCAGAACAAGCCCTATACCGTAATTCTAACCCTAAATCCTAGCCATAACCATAACACCTAATCCCTAATTCTGAAACGCCAACCCTAACCTTAACCCTATCAACACTAACCCTAACCCTAACTCTTAACCATAACCCTAACCTTTACCCTAAAGCCTAGAGATCTAACCCCAACACTGACCTACAGTTACACTAACCCTACCCTCTAATGCTAACCTTAAACCGGAACCATAAACCTAATCCTTAACCCTAACCCTATCCCTAACCCCCTTACCCTAACTCTAACTGTTAACCCTCACCCTAACCCTTAACCCTGACCCTAACCTTAAACCTTAATCCTAACCATGCGTGAGATGAGCCTCTGCCTTTGTCCTGCGTGACAGTTGAAGCCCAACACCTAGGGTACGATGAAGTGGGGATGCAGTCATGCTCCACACCCACAGTGCCCCGTACATTAGACAGGGCCTGTGCCCTAACACACACCATTAAACGTAAGCCCTAACCCTATCACTAAACCAAACCCCTAGTCCTAACTGTAAGCACTGAATCTAACTCCTAACAGAAACCCTAATCCCTGACCCTTACTCTTGCCTCTCACCCTAAACCTAAACCCAACCACTAAACATAATCCTAATCTCTAACCCTAACAGTAATCCTAACCCTAATTCTTACCTAAAACCCTAACCCCTAAACCTAATCCTAGTACCTAACACCTAACCTTACCCTAAACCGAATTCCAATTCTCAGACTTCTTCAATTCAAAAACTTAAAAAAGCCTACAATCCACCAATGTCGTGTGTGAGATGAGGGTCCGCCCCTACGTCCTGCATGACAGGCAGGCGCCAATGCCCAGGGTACTATGCAGTGGGGTCCTGGGGTCTGTAGGCTTGCTAAACTCCAGTTTGGAAGAATTGCTATAGTCATATATAGGGATGCTTACATTTACTTATAGAAAGCAACTATTGGTGTGTGATTTGTAGGCTTGCCTTACTCTAGTTTGGATGAAGAAGCTGAATCACATATAGGAATATTAGCTTTGAGTTAGAGGAAGCATCTATGGGGGGTGCTTTTTTGGCTTGTTAAACTCTGGTTTGGAAGAAGTTTGAGAGTCTTATATAGGAACGATATCATTCATTCAGAGAAAGCAATTATAGGGAGTGGCATATGTAATCATGATAATCTGTAGTTTGGAGGAAGTTCGAGAGTCATATCTGGGGAAAATTAGAGTCACTTAGAGAAAGGAACCATCGGGGGCTGGTGTGTAGGTCTGCTAAATTCTATTTTGGAAAAAGAGTGAGAGTCATATATGGGAACGCTTATGTTCACTCAGAGAAATCAACGACGGGGCGCTGTATTGTTGGCATGCTAACCTGTAGTTTGGAAGAAGTTCGAGAGTCTTATATAGGAAAGTTTACAGTCACCTAGAGAAAGCAACTCACAGGAGGTGGTTTGTAGGCCGCTAAACTCTAATTTGGATGAAGTGAAAGAGGCTATATGGATACGCTTCATTCACTCAGAGAAAGGTAAGTTGGGGTGGCGGTTTTTAGGTATACTAAACTCCAGTTTGGAAGAAGTACGAGAGTCATATATATGAACGCTTATATGGATGCAGATAAGCAACTATGCGGTGGTGTTTTGTAGGCATGCTAAAATATAGTTTGGAAGAAATTCGAAAGCAGACAGTCACTTAGAGAAAGCACCTCTTGGCGGTAGATTTTTAAGTCTGCTAAATTGTATTTTGAAAGAAGTACCAGTGTCATATATACAAACGCTTACATTCATGCAGAGAAAGCAACTGTGGGGTGGTGTTCTCTAGGCGTGCTAAACTCTAGTTTGGACGAAGTTTGAGAATCACATATAAGAAAGCTTAGAGTCACTTAGAGAAAGCAAATCTCTGGGTGTGGAATGTAGGCGTGCTAAATTCTATTTTTGTTTATGATTGAGAGTCATATATGGAAAGGGTTACATTCACTCAGAGAAAGCAATGATGATGTGGTGGTTTGTAGGCATACTAAACTCTAGTTTGGAAGAAGTAGGAAAATGATATTTGGGAACGCTTACATTCATGCAGAGAAAGCAATTATGGGGTGGCTTTTTTGTACCCATGCTAATCTCTAGTTTGGAAGAAGTTATATAGGAAAGCGTACACTCATTTATAGAAACCAACTTTCGGGGGATGGATGGTAGGCCTGCAAAACTCTACTTTGGAAGAAGGGGGAGAGTCATATTGGGGACCACGTACATTGACTCAGAGAAATCAAGGATGGGGTTGTGTTTTGTAGGCATACTAAACTCTAGTTTGGAGGAAGTACGAGAATCATATATAGGATCGCTTACATTCATGCAGAGAAAGCAACTATGGAGTGATGTTTGTATGCCTACTAAACTATAGTTTGGAGGAAGTTTAAAATCTTATATAGCAAAGCTTACAGTCACCTAGAGAGAGCAACTCTCGGGAGATGGTTTCTCAGCCTGTTAATTTGCACCAACTGTTAAAGTCAAATATGGGAAGGTTTACATCCACTCAGAACGCAAGGTTTGGGTTGTAGTTTGTGGCCACAATAACTGTAGTTCGGAAGAAGTAGGAAAGTCATATATATGAACGGTTACATTCACGCAGAGAAAGAAACTATGGAGTGATGTTTGTATGCCTACTAAACTATAGTTTGGAGGATGTCTGAGAGTCATATCTGGGAAGCTTACAGTCATTTAGAGAAAGAAACTCTCGGGGGGTGGTTCGTAGGCCTGCTAAACTCTATTTTCAATGAAGTGTTAAAATCATATACAGGAATGCTTACATTCACTCAGAGAAAGCAACGTTAGGGTGGCCGTTTGTGAGCATACTAAACTCTACTTTGGAAGAGGTACGAGAGACATAAATACGAATGCTTACATTAACACAGAGAAAGCAAATATGGGGTGCTGTAGTGCAGGCATGCTAAACTATAGATTGGAAGAAGTTCGAAAACTGACAGTCACTTAGAGAAAGCAACTCTTGGCGGGTGATATTTTAAGTCTGCTAAATTGTATTTTGAAAGACGTGTCAGTGTCTTATATACAAATGCATACATTCATGCGTAGAAAGAAACTATGGGGTGATGTGTTGTGGGGATGCTAAACTGCAGTTTGGAAGGAGTTCGAGAGTGTTATATAGGATAGCTTACAGTCACCTAGAGAAAGCAACACTCAGGAGAGCTTTGCAAGCCTGCTAAACTCTAACTAGCAGCAATTGTGAGAGTCAAACATGGGAACGCTTACATTCACTCAGAGAACACAACGTTTGGGTGGTGGTTTGTAGGCATAATAACTGTAGTTCGGAAGAAGTAGGAGAGTCATATATATGAACTGTTACATTCACGCAGAGAAAGCAACTGTTGGGTGGCGTATGTATGCATGCTAATCTATAGTTTGGTGGAAGTTCGAGAGTCATATCTGGGGAAAATTACAGTCACTTAGAGAAAGCAACCATCGGGGGCCGTTTTGTAGATCTGCTAAATTCTATTTTGGAAGAAGAGTGAGAGTCATATATGGGAACGCTTATGTTCACGCAGAGAAATCAACTATGGGGCGGTGTTTTGTTGGCATGCTAAACTGTAGTTTGGAAGAAGTTCGCGAGTCTTATATAGGAAAGCTTACAGTCACCTAGAGAAAGAAACTCTCAGGAGATTGTTTCTAAGCATGCTAAATTCTAGATTGCATCAATTGTGAGAGTCAAACATGGGAACGCTTACATTCACTCAGAGAACGCAACGTTTGGGTGGTGGTTTGTAAGCATTCTAAACTGTATTTTGGAGGAAGTAGGAGAGTCATATATACGAATGCTTACATTCACGCAGAGAAAGCAACTCTGTGGTCGTATTTTGTTGGCATGCTAAACTGTGGTTTGGAAGAAGTTCGAGAGCCTTACATAGGAAAGATTACAGTGACACAGAGAAAAACAACTCTCTGTAGTTTGTTGGTAGGTCTGCTAAACTGTAATTTGGATGAAGTGTGAGAACGCTTGCATTCACTCAGAGAAAGAACGTTGTCGTGATGGTTTGTAGGAATAAATGCTGTAGTTCAAAAGAAGTAGGAGAGTCATATATGAACGGTTGCATTCACGCAGAGAAAGCAACTGTGGGGTGGCCTATGTAATCATCATAATCTATAGTTTGGAGGAAGTTCGAGAGTCATATGTGGGAAAAATTAGAGTCACGTAGAGAATTGGAACCATCGGGTGTTGTGTAGGTCTGCTAAATTCTATTTTGGAAGAAGAGTGAGAGTCATATATGGGAACGCTTATGTTCACTCAGAGAAATCAACGATGGGGCGCTGTATTGTTGGCATGCTAAACTGTAGTTTGGAAGAAGTTCGAGAGTCTTATATAGGAAAGTTTACAGTCACCTAGAGAAAGCAACTCACAGGAGGTGGTTTGTGGGCCGCTAAACTCTAATGTGGATGAAGTGAAAGAGGCATACATGGATACGCTTCATTCACTCAGAGAAAGGTAAATTGGGGTGCCGTTTTGTAGGTATACTAAACTCCAGTTTGGAAGAAGTACGAGAGTCATATATATGAACGTTTATATGGACGCAGAGAAAGCAACTATGGGGTGGTGTTTTGTAGGCATGCTAAAATATAATTTGGAAGAAGTTCGAAATCTGACAGTGACTTAGAGAATGCAACTCTCAGCGGTTGATTTTGAGGTTTGCTAAATTGTATTTTGAAAGAAGTACCAGAGTCATATATAAAATCTCTTGCATTTATGCTGAGAAAAACTATGTGGTGATGTTTTGTTGGCGTGCTGAAATGTAGTTTCGAAGAAGATCGACAGTCTTTTATAGGAAAGCTTACAGTCCCCTAGAGGAAGCAACTTTCGAGAGATGGTTTGTAAGCCTGCTAAACTCTACCTTGCATCATTTGTGACTGTCATACATGGGAACGCTAACATTCTCTCAGAGAACTTAACGTTTGGGTGGTTGTTTGTAAGCTTACTAAATGGTATTTTGGAAGTAGCAGAGTCATATATATGAGCGCTTACATTCACACAGAGAGGGCCACTATGGGGTGGTGTTTTGTAGGCCTGCTAAAATATAATTTGGAAGAAGTTCGAAAGCTGACAGTGACTTAGAGAAGGCAACTCTCGGCGGTTGATTTTGAGGTCTGCTAAATTGTATTTTGAAAGAAGTACCAGAGTCATATATAAAATCGCTTATATTTATGCTGAGAAAGAAACTATGTGGTGATGTTTTGTTGGCGTGCTGAAATGTAGTTTCGAAGAAGTTCGACAGTCTTTTATAGGAAAGCTTACAGTCCCCCAGAGGAAGCAACTTTCGAGAGATAGTTTGTAAGCCTGCTAAACTCTACTTTGCATCATTTGGAACAGTCATACTTGGGAACGCTAACATTCTCTCAGAGAACGCAACGTTTGGTTGGTTGTTTGTAAGCATACTAAACTGTATTTTGGAAGAAGTAGCAGAGTCATATATATGAGTGCTTACATTCACGCAGAGAGGGCAACGATGGGGTGGTGTTTTGTAAGCATGCAAATCTCTAGTTGCGAAGAAGTTAAGAGTAATAGGAAAGCTTACAGTCTCATAGAGAAAGCAACCCTAGGGGGCCAGTGTGTAGTTCTGCTAAATTCTATTTTGGATGAAGTGTGAATCATAAACGGGAACGCTAACATTCACTCAGAGAAAGCAGGGTTGCGGTGGTGGTTTTTAGTCACACTAAACTGGAGTTTGGAGGAAGTACGAGAATAAAAGAATGCTTACATTCACTCAGAAAAAGCAACGTTGGGGAGGTGGTTTGTAGGTGTACTATACTTTGGAAGAAGTACGAGCGTGATGCATAGGAATGCTTACATTCACGCAAACTATGGGGTGGCCTTTTGTTGGCATGCTAAACTATGTTCCAAAGTCATATATAGGAAAGTTTATAGTGAGAGAAAGCAACTCTCGGGCGGTGTTTTGTAGGTCCGGCAAATTGCATTTTGAAAGCAGTCCGAGATTCATATAAGGGAAGGCCTATATCCACTCAGAGAAAGCAATGTTGGGCTGGTGGTTTGTACGCATACTAAACTGTATTTTGGAACTCGTATGTATGACTCTCACACTTGATCCAAATTAGAGTTCACCAGGCCTATAAACCACATCCTGAGAGTTGCTTTCTCTAGGTGAATGTAAGCTTTCCTATATAAAACTCTCGAACTTCTTCCAAACTACAGTTTAGCATGCCAACAATACACCACCGCATCGTTGCTTTCTCTGAGTGAACATAAGCATTCCCTTATAGGAATCTCTTTTTCCAAAATAGAATTTAGCAGACCTACAAACCAGTCCCCGATGGTTGATTTAGCTATGTGACTGTAATTTTCCCTAGATATGACTCTCGAATTTCCTCCAAACTATAGATTAGCACGCGTACACACGCCACCCAACAGTTGCTTTCTCTGCGTGAATGTAACCGTTCATATATATGACTTTCCTACTTCTTCCGAACTACAGTTATTATGGCCACAAACCACAACCCAAACGTTGCATTCTGAGTGGATGTAAACCTTCCCATGTTTGACTTTAACAATCGGTGCAAATTAGTTTAGCAGGCTTAGAAACCATCTCCCGAGAGTTGCTTTCTCTAGGTGACTGTAAGCTTTCCTATATAAGACTCTCGAACTTCTTCGAAGTTTTGTGGGCAGTTTAGCATGCCCACAAAACATCACCCCATAGTTTCTTTCTCTGCATGAATGTAACCGTTTGTAACTACGACTCTGGTACTTATTTCAAAATACAATTTAACAGACCTAAAATTCACCCGCAGAGAGTTTCTTTCTCTAAGTGACAGCTTTCAAACTTCTTCCAAACTACAGTTTAGCATGCCTAAAAACACCACCCCATAGTGGCTTTCAGTGCCTGAATGTAAGCGGTTCTATATGTGATTCTCTTGCTTCTTCCAAATTACAGGTTAGTATACCTACAAACGACCACCCCAACGTTGCTTTCTCTGAGTGAATGTAAGCGTTCCTGTATATGATTCTAACACTTCATTGAAAATAGAGTTTAGCAGGCCTACGAACCACCCCCAGAGAGTTGCTTTCTCTAAATGACTGTAAGCTTCCCAGATATGACTCTCAAACATCCTCCAAACTATAGTTTAGCAGGCATACAAACATCATTCCATAGTTGCTTTCTCTGCATGAATGTAAGCGTTCCTATATATGATTCTCGTACTTCCTCCAAACTAGAGTTTAGTATGCCTACAAAACACAACCCCATCCTTGATTTCTCTGAGTCAATGTACGTGGTCCCCAATATGACTCTCCCCCTTCTTCCAAAGTAGAGTTTTGCAGGCCTACCATCCATCCCCCGAAAGTTGGTTTCTATAAATGAGTGTACGCTTTCCTATATAACTTCTTCCAAACTAGAGATTAGCATGGGTACAAAAAAGCCACCCCATAATTGCTTTCTCTGCATGAATGTAAGCGTTCCCATATATCATTCTCCTACTTCTTCCAAACTAGAGTTTAGTATGTCTACAAACCACCACACCATCGTTGCTTTCTCTGAGTGAATGTAACCCTTTCCATATATGACGCTCAGTCTTAAACCACAATAGAGTTTAGCACACCTACATTCCACACCCAGAGATTTGCTTTCTCTAAGTGACTCTAAGCTTTCTTATATGTGATTCTCAAACTTCGTCCAAACTAGATTTTAGCATGCCTACAATACACCACCCGACAGATGCTTTCTCTGCATGACTGTAAGTGTTTGTATATCTGACACTGGTACTTCTTTCAAAATACAATTTAGCAGACCTAAAAATCCACCGCCAAGAGTTGCTTTCTCTAAGTGACTGTCTGCTTTCGAACTTCTTCCAAACTATATTTTAGCATGCCTGCAAAACACCACCCCATAGTTGCTTTCTCTGTGTCCATATAAGCGTTCATATATATGACTCTCGTATTTCTTCCAAACTGAAGTTTAGTATACCTAAAAACCGCCACCCCAACTTACCTTTCTCTGAGTGAATGAAGCGTATCCATGTATGCTTCTTTCACTTCATCCAAATTAGAGTTTAGCGGCCTACAAACCACCTCCTGTGAGTTGCTTTCTCTAGGTGACTGTAAACTTTCCTATATAAGACTCTCGAACTTCTTCCAAACTACAGTTTAGCATGCCAACAATACAGCGCCCCATCGTTGATATCTCTGAGTGAACATAAGCGTTCCCATATATGACTCTCACTCTTTTTCCAAAATAGAATTTAGCAGACCTACACACCAGCCCCCGATGGTTCCTTTCTCTAAGTGACTCTAATTTTCCCCAGATATGACTCTCGAACTTCCTCCAAACTACAGATTATGATGATTACACACGCCACCCCACAATTGCTTTCTCTGCGTGAATGTAACCGTTCATATATGACTCTCCTAGTTCTTCGAACTACAGTTGTTATTCCTACAAACCACCACGACAAAGTTCTTTCTCTGAGTGAATGCAAGCATTCTCACACTTCATCCAAATTACAGTTTAGCAGGCCTACCAACAAACTACAGAGAGTTGTTTTCTCTGTGTCACTGTAATCTTTCCTATATATCAGGCTCTCGAACTTCTTCCAAACCACAGTTTAGCATGCCAACAAAATACGACCACAGAGTTGCTTTCTCTGCGTGAATGTAAGCATTCGTATATATGACTCTCCTACTTCCTCCAAAATACAGTTTAGAATGCTTACAAACCACCACCCAAATGTTGCGTTCTCTGAGTCAATGTAAGCGTTCCCATGTTTGATTCTCACAATTGATGCAAATTAGAATTTAGCATGCTTAGAAACAATCTGCCGAGAGTTACTTTCGCTAGGTCACTGTAAGCTTTCTTATACAAGACTCGCGAACTTCTTCCAAACTACAGTTCAGCATGCCAACGAAACACTGCCCCATCGTTGATTTCTCTAAGTGAATATAAGCGTTCCGATATATGACTCTCACTCTTCTTCCAAAATAGAATTTAGCAGATCTACAAAACGGCCCCCGATGGTTTCTTTCTCTAAGTGACTGCAATTTTCCCCAGATATGACTCTTGAACTTCCTCCAAAGTATAGATTAACATGCGTACATACACCACCCAACAGTTTCTTTCTCTGCGTGAATGTAACCGTTCCTATATATGACTCTCCTACTTCTTCCGAACTACAGTTATTATGCCTACAAACCACCACCCAAACGTTGTGTTCTCTGAGTGAATGTAAGCGTTCCCATATTTGACTCTCACAATTGCTGCTAATTAGTGTTTAGAGGCTTGAAAAGCTGTCCCGAGTGTTGCTTTCTCTAGGTGACTCTAAGCTATCCTATATAACACTCTTGAACACCTTCCAAACTGCAGTTTAGCATGCCCACAACACATCACCCCATAGTTTCTTTCTCTGCATGAATGTAAGCGTTTGTATATATTACTCTGGTACGTCTTTGAAAATACAATTTAGCAGACCTAAAAATCACCCGCCAAGAGTTGCTTTCTCTAAGTGACTGTCAGCTTTCGAACTTCTTCCAATCTATAGTTTAGCATGCCTGCACTACAGCACCCCGTATTTGCTTTCTCTGTGTTAATGTAAGTGTTCAATGTAATGCATGTGTACAAACAATCTCCCGAGAGTTGCTTTCCCTAGGTGACGGTAATCTTTCCTGTATAAGGATCTCCAACTTCTTCCAAACTGCAGTTTAGCATACCTACAAAACCTGACCCATAAGTGCTTTCTCTGTGTGAATGTAAGTGTTCCTATATAGGACTCTCGTACTTCTTCCAAACTACAGTTTAGTATGCCCTACAAACCAGCACCCAAACGTTGTTTTCTCTGAGTGAATGTAAGCGTTCCCATATATGACTCTCACACTTCAACCAAAATAGAGTTTAGCAGGCCTACATTCCACACCCAGAGAGTTGCTTTCTCTACGTGACTGTAAACTTTCCTATATGTGACTCTCAAACTTCGTCCAAACTAGAGTTTTGCAACCCTACAAAACACCACCCCATAGTTGCATTCGGTGCCGGAATGTAAGCGGTTCTACATGTGATTCTCTTGCTTCTTCCAAATTACAGGTTAGTATGCCTAGGAACCACAACCACAACGTTGCTTTCACTGAGTTCCCATATATTATTCTAACACTTCATTGAAAATAGAGTTTAGCAGGCCTACGAAACACCCCCTGAGAGTTGCTTTCTCTAAGTGACTGTAAGCTTCCCAGATATGACTCTCGAACATCCTCCAAACTATATTTTAGTAGGCATACAAACATTACTCCATAGTTGCTTTCTCTGCGTCAAGGTAAGCGTTCCTATATACGATTCTCGTACTTCTTCCAAACTAGAGTTGACTATGCCTACAAATCACAATCCCATCGTTGATTTCTCTGAGTGAATGCACGCGGTCCCCAATATGACTCTCCCCCTTCTACCAAACTGGAATTTTGCAGGTGTACAAAACATCCCCCGAGAGTTGGTTTCTATGACTGTACCCTTTCCTATATATTACTCCTTAACTTCTTCCAAACTAGAGATTAGCATGGCTACAAAAACGCCACCTCATAATTGCTTTCTCTACGTGAATGTAAGCGTTCCCATATATCATCCTCCTACTTCTTCCAAACTAGAGTTTAGTATGCCTACAATCCACCACGCCGTCGTTGCTTTCTCTGAGGGAATGTAAGCCTTCCCATATATGACTCTCACTCTTAAACCAAAATAGAGTTTAGCAGGCCTACATTCCACACCCAGAGATTTGCTTTCTCTAAGTGACTCTAAGCTTTCTTATATGTGATTCTCAAACTTCGTCCAAACTAGAGTTTAGCATGCCTATAAAACACCACCCCATAGTTACTTTCAGTGCGTCAAAATGTATGTGTTCCTATATGTGATTCTCGTGCTTCTTCCAAACTGCAGTTTAGTAAGCCTACAAACAACCCCATCGTTGCTTTCTCTGAGTGAATATAAGTGTTCTCATATATGATTCTCACACTTCAACCAAAGCAGGGTGTTGCAGGCCTACAAACCACCGGCCAAGACTTGCTTTTTCAAAATGGCTGTTACCTTTCCTATATAGGACTCTGGAACTTCTCCCAAGCTAGACTTTAACATGTCTACCTGACACTATTCCGTAGTTGCTCTCGGTGTGTGAATGTAAGCGTTCCTATATATGAGTCTTGTACTTCTTCCTAACTAGCATCTGGCATGCCAAAATAACACTCCCCCATAGTTGCTTTCTTTGAGTCAATGTAAACATTCCTATATATGTCTCTCGCACTTCTTCCAAACTAGAGTTGAGTAAGTCTACAAACCAATCCCCGACAGCTGTTTTCTCTGAATGAATTTAAGCGTTACTATATATGACTATGGCACTTCCTCCAAACTAGAGTTTAGCAAGCCTACACTCCACCCCCGTTCGTTGCTTTCTCTAAGTTACTGTAAGCATTCCTATACATGGCTCTCGAAATTTTCCAAACAAGAGTTAGCATGCCTACTATACACCTACACATAATTGCTTTGTCTGAGTGAATATAAGCCTTCCTATATATGACTGTCACACTTTTTCCAAATTAGAGTGTAGCCAGCCTGGAAAGCACCCCTGATAGTTGCTTTAATTGAGTGAATGTTAACATTCCTATGTATGACTCTCGCAACTTTTCCAATCTAAGATTTTAGCAATGCTACAAATCCCCCGCCAAGAGTTCCTATACATAACTGTCCTCTTTTTCCAAGCTAGAGTTTAGGAAGCCTAGAAACCGTCCCCCTGTAGACGCTTTATGTGAACGTAAGCGTTCCTATATATGACTCTCGCCTTCCTCCAAACTGGAGCTTAGCAAGCCTGCAAACCAACTCCTTATAATTGCTTTCTCTGAATGAATGATATCGTTCCTATATAAGACTCTCGAACATCTTCCAAACCAGAGTTTAACAAGCCAAAAAAGCACCCCCCATAGATGCTTCCTCTAACTCAAGGCTAATATTCCTATATATGATTCAGCTTCTTCATCCAAACTAGAGTAAGGCAAGCCTACAAATCACACACCAATAGTTGCTTTCTATAAGTAAATGTAAGCATCCCTATATATGACTATAGCAATTCTTCCAAACTGGAGTTTAGCAAGCCTACAGACCCCAGGACCCCACTGCATAGTACCCTGGGCATTGGCGCCTGCCTGTCATGCAGGACGTAGGGGCGGACCCTCATCTCAGACACGACATTGGTGGATTGTAGGCTTTTTTAAGTTTTTGAATTGAAGAAGTCTGAGAATTGGAATTCGGTTTAGGGTAAGGTTAGGTGTTAGGGACTAGGATTAGGTTTAGGGGTTAGGGTTTTAGGTTAGAATTAGGGTTAGGATTACTGTTAGGGTTAGAGATTAGGATTATGTTTAGTGGTTGGGTTTAGGTTTAGGGTGAGAGGCAAGAGTAAGGGTCAGGGATTAGGGTTACTGTTAGGAGTTAGATTCAGCGCTTACAGTTAGGACTAGGGGTTTGGTTTAGTGATAGGGTTAGGGCTTACGTTTAATGGTGTGTGTTAGGGCAGGGGCCCTGTCTAATGTACGGGGCACTGTGGGTGTGGAGCATGACTGCGTCCCCACTTCATCGTACCCTGCGTGTTGGGCTTCAACTGTCACGCAGGACAAAGGCAGAGGCTCATCTCACGCATGGTTAGGATTAAGGTTTAAGGTTAGGGTCAGGGTTAAGGGTGAGGGTGAGGGTTAACAGTTAGAGTTAGGGTAAGGGGGTTAGGGATAGGGTTAGGGTTAAGGGTTAGGTTTATCGTTCCGGTTTAAGGTTAGCATTAGAGGGTAGGGTTAGTGTAACTGTAGGTCAGTGTTGGGGTTAGATCTCTAGGCATTAGGGTAAAGGTTAGGGTTATGGTTAAGAGTTAGGGTTAGGGTTAGTGTTGATAGGGTAAAGGTTAGGGTTGGCGTTTCAGAATTAGGGATTAGGTGTTATGGTTATGGCTAGGAGTTAGGGTTAGAATTACGGTATAGGGCTTGTTCTCAGGCTGTCATGCATTAACGTTAAGATAAGGGGTTGAAGTTAGGGTTACGGTGAGGTTTACCTGTTAAGGTGAGCAGTAGGATCAGGGTTAGGTGTTATGTTCTGGGTTGGGCTTATGGGTGATGGGTAGGGTTTATGCTTAGGGCATGGGCCCTGTATGCACTAGGCGGCAAAGTTAGGGGTCTGTGATGGTCGCTGAGAACACACTCTATCGTACGCAGTGTATGGGACTCTCGGTTTCATGCCGGACACTGTGGCAGAGCCGGCTTTCATGCATGGCTTAGTAGGATTGTAGGCTTTCAAAACTCTGAGAAAGCAAGAAGTCTGAGAATTAGATTTCGGGTTAGGATTACGGCACGGTTTAGGGATGAAGATTCGTGATAGGGTGAGGGCTTACGGTTAGGGGATAGGGTTAGGGTTAGGGTTGTGGTAGGGTGAAAGTTAGGGTATTCATTTTAGAATTAGGGATGAGGTGTTATGGTTATGACTATGGTTTCGGATTAGAATTATGGGATAGGGCTTCTTCTCAGGGTGTTATGCGTTAACGTTAAGTTAAGGGGATAAGTTAGCATTACGGGGAGGTTTATGTTTTACGTTTAGCAATAGGATCATGGTTAAGTGTTATGTTCAGGGTGAGGGTTATCTGTTAGGGGTAGTGCTTATACTTAGCGTACAGGCCCTGTCTGCACTGGGCGGGGGCGGGGGTTAGGGGCATGGGATTGTCCCTGGGAACCCACTCTATCGTACGCTGGGTATGGCCTCCTGGGTTTCATGCAGGACACAGTGGCAGAGCCCCATTTTACTCATGGCATGGGAGGATTGTAGGCTTTCTAAACTCTGAGAAAGCAAGAAGTCTGAGAATTAGATTTAGGGGTAGGATTATGGTAATGTTTAGGGATGAAGATTAGTGTTAGGGTGGGGTCTTAGGGTTAGGGGTTATGGTTAAAGGTTAGTGTTAGGTTTAACAGTTACAGTTAGGTTTACGTTTAAGATTCAGGGTTAGGGTTAAGGTTTGGGTTTAGCGTTTGGCACAGGGTTAGGCTTCAGTATTAGCCTTATGGTTAAGGATTAGGATTAGGGTTAGGGTTAAGGGTTAGTGTGAGGGTTAATGGTAAGTGTCAAGATTGAGGGTTAGGGTTGCGGTTAGGGTCAGGTTTAGCGTTAGGGGTTAGGGTTAGGCTTAGGGTTAAAGGATAGGATTATGGTTAAGTGTTGGGCTTAGAGTTAGGGTTTAGTGTTAGGGTTATTGTTAAGGATTAGGGTTAGGGTCAGGGTTAAATATTTGGGTGCGGGTAATGGTTAGGGTCAGGGTTAAGGTTTATGGATAGGGTTAGTGTTAAGGGTTATGGGTAGGTTTAGGGTTCAGGGTTAGAGTTAGCATTAGGGCTTAAGGTTAGGATTAGGTGGTAGGTTACATTTAGGGTTAGATCTGGGCGTTAGAGTAAGGGTTAAGAGAACGGGTTAGGCTTAATGCGCAGGATTAGGGTTAGGGTTTGGGGTTAAAGTAAGTGTTAGGGGTTAGGTTTAAGGATCAAAGGTTAGGGTGATTTTTAGCTGTAGTGTTATGGTTAGGGATAAGGGATAAGGTTGGCGCAAGGATTTTCCTTACTGTTAGGGTTAAGGGTCAGGCTTAGATTAAAGGTTAAGGTTAGGGTCAGTGTTAAGGTTTAGGGTGAGGGTTAATGGTTACGGTAAATGTTAAACGTTAGTGTTAGGGATTAGCGATTAGGGTTTTTGCTAAGTGTTAGGGTTAGGAGTTAGTGTTTTATGAAGGGGTATGGTTAGAATTAGGATTGGGGTTAGTGTTAGGGTTAGCTTTAGGGGTTAGGTTTAGGGTAAAAGTATAGGATTAGGGTTAAGGGTTGGGCTCAGGTTTAGGGTTAAAGTTTAGTGTTAGGGTTAATGTTTCGTTTTATGGTCCAGTGTAAGTGTTAGGGTGAGGGTTAACGGTTAGGATTAGGCTTAGAGGTTGGGGATATAGTGAGGGTTCAGTGTTAGGGTTAGGTTTAGGGTTCAGGATTAGGGTTAGCTTTAGGGGTTAGGGTTAGGGTTAGATGTTAGGTTAGTGTCAGGGTTAGGTCTAGTCGTGAGGGTAAGGTTTAGGGTTAGCTTTAAGAGCTAGGGTTAGGTTTAATGGTTAGGATTAGGATTAGGGTTAAGGGTTAGGGTAAGGCTTAGGGGTTAGGGTTAGGGTTAGGGTTTAGGGTTAGGGTTAGGGTTAGGTGAAGGGTTAAGGGTTTCTGTTAGGCATAGCGTTGGGGTTAGAAGTAAGGGTTACTGTCAGTGTTAGGGTTGCAGGCAGGGTTATGGTTAGGGTTAGCGGTTTAGAATTAGGGTTAGGGATTAGGTGTTACAGTGATGACTAGGAGATAGGGTTAGAATTATGGGATAGGGGTTGTTCTCAGGGAATGGGTTATGCACTAACGTTAGGATAAGAGGTTAAAGTTAGGCTCACGGTGAGTTTTACGTGTTAAGGGGAGAAATAGGAACAGGGTTAGGTGTTATGTTCAGGGTGAGGGATATCTTTACAGGTATTGTTTATGCTTAGCGCACGGGCCCTATCTGCCTTAGGCGGGGGCGGGGGGAGGTTAGGGCGGTGGGATTGTCACCAGGATCCCACTGTATCGTACTCCGGGTATGGGCCCGTGGGTTTCATGCAGGACACAGTGGTAGAGCCTCCTTTCACGCATGGCATGGGAGGATTGCAGGCTTTCTAAACTCTAAGAATACAAAAAGTCTGAGAATTAGATTTAGGGTTAGGATTATGGTTAGGGTTAAGGATGAAGTTTAGTGTTAGGGTGAGGGCTTAGGGTTAGGGATTAGGGTTAGGGTTAAAGGTTACTCTTAGGTTTCATGGTTACAGTTCGGTTTAGGGTTGAGGTTTACGGTTAGGGTTAAGATGAGGGGTTAGGGTTTGGTATAGGGTTAGGGTTAGGTACATGGTTAGGGTTAAGTGTTAGGTTTAGGGTTGAAGATTAGGATTAGGTTAAGGTTTAAAGGTTAGCGTGAGGGTTAACGGTTAGGGTTAAGGTTAAGAGTTAGGGTTAGGGTTTAGGTTTAGGGTTAAGGGTTAGGGTTAGCTTTAGGGTTCGAGTTATGTGTTATGGTTTGTGTTAGAGGTTAGGGTTAGGTTTACTGTTCACGGTTAGGGTTACATTTAGGGGGTTAGCATTAGGGTTAAGGATTAGGTTTAGGGTAAGGGTTTAGAGTTAGTGTTGGGCTTTAGGCTCGGGGCTTAGGTTTACGGTCAGGGGTTAGGGTTGGTGGCAGGGCTTAGATTTAGTGGTCAGTTTAAGGGCACAGGACCTGGTTAATCTACGGTGAGAGGGGTGCGGTCAGAGTCACCACGAAAGCACAACATCATTCCCTGGGCCCTGGGACAAGACCTACATGCAGGACTCAGGCAGAGCCTCATCTCACACATGGCATGGCTGTATTGTAGGCTTGCTTCACTCTGGGAATGGAAGTAGTGTGAGAATTAGGGTTACGATGGGGTTAGGGGTTTCGAGTTAGGGGTTAGGTTTTGAGTCAGGGTTAGGTCGTAGGGATTAGTGGTTAGGGTTAGAGTTAGTGTTAGGGGTTAAGTGTTAAATCTGGGTTAGGGGGCCAGGGTAAGGTTTTGGTTTGAAGTTAGTGTTAGGATTAGGGGTTAGGGTTAAGGGATAGGGTTAGGGTTAAGGGTTAGGTTTATGGTTCAGGTTTAAGGTTAGCATTAGGGGATTAGCGTTAGTGTTAACTGTAGGTCAGTGTTGGGGTTAGATCTCTAGGCTTTACGGTAAAGGTTAGGGTTAGAGTGAAGAGTTAGGGTTTGTTTAATTGTTGGGATTGGGATTAGGGTTAAGGGTTCGGGTTAAGGTTAGGGGTTATGACTAAGGATCAACGGTTAGGGTTATTTTTAGGCGTAGGATTAGCGTAAGGGGTTAGGGTTAGTGTTATTGTTGTTCTTAGGGTTAAGGTTAGGGTTGGCGTTTCAGAATTAGGGATTGGGTGTTATGGTTATGGCTAGGAGTTAGGGTTAGAATTACTGTATAGGTCTTTGTTCTCCCGGTGTCATGCATTAACGTTAAGATAAGGGGTTAAAGTTAGGGTTACGGTGACCTTTACCTGTTAAGATGAGCAGTAGGATCAGGGTTAGGTGTTATGTTCTGGGTTGGGCTTATTGGTGAGGGGTAGGGTTTATCCTTAGGGCACGGGCCCTGTATGCACTAGGAGGCGAAGATAGGGCTCTGTGATTGTGGCTGGGAAACCACTCTATCGTACGCAGTATATGGGCCTCTGGGTTTCCTGCAGGACACTGTGGCAGAGCTGGCTTTCATGCATGGCTTAGTAGGATTGTAGGCTTTCAAAACTCTGAGAAAGCAAGAAGTCTGAGAATTAGATTTCGGGTTAGGATTACGGCACGGTTTAGGGATGAAGATTAGTGTTAGGGTGAGGGCTTAGGGTTAGGGGTTAGGGTTAGGGTTAGGGTTGTTGGTAGGGTGAAGTTTAGGGTTGACGTTTTAGAATTAGGGAGAGGTTTTACGGTTATGACTATGGTTTAGGATTAGAATTATGGGATAGGGCTTCTTCTCAAGGTGTTATGCATTCACGTTAAGTTAAGGGGCTAAGTTAGGGTTACGGGGAGTTTTATGTTTTAAGGTGAGCAATAGGATCTGGGTTAGGTGTTATGTTCAGGGTGAGGGTTATCTGTTAGGGGTAGTGTTTATACTTAGCGTACAGGCCCTGTCTGCACTGGGCGGGGGCGGTGGTTAGGGGCATGGGATTGTCCCTGGGAACCCACTCTATCGTACGCTGGGTATGGGCTCCTGGGTTTAATGCAGGACACAGTGGCAGAGCCCCCTTTTACTCATGGCATGGGAGGATTGTAGGCTTTCTAAACTCTGAGAAAGCAAGAAGTCTGAGAATTAGATTTAGGGGTAGGATTATGGTAATGTTTAGGGATGAAGATTAGTGTCAGGGTGGGGTCTTGGGTTAGGGGTTTGGGTTAAAGGTTAGTGTTAGGTTTAACAGTTACAGTTAGGTTTATGGTTAAGTTTCAGGGTTCGGGTTAAGGTTTGGGTTTAGCGTTTGGCACAAGGTTAGGCTTCAGTGTTAGCTTTATGGTAAAGATTAGGATTAGGGTTAGTGTGAGGGTTAAGGGTAAGGGTCAAGATTAAGTGTTCAGGTTGGGCTTAGGGTTAGGTTTAGGGTTAGGGGTTAGGGTTAGGCTTAGGGTTAAGGGATAGGATTAGGGTTAAGTGTTGGGCTTAGGGTTAGGGTTTAGTGTTAGGGTTATCGTTAAGGATTAGGGTTAGGGTCAGGGTTAAATGGGTGCGGGTAATGGTTAGGGTCAGGGTTAAGGTTTATGGATATTGTTAGTGTTAAGTGTTATGGGTAAGTTTAGGGTTCAGGGTTAGAGTTAGCATTAAGGCTTAAGGTTAGGATTAGGTGGTAGGTTAGATTTAGCATTAGATCTGGGCGTTAGAGTAAGAGTTGAGAGATAGGGTTAGGTTTAATGCTTAGGTTTAGGGTTAGGGTTTGGGGTTAAAGTAAGTGTTAGGGGTTAGGTTTAAGGATCAAAGGTTAGGGTTATTTTTAGCTGTAGTGTTAGGGTTAGGGATAAGGGATAATATTAGCGTAAGGGTTTTCCTTACTCTTAGGGTTAAGGGTCAGGCTTAGATTAAAGGTTAAGGTTAGGGTCAGTGTTAAAGGTTAGGGTGAGGGTTAACGGTTATGGTAAAGGTTAAGCATTAGTGTTAGGGATTAGCGATTAGGGTTTTTGGTAAATATTAGGGTTAGGAGTTATTGTTTTATGAAGGGGTATGGTTAGAATTAGGATTAGGGTTAGTGTTAGGGTTAGGTTTAGGGGTTAGGTTTAGGGTAAAAGGATAGGATTAGGGTTAAGGGTTGGGCTCAGGTTTAGGGTTAAAGTTTAGTGTTAGGGTTAATGTTTAGTGTTATGGTCCAGTTTAAGTGTTAGGGTGAGGGTTAACGGTTAGGATTAGGCTTAGAGGTTAGGGATATAGTGAGGATTCAGTGTTAGGGTTAGGTTTAGGTTTCAAGGTTAGGGTTAGCTTTAGGGGTTATGGTTAGGGTTAGGTGTTAGGTTAGTGTCAGAGTTAGGTTTAGTCGTGAGGGTAAGGTTTAGGGTTAGCTTTAAGAGCTAGGGTTAGGTTTAATGGTTAGGATTAGGATTAGGGTTAAGGGTTAGGGTAAGGCTTAGGGGTTAAGGTGAAGGGTTAAGGGTTTTTGTTAGGCATAGCGTTGGGGTTAGAAGTAAGGGTTACTGTCAGTGTTAGGGTTGTAGGTAGGGTTACGGTTAGGGTTAGCAGTTTAGAATCAGGGTTAGGGATTAGGTGTTACAGTTATGACTAGGAGATAGGGTTAGAATTATGGGATAGGGGTTGTTCTCAGGGAATGGGTTATGCATTAACGTTAGCATAAGAGGTTAAAGATAGGCTCACGGTGAAATTTACGTGTTAAGGGGAGAAATAGGAACAGGGTTATGTGTTATGTTCAGGGTGAGGGATATCTGTTACAGGTATTGTTTATGCTTAGCACACGGGCCCTGTCTGCCTTAGGCAGGGGCGGGGGAAGGTTAGGATGCTGGGATTGTCACCGGGATTCCACTGTATCGTACTCTGTGTATGGGCCCGTGGGTTTCATGCAGGACACAGTGGTAGGGCCTCCTTTCACGCATGGCATGGGAGGATTGCTGGCTTTCTAAACTCTAAGAAAGCAAGAAGTCTGAGAAGTAGGTTTGGGGTTAGGATTATGGTTAGGGTTAAGGATGAAGTTTAGTGTTAGGGTGAGGGCTTAGGGTTAGGGATTAGGATTAGGGTTAAAGGTTACTCTTAGGTTTAACGGTTACAGTACGGTTTAAGGTTTAGGTTTACAGTTAGGGTTAAGATGAGGGGTTAGGGTTTGGTATAGGGTTAGGTTTAGGTACAGGGTTAGGGTTAAGTGTTAGGTTTAGGGTTGAAGATTAGGATTAGGGTTAGGATTAAAGGTTAGCATGAGAGTTAATGGTTAGGGTTAAGGTTAAGAGTTAGGGTTAGGGTTTAGGTTTAGGGTTAATGGTTAGGGTTAGTTTTAGAGTTCGAGTTATGTGTTATGGTTTGTGTTAGAGGTTAGGGTTAGGTTTACTGTTCACAGTTAGGGTTACGTTTAGGGGTTAGCATTAGGGTTTGGGATTAGGTTTAGGGTAAGTGTTTAGAGTTAGTGTTGGGCTTTAGGCTCGGGGCTTAGGTTCAGGGTCAGGGGTTAGGGTTGGTGGTAGGGCTTAGGTTTAGCGGTCAGTTTAAGGGCACAGGACCTGGTTAATCTACGGTGAGAGGGGTGCAGTCGGAGTCACCACGAAAGCACAACATCATTCCCTGGGCCCTGGGACAAGACCTACATGCAGGACTCAGGCGGATCCTCATCTCACACATGGCATGGCTGTATTGTAGGCTTGCTTCCCTCTGGGAATGGAAGTTGTGTGAGAATTAGGGTTAGGTTTGGGGTTAGGGGTTTCGAGTTAGGGGTTAGGTTTCGAGTGAGGGTCAGGTGCTAGAGATTAGTGGTTAGGGTTAGAGTTAGTGTTACGTGTTAGGTGTTAAGTCTGGTTTAGGGGGCCAGGGTAAGGTTTAGGTTTGGAGTTAGCGTTAGGGTTATGCGTTAGGGTTTAGGGATAGGGTTAGGGTTAAGGGTTAGCTTTAGGGTTAGGGTTCAGGTTTAGGGTTAGGGTCAGGGTAAGGGTTAGGGTGAGGGTTAACAGTTAGGGTTAGGGTTAGGGGTTTAGGGATAGGGTTAGGGTTAATGGTTAGGTTTATGGTTCAGGTTTAAGGTTAGCATTAGTGGGTTAGGGTTAGTGTTAACTGTAAATCAGTGTTAGGGTTAGATCTCTAGGCATTAAGGTAAAGGTTAGGGTTAGGGTTAAGTGTTAGGGTTATGGTTAATGGTTAGGTTTGGGATTAGGTTTAAGTGTTAGGGTTGAGGTTAGGGGTTATGACTAAGGATCAATGGTTAGGGTTATTTTTATGCGTAGGGTTACGGTAAGGGGTTAGGGTTAGTGTTAGTGTTGTTGGTAGGGTTAAGGTTAGGGTTGACGTTTCAGAATTAGGGATCAGGTGTTATGGTTATGGCTAGGAGTTAGGGTTAGAATTATAGTATAGTGCTTGTTCTCAGGGTGTCATGCATTAACGTTAAGATAAGGTGTTAAAGTTAGGATTATGGTGAGGTTTACCTCTTAAGGTGAGCAGTAGGATCAGCTTTAGGTGTTATGTTCTGGGTTAGGCTTATGGGTGAGGGGTAGGGTTTATGCTTAGGGCACGGGCCCTGTATGCACTAGGAGGCGAAGATAGGGGTCTGTGATGGTCGCTGGTAACCTACTCTATCGTACGCAGTGTATGGGCCTCTGGTTTCCTGCAGGACACTGTGGCAGAGCGGGCTTTCATACATGGCTTAGTAGGATTGTAGGCTTTCAAAACTCTGAGAAAGCAAGAAGTCTGAGAATTAGATTTCGGATTAGGATTACGGCACGGTTTAGGGATGAAGATTAGTGTTAGGGTGAGGGCTTAGGGTTCGGGGTTAGGGTTGGGGTAGGGTTGTTGGTAGGTTGAAGTTTAGGGTTGGCATTTTAGAATAGGGATGAGGTGTTACCGTTATGGCTATGGGTTAGGTTTAGAATTATGGGATAGGTCTTCTTCCATGGGTGCTATGCATTAACGTTTAGATAAGGGATTAAGTTAGGGTTATGGTGAGGTTTATGTTTTAAGGTGAGCAATAGGATCAGGGTTAGGTTTTATGTTTGGGGTTAGGGTTATCTGTTAGGGATAGTGTTTTTGCTTAGCGCACGGGCTCTGTCTGCACCAGGAGGGGGGGGTTAGGGGCTTGGATTGCCACTGGTAATCCGCTCTATCATGCACTAGTTATGGGCCCCTGGGTTTCTTGCAGGACACAGTGGCAGAGCCTCCTTTTACTCATGACACGGAGGATTGTAGACTTTCTAAACTCTGAGAAAGCAAGAAGTCTGAGAATTAGATTTAGGGGTAGGTTTATGGTAATGTTTAGGGATGAAGATTAGTGTTAGGGTGAGGTCTTAGGGTCAGTGGTTAGGGTTAAAGGTTAGTGTTAGGTTTAACAGTTACTGTCAGGTTTATGGTTATGTTTTACGGTTAGGGTTAAGGTTAAGGTTTAGCGTTTGGTACAGTGTTAGGCTTAAGTGTTAGCTTTAGGGTTAAAGATTAGGATTAGGTTTAGGGTTAAGGGTTAGTGTGAGGGTTAATGGTAAGAATCAAGATTAAGGGCTAGGGTTTGTGTTAGTGTTAGGAATAAGTCTTCGTGTAGGCTTTAGGGTTAGCGTTAAGTGTTATGGTTAGGGTTAGGTTTAGGGTTCATGATTAGTGTTATGTTTAGGGGTTAATGTTAGGGTTAGGGCTTAGGTTTAGGGTAAGGTTTTAGAGTTCGTGTTCAGCGTTACGGTCGGAGCTTATGTTTACGGTTAGGGGTTAGTGTTAGTGTTAGGGCTGAGATTTAGCTTTTAGTTTAAGGGCACAGGACCTGTTTAATCTACGGTGAGAAGGGTGCTGTCGGAGTCTCCACGAAAGCACAAAATCGTTCCCTGAAACTTGGGAAAGGACCTACATGCAGGACTCAGGTGGAGCCTCATCTCACGCATAGTATGGCTGTATTGTAGGCTTGCTTCACTCTGAGAATGGAAGTAGTGTGAGAATCAGGGTTAGGGTTTTTGTTAGGGGTTTGGAGTTGGGGATTATGGTTCGAGTCAGGGTTAGGTCCTAGGGATTAGGAGTTAGGGTTAGTGTTAGGGATAGGGGTTAGTTGTTGGGTTTGGGTTAGGGTGCTAGGGTTAGGTTTAGGGTTGGGGTTAATATTAGGGTTAGCGTTTAGGGTTAAAGGATAGGATTATGGTTAAGGGTTTGGCTTAGGGTTAGGGTTAAGGGTTAGTGTTAAGGTTTAGGGTAAAGGTCAGGGTTACGTGTTAGGGTGAGGGTTAACAGTTAGGGTTATGGTTAGGTTCTTAGGGATAGGGTTAGGGTTAGAGTTCGGGGTTAGGATTAAGGGTGAAGTGTTAGGGTTATTTTTAGGCATAGTTTTAAAGTTAGGGGCTAGGGTAATGTTTGGTTTGATGGTAGGTTTAAGGTTAGGGTTAGCGGTTTAGAATTCGCATTAGGGATTAGGTTTTATGGTTATGGCTTGGAGTTAGGGTTAGAATTCAGAGATAGGAGTTGTTCTCAGGGTAAGTGTTATGCATTAACGTTATGATAAGGGGTTAAATTTAGGGTTATGGTGAGATTTACATTTTAAGGTGAGCAATGGGATCAGGGTCAGGTGTTATGTTCAGGGTTATGGTTAGGGGTGAGGGGTAGGGTTTATGCTTACGACTTGGGCCCTGTCTGCACTAGGCGGGGGGGGAGGGGTTTGGGGTTGCGATTGTCGTCGGGAACCCACTCTAGTGTATGCTGAGTATGGGCACTGGGGTTTCCGGCAGGACACAGTGGTAGAGCCTCCTTTTATTCATGGCATGGGAGGATTGTAGGCTTTCTAACGCTGAGAAAGCAAGAAGTCTGATAATTAGATTTAGGGTTAGGATTATAGTTAGGGTTAGGAATGAAGGTTAGTGCTAGGGTGAGGGACTAGGGCTAGGGATTATGGGTAGAGTTAAGGTTAAATGTTAGAGTTAGGTTTAACGGTTACAGTTAGGTTTAGGGTTACGTTTTAGGGTGAGGGTTATGGTTAGGGGTTAGGGTTTGGTACAGGGTTAGGGTTAAGTGTTAGGTTTAGGGTTAAAGATTAGAATTCAGATTAGGGTTGACGGTTAGTGTGAGTGTTAACGGTTAGGTTTGTGTTTAAGGGTTAGGGTTAGGGTTTAGGGCTAGTGTTAAGCGTTCGTGTTAGATTTAGGGTTAGAGTAAAGTGTTATGGTTAGGGTTATGGGTTAGCATTAGGGTTAAAGGTTAAGGGTTAGGTTTATTTTCAGGCACAGGGTTAGGATTAGGTGTTAGGGTTAGTGTTACCGTTAAGGTTTTTTGGTAGGCTTAAGGTTAGGTTTAGCAGTTTAGATCTAGGGTTAGGGATTAGGTGTTATGGTTATGGTAAGGAGTTAGGGTTAGAATTATGGAATAGGGGTTGGTCTCAGGGTCAGTTTATGCTTAAAGTTAGGGTAAGTGGTTAAAGTTAGTGTTACGGTGAGCTTTACGTGTTAAGGTGAGCAATAGGATCAGGGTTAGGTTTTATGTTCAGGGTTAGGGTTATGGGTGAGGGGTAGAGTTTATACTTAGGGTTAGGGTTAGGGTTAGGGTTTAGGGTTAAGGATCAAGGGTTAGGGTTAGGGTTAGTGTTAGGGCTGTTGGTAGGGTTAAATTTAGGTTTAGCAGCTTACAATTAGGTATTAGGTTTTACAGTTATGAATAAGAGTTAGGGTTAGAATTATGGGATAGGGGTTGTCCTCAGGGTAAGTATTATTCATTAACGTTAGGATAAGGGGTTAGGGTTAGGGTTATGGTGAGTTTTACATGTTAAGGCGAGCAATAGGATCAGGGTCAGATGTCATGATCAGGGTTAGGGTTATGGGTTAGGGCCAGTGTTTATGCTTAGGGCACAGGCCCTGTCTTCACTAGGTGGGGGGGTTCGGAGGCTGGGATTGTCACCAGGAACCCACTCTATCGTATGCTGGGTCTGGGCCTCTGGGTTTCATGCAGGGCACAGTGGCAGAGCCTCCTTTCATGCATGGCATGGGAGGATTGTAGGCTTTCTAAACTCTGAGAAAGCAAGAAGTCTGAGAATTAGATTTAGGGTTAGGATTACGGTTAGGGTTAGGGATGAAGTTTAGTGTTAGGGAGAGGGCTTAGTGTTAGGGATTAGGGTTTGGTACAGGGTTAGGGTTAAGTGTTCGGCTTAGGGGTAACGATTAGGATTAGTGTTAGGTTTAAGGGTTAGTTGAGGGTTAACGGTTAGGGTTAAGGTCAAGGGTTAGGGTTAGGGTTTAGGGTTAGGATTAGGGGTTCGTGTTAGGTTTAGGGTTACACTTAAGTGTTAGGGTTTAGGTTCAGGTTTAGGGTTCATGGTTAGGGTTATGTTTAGGGGTTAGGTTTTGGGGTTAGGTTTGGTGTAAGGGTTTAGCGTTAGTGAAGGTTGTTTGGGTCAGGGTTTCTGTTTAGTGTAGGGGTTAGTGTTAGTGTTAGGACTTAGATTTAGGGATTAGTTTAAGGTCAGAGGACCTGTTTAATCTATGGTCAGAAGGGTGTGGAATGGGTCGCTGAGACACCACAGCATTGTACCCTGGGCCTTGGGCTCAGACCTACATGCAGGAATCAGGGGGAGGCTGTTCTCACGCATGGCATGGTTGTATTGTAGGCTTGGTTAACTCTTAGAATGGAAGAAGTGTGAGAATTAGGGTTATGGTTAGGGTTAGGGATTTGGGTTTAGGGTAGAGTGTTCAAATGAGGGTTAGGGGTTAGGCATTAGGGGTTAGGGTTAGTGTTAGGGTTAGGGGTTGGGGTGAGGGTTGGGTTAGGGGCTAGGGTTAGGTTTAGAGTTGGGGTTAGTGTTAGCGTTCGAGTTAGGGATTAGAGTTAGGGTTAAGGGATAGGATAAGGGTTAAGAGTTTGGCTTAGGGTTCAGGTTAAGGGTTAGGCTTATGGTTAAAGATTAGTGTTAGTTTAAACAGTTACAGTTAGGTTTAGGGTTAAATTTTAGGGTGAGGGCTTTTTAAACTCTGAGAGAGGAAGACGTCTGAGATTAAGATTTAGGGTTAGGATTATGGTTAGGATTAGGGATGACGATTAGTGTTAGGGTGAGGGCTTAGGGTTAAGGGTTAGGGTTAGAGTTAGGGTTAAGGTTAGTGTTAGTTTTAACAGTTACAGTTAGGTTTAGGGTTAAGGTTTATTGCGACGGTTAAGGTCAGGGGTTAGGGTTTCGTACAGGGTAAGAGTTAAGTGTTAGGTTTAGGGTTAAAGATTAGCATTATGGTTAGTGTTAAAGGTTAGTGTGAGGGTAAAAGTTTAGGGTTAAGTTTAAGGGCTAGGGTTAGGGGTTAGTGTTAGGGTTAAGGGGTCTTGTTAGGTTTAGGGTTACAGTTAAGTGTTATGGTTAGGGTTAGGGGTTACGGTTAGGCTTAGGGTTCATGGTTAGTGTAACATTTAGGGGTTAGGGCTAGGGTTAAATGATAGTGTTAGAGTTAAGGCTTAGGCTCTGGGTAAAGGTTTAGGGATAGGTTTACGGGTTAGGGTTAGTGTAAGGGTTAAATGTTAGGGTGAGAGTTAACAGTTATGGTTAGGGTTATTGGTTAGGGGTTGTGTTTATGCTTAGGGCACGTGCCTTGTCTGCACTAGGCGGAGAGGTTAGGGGGCTAGCATATTCGCCGGGAAATCACTCTATCGTATGCTGGGTATTGGCCCCTGGGTTTCATGCTGGACACAGTGGCAGGGCCTCCTTTCACACATGGCATGGGAGCATTATAGGCTTTCTAAACTCTGAGAAAGCAAGAAGTCTGAGAATTAGATTTAGGGTTAGGATTACGGTTAGGGTTAGGGATGAAGGTTAGTGTTAAGGTGAGGCCTTAGGGTTAGGGGTTAGGGTTAGGGTTATGGTTAAAGGTTAGTGTTAAGTTTAACTGTTACAGTTTGGTTTAGGGTTAAGGTTTAGTGTTAGGGTTAAGTTTAGGGGTTAGGTTTTGGTACAGGGTAAGGGTTAAGTGTTAGGTTTAGGGTTAAAGATTATGATTAGGGTTAGGTTTCAGGGTGAGTGTGAGGGTTAATGGTTAGTGTTAAGTGTTAGGGTCAGGAGTTAGGTTTAGGGTTAAGGGTCCATGTTAGGTTTAGGGTTAGAGTTAAGTGTTATGGTTAGGGTTAGAGTTTAGGGTTAGTTTTAGGGTTCATGGTTAGGGTTACGTTTAGGGGTTAGGGTTACGGTTTGGTTTAGGGTGACTGTTTAGTGTTAGTGTTTGGCATTAGGATAAGGGCTTAGGTTTAGGATTAGGGTTAAGTTTAGTGTTGGGGCTTAGATTTAATGGTTAGTTTAAGGGCACAGGACCTGTTTATTCTATGGTGAGAAGGGTGCAGAATGTTGTCACCTCGACACCACACCATCGTTCTTGGTCCTTGGGCCCAGACCTACATGCAGGACTCAGGTGGAGCCTCTTCTCACTCATGGCATGACTCTATTGAAGACTTGATGAACTCTGAGAATGGAGGAAGTGTGAGAAGTAGGGTTATGATTATGGTTAGGTGTTTAGGGTTAGGGGTTAGGGTTCGAGTGTCATTTAGGGGTTAGGAATTAGGAGTTAAGGTTAGTGCTAGGGTTAGGGGTTACGGGTTAGGGTTGGTTTAGGGGCCAGGGTTAGATTCAGAGTTAGGGTTACTGTTAGGGTTAGGGTTAGGCTTAAGGGATAGGATTGGGGTAAAGTGTTAAGGCTTAGGGTTAGCGTTAAGGGATAGGGTTAGGGTTAAGTGTTAGGGTTTCGGTCCGAGTTAAGGGTTAGGGTGAGTGTTAACGGTTAGGACTAGGGTTATGGGTTAGGGATAGTGTTAGGTTTAAGGGACAGGATTAGGGTTAGGTTTAGAGTTCAGGGTTAGGGTTAGCATTAGGGGTTAGGGTTTAGGTATACTGTTAGGGTTTCTTCTAGGCGTTAGGGTAATGGTTAGTGTTAGAGTTAAGAGTTAAGATTAGGTTTAATTGTTAGGATTAGGATCAGGGATAAGGGTTAGGGTTAGGGTTAGTGTTAGGGTTGTTTGTAGGGTTAAGGTAATGTTTAGTAGTTTATAATTAAGTTTTAGGATTAGGTGTTACGGTTATGCTAGGAGTTAGGCTTAGAATTAAGGGATAGGGGATGTTCTTCGGGTAAGTGTTACGCATTAACTTTAGGATAGGGGGTTAAAGTTAGGGTTATGGTCAGGTTTACATGTTAAGATGAGCAATAACATCAGGGTTAGGTGTTATGTTCAGGGTTATGGTTATGGGTGAAGGGCAGGGTTTTTGCTTAGGGCACGGGCCTTGTCTGCACTAGGAGGGGGAGGTAGGGGGCTGTGATTGTCGCTGGGAAACCATTCTATTGTATGCAGAGTATGGGTCCCTGGGTTTCATGCAGGACACTGTGGCAGAGCCGGCTTTCTTGCATGGCTTTGGAGGATTGTAGGGTTTTTAAACTCTGAGAAAACAAGAAGTCTACAAATTAGATTTAGGACTAAGATTATGGTTAGGGTTAGGGATGAAGTTTAGTCTTAGGGTGAGGGCTTAGGGTTAGGGTTAGGGTTAGGTTTACCAGTTACAGTTAGGTTCAGGGTTAAGGTTTACAGTTAGGGTTAAGGTTAGGGGTTAGGGTTTGGTACAGGGTTAGCGTTAAGTGTTATGGTTAGGGTTAAAGATTAGGATTAGGGTTAGGGTTAAGGGTTAGTGTGAGGGTTAACGTTAAGTGTTAGTGTTCGGGGTTAGGGTTAAGGGTGCATGTTAGGTTTCGCTTTAGAGTTAAGTGTTATGGTTAGGGTTACGCATTAGGGTTAATGGGTTAAGAGGTAGGTTTATTTTTAGGCATAGGTTTAGCATTAGGGGTTAGGGTTAGTCTTAGTGTTACAGTTGTTGGTAGGGTTAAAGTTAGGGTTAGCGGTTCAGAATTAGAGTTAGGGATTAGGTGTTACGGTTATGGATAGGAGTTAAGGTTAGAATTATGGGATAGGGTTTGTACTCAGGGTAAGTGTTAAGCATTAACCTTAGGATAAGGGGTTAAAGTTAGGGTTACAGTGAGGTCTGCGTTTTAAGGTGAGCAATAGGATCAGGGTTAGGTGCTATGTTCAGGGTTAGGGTTATGCGTTAGGGGTACTCTTTATGCTTAAGGCATGGGCCCTGTCTACACTAGGCGGGAGGTTAGGGATCTAGGCTTGTCGCCAGTAACCCACTGTATCATAGGCTGGGTATGGGCATGTGGGTTTCATGCAGGACACAGTGGCAGAGCCTCCTTTCACGCATGGCATGGGAAGATTGTAGGCTTTCTAATCTCTGAGAAAGCAAGAAGTCTGAGAATTAGATTTAGGGTTAGGATTATGGTTAGTGTTAGGGATAAAGATTAGTGTTAGGAGTTAGGGTTAGGGTCAGGGTTAAAGATTAGTGTTAGGTTTAACGGTTACAGTTAGGTTTAGGGTTAAGTTTCAGGGTGAGGATTAAAGTTAGGGGTGAGGTTTTGTTGCAGGGTAAGGGTTAAGTGTTACGTTTAGGGTTAAAGATTAGGATTAGGGTTAGGGTTAAGGGTTATTGTGAGTGTTAACGGTTAGGGTTAAGGTTAAGTGTTAGGGTTAGTGGTTAGGGTTAGGGTTAAGGGTTCGTGTTAGTTTTAGGGTTAGATTTAAGTGTTATACTTAGGGTTAGGTTTTTTGTTAGGGTTAAGGCCTAGGGATTCTTTTAGGCATAAGGTAGGATTAGGGGTTAGGGTTAGGGTTAGTGTTAGGGTTGTTGGTAGTGTTAAGGTTAGGGTCAGTGGTTTATAATTAGGGTAAGAGATTACATGTTACAGTTATGGCCAGGAGTTAGGGTTAGAATTAAGGCATAGGGGTTGTTCTCAGCGTAAGTGTTATGCATTAACGTTAAGATAAGAGGTTAAAGTCAGAGCTACAGTGAGGTCTACGTGTTAAGCTGAGCAATAGATTCAGGGTTAGGTGTTATGTTCACGGTTACGGTTATGGGTTAAGGGTAGAGTTTATGCTTAGGGCACGGGCCCAGTCTGCACGGGGTGGGAGGATTAGAGGTTTAGGATTGTCAGCTGGAACCACTCAATCATACGCTGGGTATGGGTACCTTGGTTTCATGCAGGACACTGTGGCAGAGCATACTTTCAGGCATGGAATGGGAGGATTTTATGATTTCTATACTCAGAGAATGCAAAAAGTCTGAGAATTAGATATAGGGTTCAGATTATGGTTAGGGTTAGGGATAAAGGTTAGATTTAGGGTGAGGCATTAGTGTTAGGGTTAGGGTTAGGGCCAAGATTCAGGTTAGTGTTAGGTTTTACCATTACAATTAGGTTTAGGGTTAAGTTTTAGGGTTAGGGTTAAGGTTAGGGGTTATGTTTTGGTACAGGGTAAGGGTTAAGTGTTAGGTTGAGAGTTAAAGATTAGGATTAGGGTTATGTTTAAAGGTTAGTGTGAGGGTTAACTGTTAGGGTTAAGGTTAAGTGTTAGGGTTAGGTGTTAGGTTTAGGGTTAAGGGTTCGTGTTACGTTTAGTGTTAGAGTTAAGTGTTATGGTTATGGTTAAGGTTTGGGGTTAGTTTTAGGGTTCATGGTTATGGTCACGTTTAGGGGTTAGTGTTACGGGTTAGTTTTACAGTAAGGGTTTAGTGTTAGTGTTCGGCGTTAGGGTCAGGGCTTAGTTTTAAGGTTAGGGGTTAGGGTTAGGGTTACTGTTAGGGCTTAGATTCAGCAGTCAGTTTAAGGGCACAGGACATGTTTAATCTATGATGAGAAGGGTGCGGAATGGGTTGCCACAACACCACACAATCGTACCCTGGGCCTTGGGTCCACCTACATGCAGAGCTCAGGCATAGTCTCTTCTCATGCATGGCATGGTTGTATTGTAGGCTTGGCTAACTCTGAGAATGCAGGAAGTGTGAGAATTAGGGTTATGGTTATGGTTAGGGGTTAGTGTTCGAGTGAGGTTTAGGTGTTAGGGATTAGGGGTTAGGGTTAGTGTTAGGGTTAGGGGTTAAGGTTAGGGTAAAGGGATTGGATTAAGATTAAGGGTTAAGACTTAGGGTTAGCGTGAAGTGTTAGGGTTAGGGTTAAGGGTTAGGGTTAGAGTTAGGTTAAAGGGTTAGTGTTAGGGTTAAGGTTAGGGGTTAGGTTTTGGTACAGGGTAATGGTTAAGTGTTAGGTTTAGGGTTAAAAATTAGGATTAGGCTTAGGTTTAGGGTTAGTGTGAGGGTTAACGGTTAGGGTTAAGGTTAAGTGTTCAGGTTAATGATTAAGGTTAGGTTTAAGGGTTCGTGTTAGGTTTAGGGTTAGAGTTAAGTGTTATGGTTAAGGTGAGAGGTTAGGGTTAGGTTTAGGGATCATGGTTAGGGTTACCTTTAGCTGTTAGGGTTATGGGTTAGGATTAGGGTAAGGGTTTAGTGTTTAGTGTTGGGCGTTAGGGCCAGGGCTTAGGTTCAGGATTAGGGATTAGTGTTAGGGCTTAGATTTAGAGGTTAGTTTAAGGGCACAGGACCTGTTTAATCTTTGGTGAGAAGGGTGCGGAATGGGTCACTGTGACACCACACCATTTTACCCTGGGCCTTGGGCCCAGACCTACATGCAGGACTCAGGCGGAGTCTCTTCTCATGCATGGCATGGTTGTATTGTAGGCTTGGCTAACTCTGAGAATGCAGGAAGTGTGAGAATTAGGGTTATGGTTATGGTTAGTGCTTAGTGTTCGAGTGAGGGTTTGGTGTTAGGGATTAGGGGTTAGGGTTAGTGTTAGGGTTAGGGGTTAAGGTTAGGGTTAAGGGATTGGATTAAGGTTAAGGGTTAAGGCTTAGGGTTAGCATGAAGTGTTAGGGTTAGTGTTACTGTCCAAGTTAAGTGTTAGGGTGAGGGTTAACGGTTAGGCTTAGGGTTATGGGTTAGGGATAGAGTTAGGTTTAAGGGTTAGGGTTAGGTGTTAGGGTTACTGTTAAGGTGTGGTCTAAGCATTAGGGTAAGGGTTAGTGTTAGGGTTAAGTGTTAGGGTTAAGTTTAATTAGGATTAGGATCAGGGTTAAGGCTTAGGGTTAGGGGTTAAGTTTAGGTTTAAGGGTAAAGTGATACAGTTATTTTCAGGCATACGGTTAGGGTTTGTTTTAGTGTTAGGGTTGTTTGTAGGGTTAAGGTAATGTGTAGTGGTTTAGAATTCGGGTTTGGAATTAGGTGTTACAGTTATGGCTAGGAGTTAGGGTTAGAATTAAGGGCTAGGGGTTGTTCTTAGGTATGGTGTTATGCATTAATGTTAGGATAAGGTGTTAAAGTTAGGGTTACGGTGATGTTTACGTGTTAAGGTGAGCAAAGGGATCAGGGTTAGTGTTATGGGTGAGGGGTAGGGTTTATGCTTAGGGCATAGGCCCTGCCTGCACTAGGAGGGGCAGTTAGGGGGATACGATTGTCACCGGGAACCCACCCTATCATATGCAGGGTATGGGCCCCTGGCTTTCATGCAGCACACTGTGGCAGAGCCGGCTTTCTCGCATGGCTTTGGAAGATTGTAGGCTCTCTAAACTCTGAGATAGCAAGAAGTCTGAGAATTAGATTTAGGGCTAGGATTATGGTTAGGGTTAGGGATGAAGTTTGGTCGTAGGGTGAGGGCTTACGGTTAGGGGTTAGGGTTAGATTTATGGTAAAAGGTTAGTGTTAGGTTTAAGGGTTACAGTTAGGTTCAGGGTTAAGGTTTAGGGTTAGGCTTAAGGTTAGGGTTTAGGGTTTGGTACACGGTTAGGGTTAAGTGTTAGGTTTAGGGTTCAGGGTTAGGGTTAGCATTAGGGTTAGGGTAAGGCTTAGGGGTTATGGTTATTGTTAGGGTTAGGGTTAGGGTCAGGGGTTAGGGTTTGGTACAGGGTTAGGGTGTAGTGTTAGGTTTAGGGTTAAAGATTAGGATTAGGGTTAGGATTAAGGGTTAGTGTGAGGGTTAACGGTTAGGGTGAAGGGTAAGGGTTAGGGTTAAGGGTTCATGTTAGGTTTAGTGTTAGAGTTAAGTGTTATGGTTAGGGTTTGGGCTTTGCGTTATGGTTAAGTGTTAGTGGTTAGGTTTATTTTTAGGCATAGGGTTAGGATTAGGGTTTACGGTTAGGCTTAGTGTTAGGGTTGTTGATAGGGTTAAAGTTAGGGTTAGCGGTTCAAAATTAGAGTTAAGGATTAGGCGTTATGGTTATGGCTAGGAGTTAGGGTTAGAATTATGGGATAGGGGTTGTTCTCAGGGTAAATGTTATGCATTAACGTTAGGATAGGGGTTAAAGTTAGGGTTACAGTGAGGTCTGTGTGTCACGGTGAGCCATAAGATCAGGGTTAGGTGTTATGTTCAGGGTTAGGGTTATGGGTTAGTGGTAGTGTTTATGCTTAGGGCACAGGACCTGCTTCCATTAGGCGGGTGTGGGTGTTACGGGGCTGGCATTGACTCTGGGAACCCACTCTATTATCCACTGGGTATGGGCCCCTGGCTTTCATGCTGGACCAGGGGCAGAGCCTCCTTTCATGCATGGCATCGGAGTATTGTAAGCTTTCTAAACTCTGAGAAAGCATAGGGTTATGGTTTAGGGTTACGGTTAAAGGTTAGTGTTAGGTTTAATGGTTACAGTTAGGTTTAGGGTTATGTTTTAGGGTTAGGTTTAAGGTTCGAGGTTAGCTTTTGGCACAGGGTAGGGTTAAGTGTTAGGTTTAAGGTTAAAGATTAGGATTAGGGTTAAGGTTAAGGGTTAGTGTGAGGGTTAACAGTCAGGGTTAGAGGTTAAGGGTTAGAGTTAGGGGTTACAGTTAGGATTAGTGTTTCATGTTAGTTTTAGGGTTATATTTAAGTGTTACATTTAGGGTTAAGGGTTACAGTTATTTTTTAGGCATAGGGTTAGGATTAGTTGTTAGGGTTAGGGTTAGTGTCAGGTTTGTTGGTAGGGTTAAGGTTAGGGTTAACGGTTTAGTATTAGGGTTAGGGATTAGGTGTTATGGTTAAGGCTAGGATTTAGGGTTAGAATTATGTTGTAGGGGTTGTTCTACGGGTAAGTGTTATGCATTAACGTTAGGATAAGGGGTTAAAGTTAGGGTTACAGTGAGTTCTACGTGTTAAGGTGAGCAACAGGATCAGGGTTAGGTGTTATGTTCAGGGTTAGGGTTATGGGTTAGTGATAGTGTTTATGCTTAGGACACAAGCCCTGTCTGAACTAGGCTGGGGGGTTAGGGGGCTAGAATTCTCACCAGGAACCCACTCTATCATACACTGTGTATGGGCCCCTGGGTTTCATGCAGGACACAGTGGCAGAGCCTCCTTTCACGAATGGCATGGGAGGACTGTAGGCTTTCTAAACTGTGAGAAAACAAGAAGTCTGAGAATAAGATTGAGGGTTAGGATTATGGTTAGAGTTAGGGGTGAAGGTTAGTGTCAGGGAGGGGGAGTAGTGTTAGGGCTTAGAGTTAGGGTTAGGGTTAAAGGTTAGTGTTAGGTTTAACAGTTACAGTTAGGTTTAGTGTTAAATTTTTAGGTGAGGGTTAAGGCTAGCGGTTAGGGTTAGGTACTGGTTTGGGTTATGTGTTTGGTTTAGGGTTAAAGATTAGCTTTAGGGTTAGGGTTAAGGGTTAGTGTGAGGGTTAATGGTTAGGGTTAAGGTTAAGGGTTAGTATTAGGTTTTAGGGTAAGTGGTAGGGCTTAGATTTAGCGGATAGGTTAAGGGCAGAGGACCTGTGTAATCCATGGTTCCATGGGTGCAGACAGGGTCACTGTGACACCACACCCTCGTACCCTGGGCCTTGTGTTCAGACCTACATGCTGGACTGAGGCAGAGCCTCATCTCACACATGGCATGACTGTATTGTAAGCTTGCTTAACTCTGAGAATCGAAGAAGTGTGAGAATTAAGGTTAGAGTTAGGGTTAGGGGTTTGGGTTTAGAGTGAGCATTAGGGGTTAGGGATTAGGGGTTAGGTTTAGTGTTAGGGTTAGGGGTTAGGTATTAGGGTTGGGTTAGGGGCTAGAGTTAGATTTAGGATTAGGGTTAGTGTTAGGGTTAGGTTTAACGATTAGGATTACGGTTAAGATTTGGGATAAGAGTTAGGGTTAAGTGTTAGGGTTAGGGATAAGATTTTAGGGTTAGGGTCAGTGTTAAGGGTTAGGTTGAGGGTTAATGGTTAGGGATAGGGTTAAGTGTAAGGGATAGCATTAAGGTTAAGGGTTAGGGTTAGGTTTAGGGTTCAGGTTTAGGGTTAGAATTAGTTGTTAGTGTTAGGGTTAGTGGTGAGTGTTACTGCTACTATTAGGTCTAGGCGTTAGGGTAATGGTTAGTGTTAGGGTTAAGATATAGGGTTAGGATTTATTGTTAGGATTAGGATGAGGGTAAAGGTTAGGGTCAGGGGTTAGGGTTAAGGGTCAAGGATTAAACATATGAAAAAATTGCTCAACATCCCTAATCATCAGAGAAATTCAAATCAAAACCACAATGAGATATCACTTAACTCCAATGAGAATGGCCTTTATCAAAAAAACCCAAAACAACACATGTTGGCATGGGTGTGGAGACACAGGAACACTAATACAGTGCTGGTGGGACTGCAAACTAGTGCAACCCCTGTGGAAAACATTATGGAGGTATCTTAAACAGATTCAAGTAGACCTGCCATTTGACCCAGCAATCCCATTACTGGGCATATACCCAAACGAAAAAAGGTCATTCTTTAACAAAGACACATGTACCTGAATGTTTATAGCAGCACAATTCACAATAGCAAAGATGTGGAAACAACCCAAATGCCCATCAATACATCATTGGATTAGTAAGCTGTGGTATATGTATACCATGGAATATTACTCAGCTATAAGGAATGATGAAGATACGACATCTCTATGGTTCTCCTGGAGAGAGTTGGAACCCATTATATTAAGTGAAGTATCCCAAGAATGGAAAAACAAGCATCACATGTACTCACCAGAAAATTGGTTTCCCTGATCATCACCTAAATACAAATCTGGGAACGACACCAATTGGATATCAGACTGAGGTGGGGGGTGGGGGAGGGGATGGGGGTATGCCTACACAATGAGTGCATTGCGCACCATTTGGGGATTGATAACGCTTGAAGGTGCTGACTCGGGAAGGGGGGGTGGGGAAGGGAGGGATATATACCTACATGATGGGTGCAACGCGCACTACCTGGGGAACAGACACGCCTGGAGCTCTGACTTGGGGGAAAAGGCGGTACAGGAGCAACGTGTGTAACCTGCAATTCTGTATCCCCCATAACAAGATGAAATAAAAAAAAGGGTCAAGGATTAGGGTTATTTTTAGGCATAGGGTTAAGGTTAAGGTTAAAGTTAGTGTTAGTGTTAGCGTTGTTGGTAGGATTAAGGTTAGGTTTCACGGTTTAGAATTAGCATTATTGATTAGGTGTTACAGTTATGGCTAGGAGTTAGGGTTAGACTTATGGAATAGAGCTTGTTCTCAGGGTAAGTGTTATGCATTAACGTTAGGATAAGGGGTTAAAGTTACAGGTTATTTTGAGATTTACATGTTAAGGTTAGCAATAGGTTCAGGGTTACGTGTTATGTTCAGGGTTAAGGTTATTGGGGAGGGGTAGTGTTTATGCTTAGGGCATGGGCCCTGTCTGCACTGGGCACGGGGTTTCGGGGGCTTCGATTGTCACTGGGAACTCACTCTATCGTATCCTGGGTAGGAGCCCCAGGGTTTCATGCAGGACACAGTAGCAGAGCCTCCTTTCATGCATGGCATAGGAGGATTGCAGGCTTTCTAAACTCTGAGAAAGCAAGAAGTGTGAGAATTAGATTCAGGGTTAGGATTATGGTTAGTGTTAGGGATGAAGGTTAGTGTTAGAGTGAGGGCTTAGGGTTAGGGTTAGGGTTAAAGGTTAGCGTTAGATTTTACAGTTACTGTTAGGTTTAGTGTTAAGTTTTAGGGTTAGGATTAAGGATAGAGGTGAGGGTTTGGTACAGGGTTAGGGTTCAGTCTTAGGTTTAGTGTTAAGGATTAGGATGAGGGTTAGGGTTACGGGTTCGTGTGAGGGTTAACAGTTACGTTTAAGGTTAAGGGTTAGGGTTAGGGTTAGGGTTTAGTGTTAAGGGTTAGTGTTAGGTTTAGGGTTAGAGTTAACTGTTATGGTTAGGGTTAGGGGTTAGGTTTAGGATTAGGGTTCATGGTTAGGGTTATGTTTGGCGGTTAGTGTTAGGGATTAGGTTTAGGGTTAGGGTTTAGTGTTAGTGTTGGGCGTTAGGGTCAGGGCTTCGGTTTAGTGTTACGGGTTAGGGTAAGTGTTAGGGCTTAGATTTAGCGGTTAGTTTAAGGGCTCAGGACCTGTTTAGTCTAGGTTGAGATGGGTGTGGACAGGGTTGCTGCGACACCACACCATCATACCGTGGGCCTTGGGCCCAGACCTACATGCAGGACTCAGGCAGAGCTCATCTCATGCATGGCATGGCTGTATTGTAGGCTTGCTTATCTCTGAGAATGGAAGAAGTGTGAGAATTAGGGTTAGAGGTAGGGTTAGGGGTTTGTGGTTAGAGTGAGCGTTAGGGGTTAGGGATTAGGGGTTAGGTTTAGTGTTAGGGTTAGGGATTAGGTATTAGGGTTGGGTTAGGGGCTAGAGTTACATTTAGGGTTGGGGTTAGTGTTAGGGTTAAGGGATAGGATTAGGGTTAAGGGTTGGGCTTAGGGTTAAGTGTTACGGTTAGGGATAAGTTTTTAGGGTTAGGGTCAGTGTTAAGGGTTAGGGTGAGGGTTACCGGTTAGGGATAGGTTAGTGGTAAGGGGTAGGGTTAGGGTTGAGGGTTAGGGTTAGATTTAGGGTTCAGGTTTAGGGTTAGCATTAGTTGTTAGGGTTAGGGTTAGTGGTTATCGTTACTGTTAGGATTACGTCTAGGCGTTAGGGTAAGGGTTAGTGTTAGGGTTAAGATTTAGGGCTAGGTTTTATTGTTAGGATTAGGATGAGGATTAAGGGTTACGGTTTAGGGTAAATGGTCAAGGATTTGGGTTATTTTTAGGCATAGGTATAGGGTTAGGGGTTAAGGTTAGGGTTAGGTCTAGTGTTGTTGGTAGGATTAAGTTTAGGTTTCACAGTTTATAATTAGGGTTATTGATTAGGTGTTATGGTTATGGCTAGGAGTTAGGGTTAGACCTATGGGATAGGGCTAGTTCTCAGAGTAAGTGTTATGCATTAACGTTAGTATAAGGGGTTAATGTTACAGGTTATTGGGAGATTTACATGTTAAGGTTAGCAATAGGATCAGGGTCAGGTGTTATGTTCAGGGTTAGGGTTATTGGGGAGGTGTAGTTATTATGCTTAGGGCATGGGCCCTGTCTGCACTAGGTGGGGGCTTTAGGGGGCTTCGCTTGTCACTGGGAACACACTCTATCATATGCTGGGTATGGGCCCCTGGGTTTCATGCAGGACACAGTAGCAGAGCCTCCTTTCACGCATGGCATAGGAGAATTTCAGGCTTTCTAAACTCTGAGAAAGCAAGAAGTGTGAGAATTATATTCAGGTTTAGGATTATGGTTAGTGTTAGGGATGAAGGTTAGTGTTAGGGTGAGGGCTTAGGGTTAGGGGTTAGGGTTAAGGTTAGGGTTAAATGTTAGTGTTAGATTTTACTGTTACAGTTAGGTTTAGGATTAAGTTTTAGGGTTTGGGTTAAGGTTAGGGGTTAGGTTTTGGTACAGGGTTAGGGTTTAGTGTTAGGTTTAGTGTTAAGGATTAGGATGAGGGTTAGTGTTAAGAGTTCGTGTGAAGGTTAACTGTTAGGTTTAAGGTTAAGTGTTAGGGTTTAGGGGTTAGGGTTAGTGTTAAGGGTTCATGTTAGGTTTAGGGTTAGAGTTAACTGTTATGGTCGGGGTTAGGGCTTAGGTTTAGGATTAGGGTTCATCGTTAGGGTTACGTTTAGGGTTTAGTCTTAGGGGTTAGGTTTAGGGTTAGGGTTTAGTGTTAATGTTGGGCATTAGGGTCAGGGCTTCAGTTTAGGGTTATGGGTTACGGTTAGTGTTAAGACTTAGATTTAGCAGTTAGTTTACGGGCACAGGACCTGTTTAGTCTAGGTTGAGATGGATGTGGACAGGGTTGCCGCGACACCACACCATCATACCCTGGGCCTTGGGCCCAGACCTACATGCAGGACTCAGGCGGAGCTCATCTCACGCATGGGATGGCTGCAGGCTTGCTTAACTCTGAGAATGGAAGAAGTGTGAGAATTAGGGTTAGGTTTAGGATTAGTGGTTTGGGGTTATAGCGAGTGTTAGGGGTTAGGGGCTAGGGGTTAGGGTTAGTGTTAGTGTTAGGGGTTAGGTGTTAGGGTTGGGTTAGGGGCTAGGGTTAGGTTTGGGTTTGGGGTTAGTGTTAGGGTTAGCGTTATTGTTAAGGGATAGTATTAGGTTTAAAGGTTAGGCTTACGGTTATGGTTAAGAGTCAGGGTTAGGGTTAAGAGTTAGGGTTAGAGTCAGGGTTAAGTGTTAGTGTGAGGGTTAATGGTTAGGGTTGGGGTTATGCGTTAGGGATAGAGTTAGGTTTAAGAGTTAGGGTTAGGTTTAGGTTTCAAGGTTAGGGTAAGCATTAAGGTTTAGGGTTAGGGTTAGGAGTTAGGGTTACTGTTAGGGTTAGGTCTAGGCATTAGGGTAAGTGTTAGTGTTAGGGTTAACACTTAGGGTTTGGTTTAATTATTAGGATTAGGATCAGGGTTAAGTGTTAGGGTTAGGGTTATGGGTTAGTGTTAGGGTTAAGGGTTAAGGATTAGGGTTATTTTTAGGTGTAGGTTTAGGGTTAGGTGTTAGGTTTGTTGGTAGGGTTAAGGTTAGGGTTAGTGGTTTAGAGTTAGGGTTAGGGATTAGGTGTTACGGTTATGGCTAGGAGTTTGGGTTAGAATTATGGGATAGGGTTTGTTCTCAGGGTACGTGTTATGCATTAACGTTAGGATAAGTGGTTAAATTTATGGTTACGTTGAAGTGTACATGTTAAGGTGAGCAACAGGATCAGGGTTAGGTGTTATATTCAGGGTTAGGGTTATGGGTTAGGGATAATGTTTATACTTAGGGCACAAGGTCTGTCTGCACTAGGTTGGGGGATTAGGGGGCTAGTATTGTCTCTGGGAAGCCACTCTATCGCACACTGCGTATGGGCCTCTGGTTTTCATACAGGACACAGTGGCAGTGCCTCCTTTCAAGCATGGCATGGGAGGATTATAGGCTTTCTAAACTCTGAGAAAGCAAGAAGTCTGAGAATTAGATTTAGGGCTAGGGTTAGGGTTAGGGATGAACGTTGGTGTCAGGGCGAGGGCATAGTGTTAGGGGTTAGAGTTAGGGTTAGGCTTAAAGGTTAGTGTTAGGTTTAATGGTTACAGTTAGGTTTAGGGTTAAGTTTTAGGGTGAGGGTTAACGGTAGAGGTTAGGGTTTGGTACTGTTTTGGTTTAAGTCTTAGGTTTAGGGTGAATGATTAGGATTAGGGTTAGGGTTAAGAGTTAACGGTTAGTGTTAGGTTTAAGGGTAAGTGTTAGGGTTTAGGATTAGTGTTATGGCTTAGATTTAGCAGTTAGTTTAAGGGCACAGGACCTGTTTATTCTATGGTGAGATGGGTGCAGACAGGGTACCCGCAACACCACACCCTCGTACCCTGGGCCTTGGGTTCAGACCTACATGCATGACTCAGGTGGAGACTCATATCACGCATGGCTTGACTGTATTGTAGGCTTGCTTAACTCTGAGAATGGAAGAAGTTTGAGAATTAGGGTTTGAGTTAGGGTTAGGGGTCTGGGGTTATAGTGAGTGTTAGGAGTTAGGGATTAGGGGTTAGGTTTAGTGTTAGGGTTAGAGGTTAGCTATTAGGGTTGGGTTAGGGGCTAGAGTTAGATTTAGCATTGGGGTTAGGGTTAGAGTTAGGGTTAGGTTTAAGGCATAGGATTATCATTAAGGGTTGGGCTTAGGGTTAGGGTTAATTGTTAGGGTTAGGGTTAAGTTTTTAGGGTTAGGGTCAGTGTTAAGGGTTAGGGTGAGGGTTAACTGTTAGGGATAGGGTTAGGGTTAAGGGTTAGGTTGTGGGTTCAGGTTTAGGGTTAGCATTGGTTGTTAGGGTTAGGGTAAGTGTTTAGGGTTACTGTTAGGATTAGGTCTAGGCAGTAGGGTAAGGGTTAGTGTTCAGGTGAAGATTTAGGGTTAGATTTTATTGTTAGGATTAGGATCAGGGTTAAGGGTTAGGGTTAGGGTTAGGGTTAGGGGTTAGGGTTAACGGTCAAGGATTAGGGTTACTTTTAGGCATATGTTTAGGGTTAGGGGTTAAAGTTAGGTTTAGCATTAGCATTTTTGGTATGGTTAAGGTTAGGTTTCGCAGTTTAGAATTAGGGTTATTGATTAGGTGTTACGGTTATGGCTAGGAGTTATGGTTAGAATTATGGGATAGGGGTTTTTCTCAGGGAAAATGTTATGCATTAACATTAGGTTAAGGGGTGAAAGTTAGGGTTACAGTGACGTTTACATGTTAAGATGAGCAATTGGATCAGCGTTAGGTGTGATGTTCAGGGATAGGGTTATGGGTGAGGGGTAGCATTTATGCTTAGGACACGGGCCCTGTCTCCACTAGGCAGGGGGGCTATGGGGCTGGGATTGTCACATGGGAGCCTACTCTATTGTACACTGGGTATTGTCCTCTGGGTTTCATTCAGGACACAGTGGCAGAGCCTCCTCTCACGCATGGCATGGGAGGATTGTAGGCTTTGTAAACTCTGAGAAAGAAAGAAGTCTGAGAATTAGATTTAGGGTTAGGATTATGGCTAGGGTTAGGGATGAAGGTCAGTGTTAGAGTGAGGGCTTAGGGTTCTGGGTTAGGGTTAGGGTAGGGTTAAAGTTTAATGTTAGATTTAATGGTTACTTTTAGTTTTAGGTTTAAGCTTTAGGGTTAGGTTTAAGGTTAGGGGTTAGGTTTCGGTACAGGGTAGGGTTAAGTGTTAGGTTTAAGGTAAAGATAAGGATTAGGTTTAGGTGTAAGGGTTAATGTGAGGGTTAACGTTTAGTGTTAAGGTTAAGTGTTAGGGTTAGGGGTTAGGTTTAGAGTAAGGGTTTAGAGTTAGTGTTGGGCGTTAGGGTCAGGGCCTAGGTGTAGGGTTAGGGGTTAGGATTAGTGTTAGGCCTTAGATTTAGCAGTTAGTTTAAGGCACAGGACCTGTTTAATCTATGGTGAGAGGGGTGCGGACAGAGTCACCGCAACACCACATCATCGTACCCTGGGCCTTGGCCCAGAGCTAAATGCAGGACTCAGGCAGAGTCTCATCTCACGCATGGCATGGCTGTATTGTAGGCTTGCTTAACTCTGAGAATGGAAGAAGTGTGAGAATTAGGGTTAGGGGTTTGGGTTTAGGGTTTAGGGTTTCATTGAGGTTTAGGGGTTAGGGATTACAGTTAGTATTAGGGTTAGTGGTTTGGTTAGGGTTCGGGTTAGGGGCTAGGGTTAGGTTTAGGGTTGGGTTTAGTGTTAGGGTTAGCATTATTTTTAAGGGATAGTATTAGGGTTAAAAGTTAGGCTTAGGGTTACTGTTAAGTGTTAGGGTTAGGGTTAAGGTTTTGGGCTAGGTTCAGGATTAACCGTTAGGGTGAGGGTTAATGGTTAGTGTTAGGGTTTTGGGTAGGGATAGAGTTAGGTTTAAGGGTTAGGGTTAGGTTTAGGTTTCAGGGTTAGGTTAAGCATTAGGGGTTGGGGTTAGGGTTAGGGGTTAGGTTTACTGTTGGGGTTAGGTTTACTCTTAGGGTTAAGTCTAGGCGTTAGGGTAAGGATTAGTGTTAGGGTTAAGAATTAGGGTTAGGTTTAATTGTTAGGATTAGGATCAGGGTTATGGGTTGGGTTAGGGTTAAGGGTCAAGGATTAGGGTTATTTTTTAGGCATAGGGTTAGGGTTAGTGGTTAGGGTTAAGGTTAGTGTTAGCGCTGTTGGTAGCATTAAGGTTAGGGTTAGCGGTTTAGAATTACAGTTAGGGATTAGGTGTTATGGTTATGGCTAGGCGTTAGGACTAGAATTCTGGGCTAGGGGTTGTTCTCAGGGAAAGTGTTATGCATTAATGTTAGGACAAGGGGTTAAAGTTAGTGTTATGGTGAGGTTTACATGTTAAGATGAGCAGTAGGATCAGGGTTAGGTGTTATGTTTGGGTTAGGGTTATGGGTGAGGGCTAGTGTTTATGCTTAGGGCACTGGCCCTGTCTGCACTAGGCAGGGGGGTTAGGGGGCTGGGATTGTCGCCGGAACCCACTCTGTTGTACTCTGTGTATGGGCCCTTGGGTTTCATGCAGGACACAGTTCCAGAGCCTCCTTTCACGCATGGCATGGGAGGATTGTTGGCTTTCTAAACTCTGAGTAAGCAAGAAATCTGCGAATTAGATTTAGTGTTAGGATTATGGTTAGGGTTAGGGATCAAGGTTAGTGTTAGGGTGAGCGCTTAGGGTTAGGGGTTAGGGTTAGGGTAGGGTTAAAGCTTAGTGTTAGGTTTAACAGTTATATTTAGATTTTGGGTTAAGGTTTAGGTTTAGGGTTAAGGTTAGGTGTTAGGGTTTGGTACAGGGTTCGGTTTAACAGTTAGGTTTATGTTTAAAGATTAGGATTAGGGTTAGAGTTATGGTTTAGTGTGAGAGTTAATGGTTAGGGTTAAGGTTAGGTGTTAGGGTTAGGGCTTAGGTTTAGGGTAAAGGGTTCATCTTAGGTTTAAGGTTAGAGTTAAGTGTTTTGGTTAGGGTTAGGGGTTAGCTTTAGGATAAGGGTTTAGAGTTAGTGTTGGGCATTAGGGTCAGGGCTTACGTTTAGGGTTAGGGGTTAGGGTTAGTGTTAGGGCTTAGATTTAGTGGTTAATTTAAGGGCACAGGATCTGTTTAGCCTAGATTGAGATGGGTGCAGACAGGGTAGTCGTGACACCACACCATCGTACCCTGGGCTTTGGGCCTAGACCTACACGCAGGACTCAGGCGGAGCTCATCTCTCGCGTGGCATGGCTGTATTGTAGGCTTGCTTAACTCTGAGAATGGAAGAAGTGTGATAATTAGGGTTAGGATTAGGGTTAGTGGTTTCGGGTTATAGTGAGGGTTAGGGTTTAGGGATTAGGGGTTAGGGTTAGTGTTAGTGTTAGGGGTTAGGTGTCAGGGTTGGGTTAGGGGCTAGGGTTAGGTAAAGGGTTGGAGTTAGTGTTAGGTTTAGGGTTATTGTTAAGGGATAGTATTGGGGATAAAGTTTAGGCTTAGGGTTAGGGTTAAGTGTTAGGGTTAGCGTTAAGGGTTATGGTTAGGGTCAGGGTTAAGTGTTAGGGTGAGGGTTAACAGTTACGGTTAGGGTTATGGGTTAGGGATAGAGTTAGGGTTAAGTGTTGGGGTAAGATTTAGGTTTCAGGGTTAAGGTAAGCATTAGGGGTTAGGGTTAGTTTTAGGGATTATGTTTACTGCTCGGGTTAGGTCCAGGTGCTAATTATCGTAAGTATTAGGGTTAGGGTTAAGAGTTAGGGTTAGTCCCTCACTCTTACTCAAAGTCATGGAAGCTAAATAACCTTCTCCTGAATAATTATTCTATAAAAGAAGAAATCAAGATGGAAATCAAAAATTTCTTTGAATTAAATGACAATGGAGATACAACTTATCAAAATCTATGGGATGCAGCTAAAGCAGTCCTGAGAGGAAAATTCATATCCATAAATGCCTATATCAAAAAGACAGAAAACATGCAAATAGACAACCTAATGAATAGACTCAAAGAGCTGGAGAAAGAAGAACAGAACGATCCCAAACCCAGCAGAAGGCGAGAAATTACTAAGATCAAATCAGAACTAAATGAAAAGGACAACAAAGAAACTATAAGGGAAATTAATAAAACAAAAAGTTGGTTCTTTGAAAAGATAAACAAAATAGACACACCTCTGGCTAGACTAACCAAGAGCACAAAAGTAAAATCTCTAATAACCTCCATTAGGAACATGAAAGGAGAAATCACAACCGATGCTACAGAGATACAAGATATCATCTATGAATTCTACAAAAATCTTTATGCACACAAACTGGAGAACGTGGAGGAAATGGACAAATTTTTAGAGACACATAGTCTTCCCAGGCTCAACCAGGAAGAAATAGAGTACCTGAACAGACCAATATCAAGAACTGAAATCGAAACAGCAATAAAAAACCTTCCCAAAAAGAAAAGCCCTGGTCCAGATGGGTTCACACCTGAATTTTACCATACATACAAAGAAGAACTGGTGCCCATCCTACATAAACTATTCTCCAATATTGAGAAGGATGGAGTTCTCCCCAACACGTTCTACCAAGCCAATATAACATTAATACCAAAGCCTGGAAAGGACTCAACAAAAATAGAGAACTACAGACCAATTTCCCTCATGAATATAGATGCAAAAATTTTCAATAAAATACTAGCAAATCGAATCCAAGTACTTATCAAAAAAGTAATCCACCACGACCAAGTGGGCTTCATCCCCGAGATGCAGGGGTGGTTCAACATACGTAAATCTATAAATGTAATTCACCACATAAATAGAAGCAAAAACAAAAATCATATGATACTCTCATTAGATGCAGAAAAAGCATTTGACAAAATTCAACACCCTTTTATGATAAAAACGCTTAACAAAATAGGCATTGATGGAACCTACCTAAAAATGATACAAGCCATATATGACAAACCCACAGCCAACATCATACTGAATGGGGAAAAACTGAAAGCACTCCCACTTAGAACTGGAACCAGACAGGGCTGCCCATTGTCTCCATTACTTTTCAACATAGTATTGGAAGTCCTTGCGAGAGCTATCAGGCAAGAGAGCAGAATCAAGGGAGTCCAAATAGGGAAGGAAGAGATCAAACTCTCACTTTTTGCTGATGATATGATGTTATATCTGGAAAACCCCCAGGATTCAACCAAGAGACTCCTGGAATTGATTAACGAATACAGCAAAGTCTCAGGCTACAAAATTAATATACACAAATCAGAGGCATTTATATATGCCAATAACAGTCAATTGGAAAACCAAATTAAAGACTCAATACCCTTCAAAATAGCAACAAAGAAAATAAAATATCTAGGTATATATCTAACTAAAGAGGTAAAGGACCTCTATAAGGAAAACTATGAAACACTGAGAAAAGAAATAGCAGAACTTGCAAATAGATGGAAAAATATACCATGCTCGTGGATCGGAAGAATCAACATTGTTAAAATGTCTATACTACCCAAAGTGATCTACAGATTCAATGCAATCCCTATTAAATTACCAACATCATTCTTTACAGACATAGAGAAAATAATTATACACTTTGTATGGAATCAAAGAAGACCCCGTATAGCAAAAGCAATTTTAAGCAACAAAAACAAAATGGGAGGTATTAATTTGCCAGACCTCAAACTATACTACAAGGCCGTGGTTCTTAAAACAGCCTGGTATTGGCACAAGTGCAGGGACACAGACCAGTGGAACACAACAGAAAATCCAAATATAGAACCATCCTCATATAGTCACCTAATTTTTGACAAAGCGGGAAAGAATATACTCTGGGGACAAGAATCCCTATTCAACAAATGGTGCTGGGAGAATTGGTTAGCCACTTGTAAAAGACTGAAACAGGACCCACAGCTTTCACCTCTCACAAAAATCAAATCACGGTGGATAACAGACTTAAACCTTAGGCGTGATACAATCAGAATTCTAGAAGAAAATGTAGGAAAGACTCTTACAGACATTGGCCTAGGCAAAGAATTTATGAAGAAGACCCCCAAGGCAATCACAGCAGCAACAAAAATAAATGAATGGGACATGATTAAACTAAAAAGCTTCTGCACAGCCAAAGAAACAGTCCAGAGAATAAACAGATCACCTACAGAATGGGAAAAAATTTTTGCATACTACACATCAGATAAAGGACTGATAACAAGAATCTATTTAGAACTCAGGAAAATCAGCAAGAAAAAATCAAGCAACCCTATCAAAAAGTGGGCAAAGGACATGAATAGAAATTTTTCAAAAGAAGATATAAAAATGGCTAACAAACATATGAAAAAGTGTTCAACATCTCTAATCATCAGGGAAATGCAAATCAAAACCACAATGAGATATCACTTAACCCCAGTGAGAATGGCCTTTATCAAAAAAACCCAAAACAACACATGTTGGCGTGGGTGTGGAGAGACAGGAACACTAATACACTGCTGGTGGAACTGCAAACTAGTGCAACCTCTGTGGAAAGCATTATGGAGGTATCTTAAACAGATTCAAGTAGATCTGCCATTTGACCCAGCAATCCCATTACTGGGCATATACCCAAAGGAAAAAAGGTCATTCTGTAACAAAGGCACGTGTACCCAAATGTTTACAGCAGCACAATTCACAATAGCAAAGATGTGGAAACAACCCAAATGCCCATCAATACATGATTGGATTAGTAAACTGTGGTATATGTATACCATGGAATATTACTCAGCTATAAGGAATGATGAAGATACGAAATCTCTATGGTTCTCCTGGAGAGAGTTGGAACCCATTATATTAAGTGAAGTATCCCAAGAATGGAAAAACAAGCATCACATGTACTCACCAGAAAATTGGTTTCCCTGATCATCACCTAAACACAAATCTGGGAATGACATCAATTGGACATCAGACTGAGGTGGGGGGTGGGGAAGGGGATGGGGGTATGCCTACACAATGAGTGCATTGCACACCGTTTGGGGAGTGGTAACACTTGAAGGTGCTGACTCGGGAAAGGGGGGGTGGGGAAAAAAATATGAAACTATTGTTTTTAACTTGCACTGTTCACTTAATAATTTATCATGAATATTTCCCATATTATTTCATATCATTGTACAAGAAATAATGTATACATTATGAGGACATACTGTATCTAACAAGATATACTGTTAGACTCTTTGATTCTGTAAAATTAAATTGAAAAAAAATAATAAAAAAAAAAGAGTTAGGGTTAGGTTTACTTTTTAGGATTAGGATCTGGGTTAAGGGTTAGGGTTAGTGTAGGGGTTAGGGTTAGGGTTAAGGGTCAAGGGTTAGGGTTATTTTTATGCATTGGGTTAGTGTTAGGGGTTAGGGTTAGGGTTAGTGTTAGCATTGTTGGTAGTGTTAAAGTTAGGGTTAGCGGTTTAGAATTAGGGTTAGGGAATAGGTTTTACAGTTATAGCTTGGAGTTACGGTTAAAATTAAGGGATAGGGGTTGTTCTCAGTGTAGCTGTTATGCATTAACGTTTGGATAAGGGGTTAAAGATAGGGTTACAGTGAGGTTTACTTTTTAAGGTGAGCATTAGGATCAGTGTTATGTTTTATGTTCAGGGTTCAGGTATGGGTGAGGGGTAATGTTTATCCTTAGGGCATGTGCCCTGTCTGCACTAGGCGGGGGTGTTAGCAGGCTGTGACTGTCGCCGGGAACCCACTCTATCGTATGCTGGGTATGGGTCCCTGGGTTTCATGCAGGACACAGTGGCAGAGCCTCCTTAAACGCATGGCATGGGAGGATTGTAGGCTTTCTAAACTCTGAGAATGAAAGAAGTCTGAGAATTAGATTTAGTGTTAGGATTATGGTTAGGGTTACGGATGTAGGTTACTGTTAGGGTGAGGGCTTAGTGTCAGCGGTTATGTTTAGGATTAGCATTTAAGTTTAGTGTTAGGTTTAACGGTTACACTTAGGTTTAGGGTTAAGTTTTAGGGTTGGGGTTAAGTTTCGTCATTAGGGTTTGGTACAAGGTTAGGGTTAAGTGTTAGGTTTAGGGTTAAAGATTAGGATTAGGTTTAAGGTTAAGGGTTAGTGTGAGAGTTAACGGTTAGTGTTAAGATTAAGGGTTAGGTTCAGGGGTTAGCATTATGGTTAATTATTCTTGTTGGGTTTAGGGTTAGAGTTAAGGGTAATGGTTAAGGTTGGGGGTTAGTGTTAGGGTTAAGGTTTAAGGGTTAGGGTTATTTTTACATGTAGGGTTAGGATTAGGGATTAGGGTTAGGGTTAGTGTTAGGGTTGTTGGTACGTTTAAGGTTAGAGCTAGCAGTTCAGAAATAGGGTTAGGGATTAGGTGTCACAGTTATGGCTAGGAGTTAGGGTTAGAATTATGGGATAAGGGTTGTTCTCAGGCTAAGTGTTATGCATTAACGTTAGGATAAGGGGTTAAAGTTACGTTACAGTGATGTTTGCATGTTAAGTTGAGCAGTAGGATCAGGGTTAGGTGTTATGTTCAGGATAGGGTTATGGGTGAGGGGTAGTGTTTATGCTTAGGACAAGGGCCCTGTCTGCACTAGGCGGGGAGGTTAGTGTGCTGCAACTGTCCCCGGGAAACCACTCTATAGTACGCTGGGTATGGGCCCCTGTGTTTCCTGCAGGACACGTTGACAGAGCTTTCTTTCACGCATGGCAAGGGAGGATTGTAGGCTTTCCAAACTCTGAGAAAGCAAGAAGTCTGAGAATTAGATTTAGGGTTAGGATTATGGTTAGCATTAGGGATGAAGGTTAGTGTTAGCATGAGGGCTTAGGGTTAGGGGTTAGGGTTAGGGTAGGATTAAAAGTTAGTGTTAGGTTTAACAGTTACATTTAGGTTTAGGGTTAAGGTTTAGGGTTAGGGTTAAGGTTAGGCGTTAGGCTTTGGTACAGGGTTAGGGTAAACTGTTATGTTTAAGGTTAAAGATTAGGATTAGGGTTAGGGTTAAGGGTTATTGTGAGGGTTAATGGTTAGGGTTAAGGTTAAGTGTTAGGGTTATGGATAAGGGTTAGGGTTAAGGGTTTGTGTTAGGTTTAGGGTTAGGGTTAAGTGTTATGGTTAGGGTTAGGGGTTAGAGTTAGGTTTCGTGTTCATGGTTAGGGTTACTTTTAGGCTTAGGGCTAGGGTTAGGGGATAGCTTTAGAGTAAGTCTTTAGAGTTAGTTTTGGGTGTCAGGGTCCGTGCTTAAGTTTAGTGCTCGCGGTTAGGGTTAATGTTAGGGTTATATTTATCAGTTAATTTAAGGGCAGAGGACCTGTTTAATCTATGGTGAAAGGTGGCGAACAGGGTTACCACGACACCACACCATCCTACCCTAGGCCTAGGGCCCAGACCTACATGCAGGACTCAGACGGAGCCTCATCTCTCACATGGCATGGCTTTATTTTAGACTTGTTTAACTCTGAGAATGGAGGAAGTGTGAGAATTAGGGTAGGGTTAGTGTTAGTGGTTTGGGGTTAGCGTTTAGGGTTCAAGTGAGGGTTAGGGGTTAGGGATTAGGGGTTAGGGTTAGTGTTACATATAGGAGTTGGGTGTTAGGGTTGGGTTAGGGACTAGAGTTAGGTTTGGGGTTAGGGTTAGTGTTTGGGTTAGGGTTAGGGTTAGGGTTAGGGATAGGATTAAGGTTAAGGGTTGGGCTTTGGGTTAGGGTTAAGTGTTAGGGTTAGGGTTAAGTTTTAGTGTTAGCGTCAGGGTTAAGCGTTAGAGTGAGGTTTAAGGGTTAGATTTAGGCTTAGGGTTCAGGGTTAGGGTTAGGATTAGGGGTTTCGGGTTAATGTGATGGTTAGGTCTGGGTGTTAGGGTAAGGATTAGGTTTAGGGTTCAGAGTTAGGGTTAGGTTTAATTGTTAGGATTAGGATCAGAGTTACTGGTTAGGGTTAGGGGTTAGGATTAAGGGTCAAGGGTTGGGGTATTTTTAGGCATAGCATTAAGGTTAGGGTTTAGGGTTAGGGTTAGTTTTAGGATTGTTGGTATGGTTAAGGTTAGGGTTAGCTGTTTAGAATGAAGATTTTGGATTAGATGTTACAGTTATGGCCAGGAGTTAGGGTTCGAATTAAGGGATGGGGTTGTTCTCACGGTAAGTGTTGTGCTCTAAAGTTAGGATAAGTGTTGAAAGTTAGGTTTACAGTGAGGTTTATGTTTTAATGTGAGTAATAGGATCAGGGATAGGTGTTATGTTCAGGGATAGGGTTACGAGACAGCGGGAGCGTTTATGCTTAGGGCACGGTCCCTGTCTGCACTAGGAGGGGCACTTATGGGGCTCCGCTTGTCACAGGGATCCCACTCTATCATACACTTGGTATCGGCCCCTGGGTTTCATGCAGGACATAGTGGCAGAACCTCCTTTCACGCATGCCATGAGGATATTGTAGGTTTTCTAAACTCTGAGAAAGCAAGAAGTCTGAGATTTAGACTTATGGTTAGTATTATGGTTAGGGTTAGGGATGAAGGTTAGGGTTAGGGTGAGGGATTAGGGTTAGGGGTTAGGGTTAGGGATAGGGTTAAAGGTTAGTGTTAGGTTTCAGTGTTACAGTTAGGTTTAGCGTTAAGGGTTAGGGTTAGGGTTAAGGTTAGGGGTTAGGGTTTGGTACAGGGTTGGGGTTAAGTGCTAGGTTTAGGGTTAAAGATTAGGATTAGGGTTAGGGTTAAGGGTTAGTGTGAGGCTTAAGGTTTAGGGTTAAGGTTAAGGGTTAGGGTTAGGGGTTAGGTTTAAGGTTAAGGATTCGTGTTGGATTTAAGGTTAGAGTTAAGTTTTAAGGTTAGGGATAGGGGTTATTGTTAGGGTTAAGGGTTAGGGTTATTTTTACGCGTAGGGTTCGTATTAGGGGTTAGGTTTATGGTTAGTGTTATGGTTGTTGTTAGGGTTAACGTTAGTGTTACTGGTTTAGAATTAGGGTTAGGGATTAGGTGTTACGGTTATGGCTAAGAGTTATGGTTAGAATTATGGGATAGGGGTTGTTTCAGGGTGAGTGTTATGCATTAACGTTAGGATAAGTGGTTAAAGTTAGGGTTAAGGTGAGATTTATGTGTTAAGGTGAGCAATAGGGTCAGGGTTAGGTGTTATGCTCAGGGTTAGGGTTATGGATTAGGGTTAGGGTTAGGCTTAAAGGTTCGTGTTAGGTTTAGGGTTAGAGTTAAGTGTTATGGTTAGGGTTAGGTTTAAGTTTTAAGGGGTAGGGTTTTTTTAGGCATAGGATTAGGATTAGGTCTTAGGGTTAGTGTTAGGGTAGTTGTAGGGTTAGGGTTAGGGATTTAGAATTAGTGTTAGAGATTATGTGTTACAGTTATGGCTGGGAGTTAGGGTTAGAATTAAGGGATAGGGTTTTTTTCACAGTCAGTGTTATGTCTTAAAGTTAGGATAAGGTGTTAAAGTTAGGGGTACAGTGAGGTTTATGTTTTTAGGTGAGCTATATGGTATGGGAGTAGGTGTTATGTTCAGGGTTAGGGTTATGGGTGAAAGGTAGTGTTTATTCTTAGGTCACAGACCGTGTCTGCACTAGGTGGGGGGGTTCAGGGCTGCGATTGTCGCTGGGAACCCACTCTATCATACGCTGGGTTTGAGCCCCTGGATTTTATGCAGGACACAGTGGCAGAGCCTCCTTTCATGCATGGCATGGGAGGATTGTAGGCTTCCTAAACTCTGAAATAGCAAGAAGTCTAAGAATTATGTTTAGGGTTAGAATTATGATTAGGGTTAGGGATGAAGGTTAGTGTTAGGGTGAGGGCTTAGGTTTAGGGGTTAGGGTTAGAGTTAAGGTTAAATGTCAGTGTTCGGTTTAACAGTTACAGTTAGGTTTATGGTTAAGCCTTGCTTTAGGGTTAAGCATTGGGTTAGGGTAAAGGTTAGGGGTTAGGGTTTGGTACAGTGTTAGGGTTAAGCATTAACATTAGAATTAAAAATTTGGATTAGGTTTAGAGTTCATGGTTCGTGTGAGTGTTAATGGTTAACGTTAAGGTTAAATGTTAAGGTTAGTGGTTAAGGTTAGGGTTAAGGGTTCGTGTTGCATTTAGGATTAGAGTTAAGTGTTATGGTTAGGGATAGGGTTTAGGGTTAGGTTTAATGGTTAAGGGTTAGGGCTATTAATAGGTGTAGGTTTAGGATGAGGGATTAGGGTTAGGGTTAGTGTTAGGGTTGTTTGTAGGGTTAAGGTTAGGTTTAGCGGTTTAGAATTAATGTCAGGGATTAGGTGTTACGGTTATGGCTAGCAGTTAAGGTTAGAATTATGGGATAGGGGTTGTTCTCAGCCTAAGTGTTGTGAATTAACGTTAGCATGAGGGGTTAAAGTTAGGGCTATGGTGAGGTTTACATTTTAAGATGTGCAATAGGATCAGGGTTAGGTGTTATGTTCAGGGTTATTGTTATTGGTGAGTGGTACTGTTTATGCTTAAGAAACGGGCCCAGTCTGCACTATGCGGGGGACTTAGGGGGCTGGGATTGTCGCCAGGAATCCACTCTATCATACACTGGGTATGCGTCCCTGGGTTTCATGCAGGACACAGTGGCAGAGCCTCCTTTCATGCATGGCATGGGAGTATTGTAGGCTTTCTAAACTCTGAGAAAGCAAGAAGTCTGAGAATTAGATTTAGGGCTAGGATTATTGTTAGGGTTAGAGATGCAGGTTAGTCTTAGGGTGAGGGCTTAGGGTTAGGGGTTAGGGTTATAGTTAGGGTTAAAGTTTAGTGTTAGTTTTAACAATTGCAGTTAGGTTTAAGGTTAAGTCTTAGGGTTAGTGTTAACGTTAGTTGTTAGGGTTTGGTACAGGTTTAGGGTTAAGTGTTAAGTTTAGGTTTAAAGATTAGGATTAGGGTTAGGGTTAAGGGGTAGGGTGAGGGTTAACGGTTAGTGTTACACTTAGGGGTTAGGGATAGGGGTGGGGTTAAGGGTTAGGGTTAGTGGATAGTCGTAGGGTTAGGGTTCAGTGTCAGGATTAGCATTAGGGTTTAGGGTTAGGGTTAGGGGTTAAGCTTATTATTAAGTGTATGTCGAGGCGTTATGTTAAGGGTTAGCTTTAGGTTTCAGAGTTAGGGTTAGGTTTAATTGTTAGGATTAGCATCAGGGTTAAGGGTTAGGGTTAGGTGTTGAGGTTAGGGTTATAGGTCAAGTGTTAGGGTTATTTTAAGTGTAGGGTTAGGATTAGGGTCATTGGTAGGGTTAAGGTTAAGGTTAGAAGTTTAGAATTAGGGTTTTTGGTTTAGGTGTTACACTTATGGCTAGGAGTTAGGATTAGAATTAAGGGATAGGGGTTGTTGTCTCAGTTAGTGTTATGCACTAAACTTAGGAGAAGGGGTTAAAGTTAGGGTTACGGTGAGGTTTATGTTTTAAGGTAAGCAATAGGATCAGGGTTAGGTGTTATGTTCAGGGTTAGGGTTATGGGTGAGGGGTAGAGTTTATGCTTAGGGCAAGGGCCCTTACTGAACTAGGCTGGGGGGTTAAGGGTCTGGGATTGTCACCGGGAACCCACTCTATCTTATGCTGGGTAGGGGCCCCTAGGTTTCATGCAGGACACAGTGGCAATGCCTCCTTTCATGATGGCATGGGAGGTTTGTAGGCTTTATAAACTCTGAGAAAGCAAGAAGTCTGAGAAATAGATTTAGGGTTAGGATTATGGTTAGGGTTAGGGATGAAGGTTAGTGTTAGGGTGAGGAATTAGGTTTAGGGGTTAGGGTTAGAGTTAGTGTTAAAGGTTATTGTTAGGTTTAATGGTCACAGTTAGGTTTACCATTAAGGTGTAGGGTTAGAGTTAAGGTTAGAGGTTAGGGATTGGTACAGGGTTATGTTTAAGTGTTTAGGTTTAGGGTTAAAGGTTAGGATTAGGGTTACGGTTAAGGGTTAGAGTGAGGGTTAAGGGTTAGAGTTAAGGTTAAGTGTTAGGGTTAGGGGTTAGGGTTAGGGTTAAGGGTTTGTGTTGGGTTTAGGGTTAGAGTTAAGTGTTATGGTTAGGGTTAGGGGTTAGGGTTAAGGGTTAAGGGTTAGGGTTATTTTTAGGCATAGGGTTAGGATTAGGGTTTAGGGTTAGGGTTAGTTTTAGGGTTGTTGGTAGTGTTAGGGTTAGTGTTACCCATTTAGAATTAGGGTTAGGGATTAAGTGTTATGGTTATGGCCAGGAGTTAGGGTTAGAATTATGGGATAGAGGTTGTTATCAGGGTAAGTGTTATGCACTAACATTAGGATAAGGGGTTAAAGTTAGGGTTACGATGATGTTTATGTGTTAAGATGAGCAATAAGATCAGGGCTAGGTGTTATGTTCATGGTTAAGTTTATGGGTTAAGGGCAGTGTTTATGCTTAGGGCATGGGCCCTGTCTGCATGATGCAGGCCGGTTAGGGGCCTGGGATTATAGCAGGCAGCCCCCTCTATCGTACGCTGTGTATGGTGCCCGTGGTTTCATGCAGGACCCAGTGGCAGAGCCTCCATTCACACATGGTATGGGAGCATTGTAGGCTTTCTAAACTCTGAGAGAGCAATAAGTCTGAGAATCAGATTTAGAATGAGAATCAGATTTAGTGTTAGGATTATGGTTAGAGTTAGGGATGAAGGTTAGTTTTAGTTTGAGGGCTTTGGTTTAGGGGTTAGGGTTAGAATTATGTTTAAAGATTAGTGTTAGTTTTAACGGTTACAGTTAGGTTTAGTGTTAAGTCTTGGCTTAGGGTTAAGGTTAGTGGTGAGGGTTTGGTACAGGGTTAGGGTTTAGAGTTAGCCTTAGGGTTAAAAATTAGGATTAGAGTTATTGTTAAGGGTTAGTGTGAGTGTTAACCGTGAGTGTTAAGGTTAAGTGTTAGGGTTAGTGGTTAGGGTTAGAGTTAAGGGTTCGTGTTGGATTTAGGGTTAGAGTTAAATGTAATGGTTATGGTTAGGGGTTAGGGTTAGTATCAAGGGTTAAGGGTTAGAGTTATTACTAGGCGTATTGTTAGGATGAGGGATTAGGGTTAGGGTTAGTGTTAGGGTTGTTGGTAGGGTTAGCGGTTTAGAATTAGTTTTAGGGATTAGGTGTTTCGGTTATGGCTAGGAGTTAGGTTAGTATTATGGGATGGAGGCTGTTCTCAGCTTAAGTGTTATGCATTTACATTAGAATAAGGGGTTAATGTTAGGGTTACGGTGAGTTTTACATGTTAAGATGAGCAATAGGATCAGGGTTAGGTGTTATGTTCAGGGTTAGGGTTATGGGTTAGGGGTAGTGTTTATGCTTATGTCACGGGCCCTGTATGCACTAGGCAGGGTGGTTAGGGGGTCTATGATTGTCGCCGGGAATCCACTCTATCATACGCTGGGTAAGGGCCCCTGGGTTTCATGCAGGACACAGTGGCAGAGCCTCCTTTCACATATGCAATGAGAGAATTGTAGTCTTTCTAAACTCTGAGAAACAAGAAAACTGAGAATTAGATTTAGGGTTAGGATTTAGGGTTAGGATTATGGTTAGGGTTAAGGATGAAGTTTAGTGCTAGGGTGAGGGCTTAGGGTTAGGGTTAGGGTTAAATGTTAGTGTTAGTTTTAATGGTTACAGTTAGGTTTAGGGTTAGCGTTAAGGTTAGGGGTTAGGGTTTGGTACAGGGTAAGGGTTAAGTGTTACGATTAGGGTTAAAGATTAGGATTAGGGTTAGGGTTAAGGGTTAGTGTCAGGGTTAATGGTTATGGTTAAGGTTAAGTGTTAGGGCTAGCAGTTAGGGTTAGGGTTAAGGGTTGGTGTTAGGTTTAGGTTTAGAGTTAAATGTTATGTTTAGGGTTAGAGGTTAGGGTTAGGTTTAGGGTTCATGGTTAGGGTTATGTTTAGGGGTTAGGGTTGGGCTTAGGGGTTATGTTTAGGGTAAGGGTTTGGAGTTAGTTTTGGGCATTAGGTGAGGGCTTAGGTTTAGAGATAGGGGATAGGTTTAGTTTAAGGGTTAGGTTTAGCGGTTAGTTAAGGGCACAAGACCTGTTTAATATAGGGTGAGAGGGGTGCGGAGAAGGTCACTGCGACACCACACCATCATACCCTGGGCCTTGGACCCAAACCTACATGCAGGACTCAAGAGTAGCCTCATCTCCCACATTGTATGGCTGTATTGTAGGCTTCTTAACTCTGAGAATGGAGGAAGTGTTAGAATTAGGGTTATGGTAGGGTTAGGGGTTTAGCGTTAGGGGTTAGGATTAGATTGTGGGTTAGGAGTTAGGGTTTAGGGATTAGTGTTAGTGTTAGGGTTAGTGGTTAGGAGTTAGGGTTGGGTTAGGGGTAGGGTTAGGTTTAGTGTTGGGGTTAGTGTTAGGGTTAGGGTTTAGGGTTAGGGTTAGGATTAAGGGTTGGGCTTGGGGTTAGGGTTAAGTGTTAGGGTTAGGGTTAAGGTTTAGGGTTAGGGTTAATGGTTAGGGTGAGGGTTAACAGATAGGGTTAGGGTTTAGGGATAGGTTTAGGTTTAAGTGTTGTTAGGTTTAGGGTTAGCATTAGGAGTTAGGGTTAGAGTTAGGTGTTAGGTTAGTGTTAGGGTTAGGTTTAGGCATCAGAGTAAGTGTTATGATTAGGGTTAAGATATAGGGTTAGGTTTCATGGTGAGGATTATGATTAGGGTTAAGGGTTAGGGTAAGGGTTAGAGGTTAGGGTTAAGGATCAAAGGTTAAGGTTACTTTTAGGCATATGGTTAGGGTTAGTGTTAGTGTTAGGGTTGTTGGTAGGGTTATGGTTAGGGTTAGCGGTTTATAATTAGGGGTAGGAATTAGGTGTTACAGTTATGAATAAGAGTTAGCATTAGAATTATGGGATAGAGATTGTTCTCAGGGTAAGTGTTATGCATTAACGTTAGGATAAGTGGTTAAAGTTAGGGTTACGATGAGGTTCACATTCTAACGTGAGCAAGTGGTTCAGGGTTAGGTTTTATTTTCAAGACTAGAGTTTTGGGTTAGGGGTAGTGTTTATGCTTAGGGCACGTGCCTTGTCTGCACTAGGCGGGGGACTTAGGGGGCTGAGATTGTCACCGTGAACCCACTCTATCATCCGCTCGGTATGTGCCCTGTATTTCAAGCAGGACACAGTGGCAGAGCCTCCTTTCATGCATGGCATAGGAGGATTGTAGGCTTTATAAACTCCGAGAAAGCAAGAGGTCTCAGAATTATATTTAGGATTAGGATTATGGTTAGGTGTAGGGATGAAGGTCAGTGTTAGGGTGAGGGCTTAGGGTTAGGGTTTAGGGTTAGGGTCAGGGTTAAAGGTTTGTGTTAGATTTAATGGTTACAGTTAAGTTTAGGCTTAACATTTACGGTTAGGGGTTAGGGGTTAGGTTTTGGTACAGTGTTAAGGTTAAGTGTTAGGTTTAGGGTTAAAGATTAGGATTAGGATTAGGTTTAAGTGTTAGTGTGATGGTTAACAGTTTGGGTTAAGGTTAAGAGTTAGGAATCGGGTTTAGGGTTAGGGTTAAGGGTTCATGTTAGGTTTAGGGTTAGAATTAAGTGTTATGGTTAGGGTTAGAGATTAGGGTTAGGTTTAAGGTTCATGGTTAGGGTTACCTTTAGGCATTAGTGTTAGGGTTAGGGGTTATGTTTAGGGTAAAGTTTATAGTTAGTGTTGGGCTCTAGGGTCAGGGTTTTGGTTTAGGGTGAGGGGTTAGTGTTAGTGTTACGGCTTAGATTTATCGGTTACTTTAAGGGCACAGGACGTGTTTAATCTATGGTAAGAGCGGTGAAGACAAGATTGCCATGACACCACACCATTGTACCCAGGGCCTTGGGAGCAGACCTACATGCAGGATTCAGGCAGAGCCTCATCTCACACATGGCATTGCTGTATTGTAGGCTTGCTTAACTCTGATTATGGAAGAAGTGTGAGAATTAGGGTTAGGTTTAGGGTTATGGGTTTGGGGTTAGGGGTTAAAGTTAGAGTGAGGGTTAGGTGTTATGGATTTGGGTGAATGTTAGGGTTAGGGGTTAGGAGTTAGGGTTGGGTTAGGGGCTAGTGTTACATTTAGTGTTTGGGCTACTGCTAGGGTTACAGTTAGGGGGTCAGGGCTAGGGTTAAGGGATAGGATTCGTTTTAAGGGTTAGGCTGAGGTTTAATGGTTAGGGTTAGTGTTATGGGTTAGGGTTAGAGTTAGGTTTAAGGGCTAGGGTTAGGGTTAGGTTTAGGTTTCAGGGTTAGGTTAGTGTTAGGGGTTAGGTTTAGGGTTAGGAGTTACAGTTACTGTTAAGGTTAGGTCTAGGTGTTAGGGTAAGTGTTAGTGTTAGGGTTAAGGGATAGAGTTAAGTTTGTTAGGATTAGGATCATGGTTAAAAGTTAGGCTTAGAGTTAGGGGTTAGAGTTAGGGTTAACGGTAAAGGGTTAAGATTATTTTTAGGCGTAGGTTTAGGATTAGGTGTTAGGGTTAGTGTTAGGTTTGTTGGTAGGGTTAAGGTAGGGTTAGTGGTTTAGAATTAGGGGTAGGGATTAGGTGTTACGGTTATGGCTAAGAGTTAGGTTTAGAATTATGGGATAGGGGTTGATCTCAGGGTAAGTGTTATGCATTAACATTAAGATAAGCGGTTAAATTTAGGGTTACAGTGAGGTTTACGTTTCAGAGTTATGTGTTATTTTCAGGGTTAGGGTTATGGGTGAGGGGTAGTGTTTATGCCTAGGGCATGGGCCCTGTCTGCACTAGGTGGGGGTGTTCAGGGCTGTGATTGTCGCCAGGGACCCACTCTATCATATGTAGGGTATGGGCCCCTGGGTTTCACGCAGGACACGGTGGCAGAGCCTCCTTTCACGCATGGCAAGGGAGGATTGTCGGCTTTCTAAACTCTGAGATAGCAAGAAATCTGAAAATTAGATTTAGGGTTAGGATTATGATTAGGGTTACAAATGAAGGTTAGTGTTCGGGTGAGGGCATAGGGTTAGCGGTTAGGATTATGGTTGGGGTTAAAGTTTAGTGTTAGGTTTAATGGTTACAGTTAGGTTTAGGGTTAAGTTTTAAGGTTAGGGTTAAGGTTAGGGGTTAGGTTTTGGTACAGGATTAGGTTTAAGTGTTAGGTTTAGGGTTAAAGATTAGGATTAAGGTTAGGGTTAAGGGTTAGTGTGAGGGTTAACAGTTAGGGTTAAGGTTAAGCATTAGGGTTAGGTCTTAGGTTTAGGGTTAAGGGTTTGTGTTAGTTTTAGGGTTAGATTTAAGTGTTATGGTTATGGTTAGGGTATAGGGTTAGGTTTAGGGTTCATGGTTAGGGTTATGTTTAGGGGTTACTGTTATGGTTAGCTATTAGGTTTAGGGTTAGGGGTTAGGGTTAGTGTTAGGGCTTAGATTTATTGGTTAAAGGGCCCAGGACCTGTTTAATCTACGGTGAGAGTGGTGCGGACAGTGTTGCCATGACACCACACCATTGTACCCTGTGCCTTGGGCCAAAACCTACATGCAGGACTCAGGCGGAGCCTTTCTCACGCATGGCATGGCTGTATTGTAGGCCTGGCTAACTCTGAGAATGGAAGAAATGTTATAATTAGGGTTAGGGTTAGAGTTAGGGTTTTGGTGTTAGGAGTTGGGGTTAGAGTGCGGGTTAGGGGTTAGGGATTAGGGGTTAGGGTTAGCGTTAGGGTTTGGGGTTAGGTGTTAGGGTTGGGTTAAGGGCCAGGGTTAGGTTTAGGGTTGGGGTTAGTGTTATGGTTAGGGTTAGGGTTTAGGGTTAGGGTTAAGGTACAGGATTAGGGTTAAGGGTTAGGCCTAGGGTTAGGGTGAAGGGTTAGGGTTAGGGTTAAGGGTTAGTATAGGGTCAGTGTTAGCTGTTAGGGTTAGGGTTATGGGTTAGGGATAGAGTTAGGTTCAAGGGTTAGGGTTAGGCTTAGTGTACAGTGTTAGGTTTAGCATTACGGTGTAGGGTACGGTTAGGGGTTAGGGTTGCTGTTAGGGTTAGGTCTAGGTGTTAGGGTAAGTGTTAGTGTTAGGGTTAAGAATCAGGGTTCGGTTTAATTGTTAGGATTAGGATCAGGGTTAAGAGTTAGGGTTAGGGTTAGTGGTTACAGTTAGGGTTAATTGTTAAGGGGTAGGATTATTTTTAGGTATAAGTTTAAGGTTAGGGGTCAGGGTTAGTTTTAGCTTTCTTGGTAGGTTTAAGGTTTGGGTTAGCATTTTAGTACTAGGGTTAGGGATTAGGTGTTACAGTTACGGCTGGGAGTTAGGTTTAGAATTAAGGGATAGAGGTTGTTCTCAGGGTAAGTGTTATGCATTAACGTTAGGGTAAGTGGTTAAAGTTAGGGTTGCAGTGAGGTTTACGTTTTAAGGTGAGCAATATGATCAATGTTATGTGTTATGTTCAGGGTTAGGGATATGGCTGAGGCGTAGAGTTTATGCTTAGGGCATGGAACCTGTCTGCACTACGTGGGCAGCTTCGGTGCTGCGATTGTCTCCAGGAACCCACTCTATTGTATGCAGTGCATGGGCCCCTGGGTTTCATGCAGGACACAGTGGCACAGCCTCCTTTCATGCATGGCATGGTAGGATTGTAGGCTTTCTAAACTCTCAGAGATCAAGAAATCTGAGAATTAGATTTAGGGTTAGGATTATGATTAGGGTTAGGGATGAAGGTTATTGTTAGGGTGAGGGCTTAGGGTTAGCAGTTAGGCTTAGGGTTAGGCTTAGGGTTAGAGGTTAGGCTTAGGGTTATGGTTAACATTTAGTGTTAGTTTTATCGGTTACAGTTAGGTTTAGGGTTAAGGTTTAGGGTTAGGGTTAAGGTTACGGGTTAGGGGTTAGGGTTTGGTACAGGGTTATGTTTAAGTTTTAGGTTTAGCATTAAAGATTAGGAATAAGGTTAGGGTTAAGGGTTAGTGTGAGGGTTAATGGTTAGGGTTAAGGTTAAGGGTTAGGGTTAGGGGTTAGGGTTAGGTTTAAGGGTTCGTGTTAGGTTTAGGGTTAGAGTTAAGTGTTATGGTTATGGTTAGGGGGTAGGGTTAGGTTTAGGGTTCATGGTTAGGATTATGTTTAGGGATTAGTGTTAGGGTTAGGGGTTAGGTTTAGGCTTCAGGGTTAGGTTTAGTGTTAGGGCTGAGATTTAGCGGTTAGTTTAAGGGCACAAGACCTGTTTAATCTATGGTTACAGGGGTGCAGACAGGGTTGCCGTGACATCACACCATCGTATCCTGGCCCTTGGGCCAAGAACTACATGCAGGACTCAGGCAGAGCCTCATCTCAGGCATGGCATGGCTGTATTTTAGGCTTGCTTAAGTCTCAGAATGGAAGAAGTGTGTGAATTAGGGTAGTGTTAGGGTTAGTAGTTTGGGAATGGGATTAGGGGTTAGGGTTAGAGTGATGGTTATAGGTTAGGGGTTAGGGTTAGTGTTAGGGTTAGGGGTTAAGTGTTAGGGTTTGCTTAGGGGCTAGTGTTAGGTTTAGCGTTGGGTTAGGGTTAGGTTTAGGGTTAGGGTTAAGGGATTGGATTAGGGTTAAGTGTTAGGCTTAGGGTTAGGGTTAAGGGTTAGGGTTAGGGTTAAATGTTAACATGAGGGTCAGGGTTAAGGGTTAGGGTCAGGGTTAATGGTTAGGGTTAGGTTTAGGGGTTAGGGATAGACTTAGGTTTAAGAGTTAGGGTTATGTTTAGAGTTCAGGGTTAGGGTTTACATTAAGGGTTATGGTTAGGTTTAGGTGTTAGGGTTACTGTTAGGGTTATGTCTAGGCATTAGGGTGTTAGTGTTAGGGTTAACAGTTAGGGTTTGGTTTAAGTGTTAGGATTAGTATCAGGGTTAAGAGTTAGGGTTAGGGGTTAGGGTTAGGGTTAAGGGTTAAGTGTTAGGGTGATTTTTTGGTGTAGGTTTAGGGTTAGGGGTTAGGTTTAGTGTTAGGTTTGTTGGTAGGTTAAAGTTAGGGTTAGCGGTTTAGAATTAGGGTTAGGGATTAGGTGTTACTGTTATGGCTAGGATTTAGGTTTAGAATTAAGGGATAGGGGTTGTTCTCAGCATAAGTGTTATGCATTAACGTTAGGAAAAGGGGTTAAAGTTAGGGTTAGGTGAAGTTTAAGTGTTAAGGTGAGCAATATGATCAAGGTTAAGTGTTATGTTCAAGGTTAGGGTTATGGGTGAGGGGTAGTGTTTATGCTTAGGGCACGGACCTTGTCTGCACTAGACGGTGGATTCCAGGTTGCAATTGTCGCTGGGAACCCACTCTATCGTACGCTGGGTATGGGCTACTGGGTTTCATGCAGGACACAGTGGCAGAGCCTCTGTAGGCTTCTATACATGTAGGCTTTCTAAACTCTGAGAGAGCAAGAAGTCTAAGAATTATATTTAGGGTTAGAATTGTGATTAGGGTTAGGGATGAAGGTAAGTGTTAGGGTGAGGGCTTAGGGTTAGGAGTTAGGGATAGTGTTAGGGTTTAAATTTAGTGTTAGAATTAACAGTTACTGTTAGGTTTAGGGTTAAGGTTTACGGTTAAGGTTAGGGGCTCGGGATTGGTACAGGGTGAGGTTCAAGTGCTAAGTTGGGTAAAGATTAGGATTTGAGTTAGGGATAAGGGTCAGTGTGAGGGTTAACTGTTAGGGTTAAGGTTAAGGGTTAGCATTAGGGGTTATGGTTAGGGTTAAGGGTTCGTGTTAGGTTTAGGGTTAGAGTTAAGTGTTATGGTTATGTTTAGGGGATAGGGTTAGGTTTAGGGTTCATGGTTAGGGTTATGTTTAGGGGTTAGGGTTAGGGTTCTGGGTTAGGTTTAGTGTAAGCATTTAGTGTTATTGTTGGGTGTTAGGGTCAGGGCTTAGGTTTATGGTTAGAGTTTAGAGTTAATGTTAGGGCTGAGAATTATCAGTTAGTTTAAGGGCACAGGATCTGTTTAATCTATGGTGAGAGGTGTGCAGACAGGGTCGCTGTAACACCACAGCATCGTACCCTGGGCCTTGGGCCAAGACCTACATGCAGGACTGAGGCGGATTCTCTTCTCATGCATGGCATGGCTGTATTGTAGGCTTGGTTGACTCTGAGAATGGAAGAAGTATGAGAATTAGGGTTAGGGTTAAGATTAGGGGTTTGGGGTTAGGGGTTGGAGTTCGAGTGAGGGTTAAGGGATAGGGATTATGGGTTAGTGTTAGTGTTAGGGTTGGGGGTTAGGTGTTAGGGTTGGGTTAGGGGCTAGGATTAGGTTTAGTGTGTTGTTTAGGGTTAGGGTTATGGGTTAGGGTTAGGGTTTAGGGATAGGATTAGGGTTAAGGGTTAGGCTTAGGGTTAGGGTTAAGGGTTAGGCTTAGGGTTAAATGTTAGCGTTAGGGTCAGGGTTAAGGGTTAGGGTCAGGGTTAATGATTAGGGTTAGGTTTATGGGTTACGGCTAGACTTAGGTTTAAGAGTTAGGGTTAGGTTTAGAGTTCAGGGTTAGGGTTAGCATTAAGTGTTATGGTTAGGTTTAGGTGTTAGGGTTACTGTTAGGGTTCTGTCTAGGCGTTAGGATATTAGTGTTAGGGTAAGAGTTAGGGTTTTGTTTAATTGTAAGGATTAGGATAAGGGTTACGAGTTAGGGTTAGGGTTAGGGGTTAGGGTTAAGGGTTAGGGTTATTTTTAGGCGTACGTTTAGGCTTAGGGGTTAGGGTTAGGGTTAGATTTGTTGGTATGTTAAAGTTTGGGTTAGCGGTTTAGAATTAGGGTTAGGGATTAGGTGTTACAGTTATGGCTAGGAGTTATGTTTAGAATTTAGGCATAGAGGTTGTTCTCAGGGTAAGTGTTATGCATTAACGTTAGGATAAGGGGTTAAATTTAGGGTTACAGTGACGTTTACGTTTTAAGGTGAGCAATGCAATCAGAGTTATGGGTTATGTTCAGAGTTAGGATTAGGTGTCAGGGGTAGTGTTTATGCTTAGGGAACGGGCCCTGTCTGCACTAGTTGGGGGGGTTCAGGGCTGCGATTGTCACCAGGAACCCACTCTATTGTACTCTGGGTATGGGCCCCTGGGTTTCATGCAGGACACTGTGACAGGGCCTCCTTTCACGCATGGCATGAGAGGATTGTAGGCTTTCTAAATTCTGAGAGAGCAAGAAATCTGAGAATTAGATTTAGGGTTAGGATTATGATTAGGGTTAGGGATGAAGGTTAGTGTTAGGGTGAGGGCTTAGGGCTAGCGGTTAGGGTTAGGGTTAGGGTTAAAGTTTAGTATTAGGTTTAATGGTTACAGTTAGGTTTATGGTTAAGCTTTAGGATTAGGGTTAAGATCAGGGGTTAGGGTTCGGTACAGGGCTAGGTTGAAGTGTTAGGATTAGGGTTAAACATTAAGATTAGGGTTAGCATTAAGGGTTAGTGTGAGGGTTAATGGTTATGGTTAAGGTTCTGTGTTAGGGTTAGGGGTTAGGGTTAGGTTTAAGTGTTCATGTTAGTTTTACGGTTAGGGTTAAGTTTTATGGTTACGATTAGGGCATAGGGTTAGGTTTAGGGTTCAAGGTTAGCATTATGTTTAGGGGTTAGTATTAGGGTTAGGGGTTAACGTTAGGGTTAGGGGTTAGGGTTAGTGTTAGGGCTGAGGTTTAGCAGTTAGATTATGGTCACAGGACCTGTTTAATCTATGGTTAGAATGGTGTGGACAGGAGCGCCGTGACACCACACCATCTTATCCTGGGCCTTGGGCCAAGACCTACATGCAGGACTCATGCGAAGCCTCTTCTCATGCATGGCATGGCTCTATTGTAGGCTTGCCTAACTCTGAGAATGGAAGAAGTGTGAGAATTAGGGTTTTGGTTAGGGTTAGGGGTTAGGGATTAGGGGTTAGGGTTAGTGTTAGGGTTAAGGGTTTGGTGTTAGGCTTGGGTTAGGCACTAGCGTTAGATTTAGGGGTGGGGTTAGTGTTAGGTTTAGGGTTAGGGGTTAAGGTTAGAGTTAGGGTTAAGGGATTGGATTAGGGTTAATAGTTATGGGTTAAGGCTTAGTGTCAGCATTAAGGGCTAGGGTTAGATTTAAGTGTTAGGGTTATGGTCAGTGTTAAGTGTTAGGGTGAGGGTTAATGGTTAGTGTTAGGGTTATATGTTAGGGATAGAGTTAGGTTTAAGGGTTAGGTTTAGGTTTCAGGGTTACTGTTAGCATTATGGGTTAGGGTTAGGATTAAGGGTTAGGTTTACTCTTAACATTACATCTAGACGTTAGGATAAGGGTTAAGAGTTGGGTTAAGAGTTAGGGTTAGGCTTAATTTTTAGGATTAGGATCAGGATTAAGGGTTAGGGTTAGGGTTAGGGGCTAGGGTTAGGGTTAGTGTTAGGGTTTTTGGCAGGGTTAAGGCTAGTGTTAGTGGTTTAGAATTCGGGTTAGGGATTAGGTGTTATGGTTATGGCTAGGAGTTAGGCTTAGAATTAAGGAATAGGGTTTGTTCTCAGGGTAAGTGTTATGCATTAACGTTAGGATAAGTGGTTAAAATTAGGGTTATGGTTAGGTTTACGTTTTAAGGTGAGCAATAGGATCAGGGTTAGGTTGTATGTTCAGGGTTAGGTTTATGGGTGAGGGGTAGTGTTTATGCTTAGGGCACGGGCCCTACCTGCACTAGACCGGGGGGTCAGGGGGTGCGATTGTCGTCAGAAACCCACTGTATCGTACGCTGGGTATGCGCCCCTGTGTTTCATGCAGAATACTGTGGCAGAGCCTCCTTTCACGCATGGTTTGGGAGGATTGTAGGCTTTCAAATCTCTGAGAAATTAAGAATTCTGAGAATTAGATTTAGGGTTAGGATTATGGTTAGTGTAAGGGATGAAGGTTAGTCTTAGGGTGAGGGTTTAGGGTTAGGTGTTAGTGTTAGAGTTAGGGTTAAAGTTAGTGTTAGGTTTAACGGTTACAATTAGGTTTAGGGTTAAGTATTAGGGTGTCGGTTAAGTTTAGGGGTTAGAGTTTGGTACAGGGTTATGCTTAAGTGTTAGGTTTAGGATTAAAAATTGGTATAGGGTTAGGGTTAAGGGTTAATGTGAGGGTTAATGGTTAGGGTTAAAGTTAAGGGTTCGGGTTAGGTGTTAGGTTTAGGGTTAAGGGTTCGTGTTAGGTTTTGGGTTATAGTTAAGTGTTATGGTTTAGGGTTGATTGTTAGGGTTACGTTGAGGGGTTGGGGTTAGGGTTAGGGTTAAGTGATAGGATTAGGTTTAATTGTAAGGCTTAGTGTTAGGGTAAAGGGTTAGTGTTAGGGTTAAGGGTTAGGGTTAGGGTTAGGGTGAGGGTTAATGGTTAGGGTTAAGATTATGACTTAGGGGTAGTGTTTATGCTTAGGGCACGTGCCCTGTCTTCACAAGGCGGGGGCAGGTTACAGGGCTGGGAATGTCACCAGGAGCCCACTCTATCGTACGCTGGATATGGGCCCCTGGGTTTCATGCAGAACACAGTGGCAGAGCCTCCTTTCACACATGGCATGGGAGGATTGTAGGCTTTCTAAAATATGAGAAAGCAAGAAGTCTGAGAATTAGATTCAGGGTTAGTATTATGGTTAGGATTAGGGATGAAAGTTAGTGTTAGGGTGAGGGCTTAGGGTTAGGGGTTAGGGTTAGGGTTAAAGGTTAGTGTTCAGTTTAATGGTTACAATTAGGCTTAGGGTTACGGTTTAGTGTTAGGTCTAAGGTTAGGGGTTAGATTTTGGTACAGGGTAAGGGTTAAGTGTTAGGTTTAGGGTTAAAGATTAGGATTAGGGTTAGATTTAAGGGTTACAGTCAGGTTTAACAATTAGGGCTAAGATTAAGTGTTAGGGCTACGGTTTAGGGTTAGGGTGAAGGGTTCGTGTTAGGTTTAGGTTTAGAGTTAAGTGCTATGTTTAGGGTTAGGTGTTAGGGTTAGGTTTACGGTTCATGGTGAAGGTTATCTTTAGGGGTTAGGGTTACGGGTTAGGATTAGGGTAAGGGTTTAGTATTAGCATTGGGCGTTAGAGTCAGGGCTTAAGTTTAGGGTGAGGGGTTAGGGTTAGTGTTAGGGCTTAGATTTAGAGGTTAGCTTAAGGGCACAGGACCTGTTTCATCTATGGTGAGAAGGGTGCAGAATGGGTCACCGTGACACCACACCACTGTACCCTGGGCCTTGGGCCCAGACCTACATGCAGGACTCAGACGGAGCCTCTTCTCACTCATGGCATGGCTGTATTATAGGCTTTCTTAACTCTGAGAATGGAAGAAGTATGAGAATTAGGGTTATGGTTAGGGTTAGGGGTTGGGGTTAGGGGTTAGTGTTCTAGTGAGGGTTAGGGATTAGGGATTAGGGGTTCAGGTTAGTGTTATGGTTAGGGGTTAGGTGTTAGGGTTGGGTTAGGGGCTAGGGTTAGATTTAGGGTTGGGGTTAGTGTTAGGGTTAAAGTTAGGGGTTAGGGTTAGATTTATGGTTAAGGGATAGGATTACAGTTAAGGGTTAAGGCCTAGGGTTAGGGTTAGGACTAAGCGTTAGGGTTACGGTCAGAGTTAAGGGTAAGGGTGAGATTTAACGGTTAGGGTTAGGGTTACGGGTCAAGGATAGAGTTAGTTTTAAGGGTTAGTGTTATGGTTAGGTTTAGGGTTCAGGGTTAGGGTTAGCATTAGGGTTTAGGGTTAAATTTAGGAGTTAGGGTTACTCTTAGGGTTAGGTCTAGGCGTTAGGGTAAAGGTTAGTGTTAGGGTTAAGAGTAAGGGTTAGGTTTAATGGTTAGGATTTGGATCAGGGTTAAGGGTTAGGGTTAGGGGTTAGTGTTTGGATTAAGGGTCAAGTGTTATGGCTATTTTTTAGGCGCAGGTTTAGGGTTAGCAGTTAGGGTTAGGTTTATTGTTCGGGTTGTTTGTAGGCTTAAGGTTAGGGTTAGCAGTTTAGAATTAGGATTGGGGATTAGGTGTTATGGTTATGGCTAGGATATAGGCTTAGAATTAAGTGATAAGCATTGTTCTCAGGATAAGTGTTATGCATTAACGTTAGGTTAAGGGGTTCAAGTTAAGGTTATGGTCAGGTTTATGTATTAATGTGAGCAATAGGATCAGGGTTAGGTGTTATGTTTAGGGTTAGGGTTATGTGTGAGTGGTAGTGTTTATGCTTAGGTCACGGGCCCTGCCTGCACTAGACGAGGCGGTTGGGGGCTGCCATTGACGCCGGGAACCCACTCTATCGTATGCTGGGTATGTGACTCTGGGTTTCATGTAGTACACTGTGGCAGTGTCTCCTTTCACACATGGCATGGGAGTATTGTAGGCGTTTAAAACTCTGAGAAATCAAGAAGTCCGAGAATTAGATGTAGGGTTAGGATTATGGCTAGGGTCAGGGATGAAGTTTAGTCTTGTGGTGAGGGCTTAGGAATAGGTATTAGGGTTAGAGTTAGGGTTAAAGGTTAGTGTTAAGTTTAGTGGTTACAGTTAGGTTTAGGGTTACGTTTTAGGGTGAGGGTTAAGGTTATGGGTTAGGGTTAGGTACAGGGTTAGGGTTGTGTTAGGTTTTGGGTTAAAGATTAGGATTAGGGTTAGAGTTAAGGGTTAGTGTCAGGGTTAATGGTTAGGTGTAAGATTAAGGGTTAGGGTTAGGGGTTAGGTTAGCGTTAAGGGTTCGTGTTAGGTTTAGGGTTAGAGTTAAGTGTTATGGTTAGGGTTAGTGGTTAGGGTTCGGGTTAAGCGTTAAGGGTTAGGGTTATTTTTAGACAAGGTTAGGATTAGGGGTTAGGATTAGGGTTCTGTTAGGGGTTTTGGTCGGGTTAAGGTTAGGGTTAGCGGATAAGAATTAGGTTTAGTGATTAGGTGTTATGGTTATGGCTAGGAGTAGGGTTAGAATTATGGGACAGGGGCTTTTCTCAGGGTAAGTGCTATGCATTAACATTAGGATAAGGGGTTAAAGTTAGGGTTATGGTGAGGTTTACGTGTTAAGGTGAGCAATACGATCAGGGTTAGGTGTTATGTTCAGGGTTAGGGTTATGGGTGACGGGTAGTGTTTATGCTTAGGCCATGGGCCCTTTCTGCACTAGAAGGGGGGTTAGGGGGCTGGGATAGTCGCCAGAAACCCACTGTATCGTATGCTGGATATGGGCCCCTGGGTTTCATGCCACACACAGTGGCAGATCCTCCTTTCACGCATGGCATGGGTGGATTGTAGGCTTTCGAAACTCTGAAAAAGCAAGAAGTCTGAGAATTAGATTTAGGGTTAGGATTATGGTTATGGTTAGGGATGAGGGTTAACGTTAGGTTGACGGCATAGGGTTAGGTTTTAGGGTTACGGTTAGGGTTAAACTTTAGTGTTAGGTTTAATGGTTACAGATAGGTTTAGGGCTAAGTTTTAGGGTGAGGGTTAAGGTTAGGGTTGAGGGTTTGCAACAGGGTAAGGGTTAAGTGTTTGGTTTAGGGTTAAAGATTAGCATTAGGGTTAGTGTTAAGGGTAACTGTGAGCGTTAACAGTTAGGGTTAAGGTTAAGGGTCAGGATTATGGGTAGGGGTAGGGTTAAGGGTCCGTTTTAGGTTTAGCGTTAGAGTTAAGTGTTATGGTTAGCGTTAGGGATTAGGTTTAGGGTTAAGGATTAGAGTTAGGGTTACTTTTAGGCATAGGGTAGGATTAGGGGTTAGGGTTAGAGATAGTGTTAGGGTTATTTGTATGGTTAAGGTTAAGGTTAGTGGTTTAGAATTAGGGTTAGGGATTAGGTATTATGGTTATGGCTAGGAGTTAGGCTTAGAAATATGGTATAGGGTTTGTTCTCAGGGTGAGTGCCATGCATTAACGTTAGGATAGGGGGTTAAAGCTAGGGTTACAGTGAGGTCTAGTTGTTAAGGTGAGCAATAGGATCAGGGTAAGGTGTTATGCTCAGGGTTGGGGATATGGGTTAGGGGAAGTGTTTATGCTTAGTGCACAGTCCCTGTCTCCACTAGGCAGGGGGGTTAGGTGTCTAGGATTGTCCCCGGGAGACCACTCTAACGTACGCTGGGTATGGGCCCCTGGGTTTCATGCAGGACACAGTGGCAGAGCCTCCTTTTACACATGGCATGGAAGGATTGTAGTCTTTCTATACTCTGAGAAAGCAAGAAGTCTGAGAATTAGAATTAGGGTTAGGAGTATGGTTAGGGTTATGAATGAAGGTTAGTGTTACGCTGAGGGCTTAGTGTTAGGGGATAGAGTTAGGATTAGCGTTAAAGGTGAGTGTTACGTTTAACAGTTACAGTTAGGCTTAGGGTGAACCTTAAGATTAGGGGTTAGGGTTTGGTACAGGATAAGGGTGAAGTTTTGGGTTTAGTGTTAAAGATAAGGGTTAGGGTTACAGTTAAGTGTTAGTGTGAGTGTTAAGGGTTAGGGTTAAGGTAAGTGTTAGGGTTACAGGTTAGGGTTAAGGTTAAGGGTTCATGTTAGTTTTAGGGTTAGATTTAATGTTATGGTTAGTGTTAGGGGTTAGGGTTAGGGTTAAGGGTTAAGGGTTTGGGTTATTTTAAGACATAGGGTTATTATAATGGGTTAGGGTTAGGGTTAGTGTTATGGTTGTTGGCAGGGTTAAGGTTAGGGTTAGCAGTTTAGAATTAGTGTTAAATATTAAGTGTTACTGTTATGGCCAGCAGTTAGGGTTAGTATTATGTGATAGGGGTTGTTCTCAGGGTAAGTGTTATGCATTAACCTTAGGATAAGGAATTAAAGTTAGGGTTACAGTGAGGTTTACGTGTTAAGGTGAGCAACAGGATCAGAGTTAGGTGTTACGTTCAGGGTTAAGGTTATTAGTGGGTGGTAGTGTTTATGCTTAGAGCACAGGCCCTGTCTGCACTAGGCGGGGGGTTTAGGGGACTGGGATAGTCCCCAGAAAACCACTCTATTGTACGCTGTGTATGGGCCCCTGGGTTTCATGCAGGACACTGTGGCAGAGCATCCTTTCACGCATAGCATGGGAGGAATGTAGACGTTCTATACTCTGAGAAATCAAGAAGTCTGAGAATTACATTTAGGGTTAGGCTTATGGTTAGGGTTAGTGATGAAAGTTAGTGTTAAGGTGAGGGCTTAGGATTAGCAGTTAGGGTTAAACGTTAGTCTTAGGTTTACAGTTACAGTTAGGTTTAGGGTTAAGGTTTAGGGTGAGGGTTAAGGTTAGGGGTTAGGGTATGGCACAGGGTAGGGGTTCAGTGTAATGTTTAGGGTTAAAGATTAGGATTGCGGTTAGGTTTAAGCGTTGATGTGAGGGTTAAGTTTAAGTGTTAGGGTTAGGGGTTAGGTTTAGGGTAAAGGGTTAGTCTTAGGTTTAGGATGAGTGTTGTGTTATGGTTCGGGTTAGGTGTTAGGGTTAGGTTTAGTGTTCATGGTTAGAGTTACGTTTAGGGGTTAGGCTTATGGGTTAGGTTTAGTGTAAGGGTTTAGTGTTAGTGTTGGGCGTTAGGGTAAGGGCTTAGGTTTAGTGTTAGGGATTAGGGTTAGTGTTAGGGCTTATGTTTAGCTGTTAGTTTAAGGGCACAAAACTGTGTAATCTATGGTTTGAAGGGTGTGGAATGGGTCGCTGTGACACCACACCATCATACCCTGGCCTTGGGCCCAGACCTACATGCAGGACTCAGGCAGAGCCTCTTCTCACTCATGGCATGGCTGTATTGTAGACTTGCTTAACTCTGAGAATGGAAGAACTGTGAGAATTAGTGTTATGGTTAGGGTTAGGTGTTTGAGGTTAGGGGTTAGTGTTTGAGTGAGGGTTAGGGGTTAGGGATTAGGTGTTAGTGTTAGTGTTGGGGTTAGGGGTTAGGGTTGGGTTAGGGGCAAGTGTTAGATTTAGGGTTGGGGTTAGTGCTAGGGTTAGGGGTTATGGCTAGGGTTAGTGTTAAGGGATAGGATTAGGGTTAAGGGTTAAGGCTTAGGGTTAGCGTTAAGGGTTATGGTTAGGTTTAAGGGATAGAGTTACGGTCCAAGCTAAGGGTTAGGGTGAGGGTTAGCGGTTAGGTTTAGGGTTATGGGTTAGGGATAGAGTTAGGTTTAAGGGTTAGGCTTAGGGTTACGTTTAGGGTTCAGTGTTAGGGTTAGCATTAGTGGTTAGGGTTGGGGTTAGGTGTTAGGGTTACTGTTAGGGTTAGGTCTAGGCGTTAGGGTCAGGGTTAGTGTTAGGGTTAAGATTTAGGGTTTGGTTTAATTGTTAGCATTAGGATCAGGGTTAAGGGTTAGATTTAGGGTTAGAGGTTAGATTTAGGGTTAAGGATCAAGTGTTATGGTTATGTTTATTCGTAGGGTTAGGGTTAGCATTTAGGGTTAGGGTTACTGTTATGGTTGTTTGTAGGGTTAGGTTATGGTTAGTGGTTTAGAATTAGGGTTAGGGTTTAGGTGATATGGTAATGGCTAGCAGTTAGGGTTAGAATTAAGGGATAGGGGTTGTTTTCAGGGTAAGTATTATGCATTAACATTAGGACAAGGGGTTAAAGTTAGCGTTATGGTGAGGTTTACGTGTTAAGGGGAGCAGTAGGATCAGGATTAGGTGTTATGTTCAGGGTTAGGGTTATGGGTGAGGGGCAGGGTTTATGCCTAGGCCACGGGCCCTTTCTGCACTAGGAGGTGTGGTTAGGGTGCTGCAATTTTCACTGGGAACCCACTCTATCGTCCGCTCGTTATGGGCCCCTGGGTTTCATGCAGGACACAGTGGCAGAGCCTCCTTTCACGCATGGCATGGGAGGATTGTAGGCTTTCAATTCTCTGAGAAAGCAAGAATTCTTTGAATTAGATTTAGGGTTAGGATTATGCTTATGGTTATGGTTGAAGTTTAGTGTTAGGGTGAGGGTTTAGGGTTAGGGGTTAGGATCAAAGTTAGGGTTAAATGTTAGTGTTAGGTTTAACGGTTACAGTTAGGTTTAGGTTTAAGGTTTAGAGTGAGGGTTAAGGTTAGGGTTTAGGGTTTGGTACGGGTTTAGGGTTAAAGATTAGAATTAGGGTTAGGGTTAAGTATTAGTGTGGGGGTTAACGGTTAGTGTTAAGGTTAATGGTTAGGGTTAGGGGTTTGGGTTAGGGCTAATGGTTCTTGTTAGTTTTAGCGTTAGTGTTAAGTGTTATGCTTAGGGTTAGGGGTTAGGGTTAGGTTTAGGGTGGTTCATGGTTAGGGTTCCGTTCAGGGGCTATGGTAAGGGTTAGCGTTAAGGGATACAATTAGGGTTAAGGGTTAGCCTTAGGGTTAGGGTAAAGGGTTAGGATTAGGGTTCAGGGTAAGTGTTAGGGTCAGGGTTAATGGTTAGATTGAGGGTTAATGGTTAGGCTTGTGGTTATTGGTGAGGGGTAGTGTTTATGCTTAAGGCATGGGCCCTGGCTGCCCTAAACAGGCGGGTTAGGGAGCTGACATTCTGGCCAGGAACCCACTCTATCGTACACTGGGTATGGGCCCCTGGGTTTCATGCAGGACACAGTGGCAGATCCTCTTTTCACGCATGGCATGGGAGGATTGTAGGCTTTCTAAACTGAGAAAGCAAAAATCTGAGAATTAGATTTAGGGTTAGGATTTTGGTTAGGGTTAGGGAGGAGTTAGTGTTAGTGTGAGGGCTTAGGGTTAGGGGTTATGGTTAGGGTTAGGGTTAAATGTTAGTGGTAGGTTTAACGGTTACAGTTAGGTTTAATGTTAAGGTTTAGTGTTAGGGTTAATGTTAGGCTTTGGTACAGGGTAAGGGTTAAGTGTTAGGTTTATGGTGATAGATTAGGATTAGGGTTAGTGTTAAGAGTTAGTGTAAGGGTTTATGGTTAGGGTTAAAAGTTAGGGTTAGGGTTAAGGGCTAAGTGTTAGGGTTATATTTAGGCATAGGTTTAGGATTAGGGGTTAGGGTTAGTGTTACTGTTAGGGTTTTGGTAGGGTTAAGGTTATAGTTAGCAGTTAAAATTAGGGTTAGAGATTAGGTGTTACAGTTTTGGCTAGGAGTTAGGGTTAGAATTATGGGATACATGATGTTTTCAGGACAAGTGTTATGCATTAATGTTAGGGTAAGTGGTTAAAGTTACCCACGGTGAGGTTTACCTGTTAAGGTGAGCAATAGGATCAGGGTTAGGTGTTATGTTCAGGGTTAGAGATATGGGTGAGGGGTAGTGTTTATCCTTAGGGCATGGGCCCTGTCTGCATTAGGCAGGAGGGTTAGGGGTCTAGGATTTTCGCTGGGAACCCACTGTATCGTACGCTGGGCATGGGCCCCTGGGTTTCATGCAGGACACTGTGGCAGAGCCTCCTTTCACGCATGGCATGGGAAGATCGTAGGCTTTCAAAACTCTGAGAAATCAAGAAGTCTGTGAAATAGATTTAGGGTTAGGATTATGGTTAGAGTTAGAGATAAAGTTTAGGGTTAGGGTGAGTGCTTAGAGTTAGGGGTTAAGGTTAGAGTTAGGGTTAAATATTAGTGTTAAGTTTAATGGTTACAGTTAGGTTTTGGGTTAGATTTAGGGTAAGGGTTAAGGTTAGAGGTTAAGGTTTGCTACAAGGTTAGGGTTTTTAGGTTAAGGGTTAAAGATTAAGATTAGGGTTAAGGTTAAGGGTTATTTTGAGGGTTAACCGTTAGTGTTAATGTTAAGGGTTAGAGTTAGGGGTTACGGTTAAGGTTAAGGGTTTGTTTTGGATTTAGGGTTAGAGTTAAGTGTTATGGTTAGGGTTAGGGGTTATGGTTAGGGTTAAGGGGTAAGGGTTAGGGTTATTTTTAGTGATAGGTTTAGGATTGGGTTTAGGGTTAGGGTTATTGTTAGGGTTGTTTGTAGGGTTAAGGTTAGTGTTAGCAGTTTAGGATTAGGGTTAGGGATTATGTGTTATGGTTATGGCTAGGAGTTAGGGTTAGAATCATGGGATAGAGGTTGTTCTCAGGGTAAGTGTTATGTATTAACGTTAGGATAGGGGTTAAATTTAGGGATACAGTGAGGTCTACGTGTTAAGGTGAGCAATAGGATCAGGGTTAGGTCTATGTTCAGGGTTAGGTTTATGGGTGAGGGGTAGTGTTTATGCTTAAGGCACGGTACCTGTCTGCACTACGCGTGGGGGTTAGGGGTCTAGAATTGTGCATGGGAGACCACTCTATCGTACGATCATTATGGGCCCCTGGGTTTCATGCAGGACACTGTGGAAGAGCCTCCTTTCACACATGGCATGGCAGTATTGTAGGCTTTTTAAACTCTGAGAAAGCAAGAAGTCTGAGAATTAGATTTAGGGTTAGGATTATGGTTACGAATAGGGATGAAGATTAGTGTTAGCGTGAGGGATTAGGGTTAGGGGTAGAGTTAGGCTTAAATTTAGTGTTAGTTTTAATGGTTACAGCTAGGTTTAGGGTTACAGTTTAGGGTTAGGGGTTAGGTTTTGGTACAGGGTAAGGGTTAAGTTTTAAGTTTAGGGTTAAAGATTAGGATTAGGGTTAGAGTTAAGTGTTAGTATGAGGGTTAACGGTTAGGGTTAAGTTTAAGTGTTAGGGGTTAGGGTTCGTGTTAGGTTTAAGGTTAGAGTTAAGTGTTATGGTTAGGGTTACGTTGAGGGTTCATGGTTAGGGTTACGTTTACAGGTTAGGGTTATGGGTTAGGTTTAGGGTAATGGTTTACTATTAGTATTGAGTGTTAAGGTCAGTGCTTGGGTTGAGGGTTAGGGGTTATCGTTAGTGTTAGGGCTTATATTTAGCGGTTAGTTTAAGGGCACAGGACCTGTTTAATCTATGGTGAGAAGGGTGCAGATTTCGTCGCTGTGACACCGTGCCATAATACCCGGGGCCTTGGGCCCAGACCTACATGGAGGACTCAGGCGCATCTCTTGTCATGCATGGCATGGTTGTATTGTAGGCTTGCTTAACTGTGAAAATGGAAGAAGTGTGAGAATTAGGGTTATGGTTAGGGTTAGGGGGTTGGGGTTAGGGGTTAGTGTTTGAGTGAGGTTTAGGGGTAGGGATTAGGGGTTAAGGTTAGTGTTGGGGTTAGGGGTTAAGGTTAGGGTTGGGTTAGGGGCTAGGGTTAGATTTAGGGTTAGGGTTAGGATTAGGGGTTATGGTTAGGGTTGAGGTTAAGGAATAGGATTAGGGTTAAGGGTTAAGGCTTAGGGTTAGCATTAAGGGTGAGGGTTAGGGTTAAGCGTTAGGGATATGGTCCGAGTTAAGGGTTAGGGTGAGGGTTAAGTGTTAGGGTTAGGGTTATGGGTTAGGGATAGAGTTAGGTTTAAGGGTTAGGCTTAGGGTTACGTTTAGGGTTCAATGTTAGTGTTAGCATTAGTGGTTAGGGTTGAGGTTAGGGATTAGCGTTACTCTTGGGGTTACGTCTAGGCTTTAGGGTAAGGGTTAGTGTTAGGGTTCAGCATTAGGGTTAGGTTTAATTGTTAGGATTAGGATCAGGGTTAAGTATAGGGGTTAGGGTTAGGATTAAGGGTCAACTGTTATTGTTATTTTTAGGCATAGGTTTAGGTTTAGAGGTTAGTGTTAGAGTTAGTGTTAGGGTTGTTTGTAAGGTTAAGGTAATGTTTAGTGGTTTAGAATTAGGGTTAAGGATTAGTTGCTACAGTTATGGCTAGGAGTTAGGGTTAGACTTAAGCGATAGGGGTTGTTCTTAGGGTAAGTGTTATGCATTAACAATAGGATAAGAGGTTAAACTAGGGTTACTGTGAGGTTTATGTTTTAAGATGAGCAATAGAATCAGGGTTAGGTGTTATGTTCTGGGTTAGGTTTGTGGGTTAGGGATAGTGTTTACGCTTAGGGCACAAGCCCTGTCTGCACTAGGCGTGGGGGTTAGGGGGCTAGAGCTGTCACTGGGAACCCACTCTATCATACGCTGTGTATGGGCCCCTGGGTTTCATGCAGGACACAGTGGCAGAGCCTCATTTCATGCATGGCATGGGAGCATTGTAAGCTTTCTAAACTCTGAGAAAGCAAAAAGTCTGAGAATTAGATTTACAGTTAGAGTTAGGGATGAAGGTCAGTGTCAGAGAGAGGGTGTAGTGTTAGGGGTTAGGGTTAGGGTTAGGGTTAGGTTTAACGGTTACAGTTAGGTTTAGGGTTAAGTTTTAGAGTAGGGTTAAGGTTAGGTGTTAGGGTTTGGTACTGGTTTGGGTTAAGTGTTAGGTTTAGGGTTAAAGATTATGATTACGGTTAGGGTGAAGGGTTAGTGTGAGCGTTAATGGTTATGATTAAGGTTAAGGGTTAGGGTTAGGGTTTGGGGTTAGTGTTAGGGCTTAGATTTAGCCGTTAGTTTAAGGGCAGACGACCTGATTAATCTATGGTGAGACGGGTGCAGGCAGGGTCACCGCAACACCACACCCTTGTACCCTGGGCCTTGGGTTCAGACCTACATGCAGGACTCAGACGGAGCCTCATCCCTCACTGGCATGGCTGTATTGTATGCTTGCTTAACTCTTAGAATGGAAGAAGTGTGAGAATTACGGATAGAGTTAGGTTTAGGTGTTTGTGGTTAGAGTGAGGGTTATGGGTTAGGGATTAGGGGTTAGGGTTAGTGTTAGGGTTAGGGGTTAGGTGTTAGTGTTAGGTTAGGAGCTAGTGTTAGATTTAGGTTTGGGGTTAGTGTTAGGGTTAGGGTTAAGGGATAGGATTAGGGTTCAGGGTTGGGCTAGGGTTAGGGTTAAGTGTTAGGGTCAGGGTTAAGTTTTTAGGGTTAGGGTCAGTGTTAAGGGTTAGGGTCAGGGTTAACGATTAGGGTTAGGTTTAGGGGTTTGGGATAGGGTTAGTGTTAAGGGTATGGTTAGGTTTAGGGTTCAGGGATACGGTTAGCATGAGGGGTTAGGGTTAGGGTTAGTTGTTAGGGTTACTGTTAAGATTATGTCTAGGAGTTAGGGTAAGGGTTAATGTTAGGGTAAAGAGTGAGGGTTAGGTTTTGTTGTTAGGATTAGTATCAGGGTTAAGGGTTAGGGTTAGGGGTTAGGGTTAAGGGTCAAGTGTTAGGGTTATTTTTAGGCATAGGGTGAGGGTTAAGTGTCAGGGTTAAGGTTAGTGTTAGCATTTTTGGTAGGATTAAGGTTAGGTTTCACGGTTTAGAATTAGAGTTAGGGATTAGGTGTTACGGTTATGCTTAGGAGTTAGGTTTAGACTTATGGGATAGGGGTTGTTCTCAGGGTTAGTGTTATTTACTAACGTTAGGATAAGGGGGTAAAGTTACAGATTATTCTCAGGTTTACATGTTAAGGTGAGCAATAGGATCAGGGTTAGGTGTTATGTTCAGGGTTAGGGTTATGGGAGAGGGAGAATATTTATCCTTAGGACACGGGCCCTGTTTGCACTTGGTGGGGGGGGGGTTGGGGCCTGGGATTGTCGCCAGGAACCCAGTCTATTGTACGCTGGGTAGGGTCTCCTGGGTTTCATGCAGGACACAGTGTCAGAGCCTCCTTTCACTCATGGCATGGGAGGATTGTAGGCTTTCTAAACTCTGAGAAAGCAAGAAGTCTGAGAATTAGATTTAGGGTTAGGGTTATGGTTAGGGTTAGGGATGCAGGTTAGTGTTAGGGTGAGGGCTTAGGGTTAGGGGTTAGGGTTAGCGTAGGGTTAAAGGTTAGTGTTAGGTTTAACGGTTACATTTAGATTTTGGGTTAAGGTTTAGGGTTAGCGGTTTGGGTTTGGTACAGGGTTTGTTTTATGTGTTAGGTTTACAGTTAAAGATTAGGATTAGGGTTAGGGTTAAGTGTTAGAGTGAGGGTTAATGGTTCGGGTTAAGGTTAAGTGTTAGGGTTAGGGGTTAGGTTTAGGGTTAAGGGTTCGTGTTAGGTTAAGGGTTAGAGTTAAGTGTTATGGTTAGGGTTAGGGGTTAGCTTTAAGGTAAGGTTTTAGAGTTAGTGTTGGGCGTTAGGGTCAGGGCTTAGGTTTATGGTTAAGGGTTAGGGTTAATGTTAAGGATTAGATTTAGCCATTAGTTTAAGGGCACAGGACCTGTTTAATCTATGGTGAGACAGGTACGGACAGGGTCGCCGCAACACCACACCATCGTACCCTGGGCTTTGGGCCCAGACCTGCATGCAGGACTCAGGTGGAGTCTCATCTCACGCATGGCATGGCTGTATTGTAGGCTTGCTTAACTCTGAGAATGGAGGAAGTGTGGAATTAGGGTTAGGGTTAGGGTTAGGGGTTTGGGGTTAGGGGTTAGGGTTTGCGTGAGCATTAGGGGTTATGGAATACGGGTAAGGATTAGTGTTAGGGTTAGGGGTTAGGTATTAGGGTTGGGTTAGTGGTTAGTGTTAGATTTAAGTTTGGGGTAGGGTTAGAGTTAGGGTCAGGGTTAAGGGTTAAGGTGAGGGTTAGTTATAATGTTAGGGGTTAGGGATAGGTTTAGGTTTAAGGGTTAGACTTAGGTTTAGGGTTCAGAGTTAGGGTTAGCATTAGGGGGTTACGGTTAGTGTTAGGTGGTAGGTTAGTGTTAGGGTTAGGTCTAGGCATTAGGGTAAGGGTTAGGGTCAGCGTTAAGACTTGGGGTTAGGTTTAATGGTGAGGATTAAGATTAGGGTTAAGGGTTAGGGTTAGGGTTAGGAGTTAGTGTTAATGGTCAAGGGTTATGGTTATTTTTAGGCATAGCAATGGGGTTATGAGTTAGGTTTAGGGTCAGTGTTAGGGTTGGTAGGATTAAGGTTAGGGTTAGTGGTTTAGAATTAGTGTTAGGGATTAGGTGTTACGGTTATAGCTAGGAGTTAGGGTTAGAATTTTGGGATAGGGTTTGTTCTCAGGGTAAGTGTTATGCATTAACGTTAGGATAAGGGGTTAAAGTTTAGGTTATGGTGAGGTATACGTGCTAAGGTGAGCAATAGGATCAGGGTTAGGTGTTATATTCCGGGTCAGAGTTATGGGTTAGGGATAATGTTTATGCTTAGGGCACAAGCCCTGTCTGCACTAGGTGAGGGGGTTAGGGGTCTATAATTGTCACCAGTAGCCCACTCTATCATACACTGCATATGGGCCCCTGGGTTTCATACAGGACACAGTGTCACAGCCTCCTTTCACGGATGGCATGGGAGGATTGTAGGCTTTCTAAACTCTGAGAAAGCAAGAAGTCTGAGAATTAGATTTAGGGTTAGGATTATGGTTAGGGTTAGGGATGAAGGTTAGTGGTAGGGAGAGGGCGTATGGTCAGGGGTTAGTATTAGGGTTAGGGTTAAATATTAGTGTTAGGTTTAACGGTCACAGTTAGGTTTAGGGTTAAGTTTTAGGGTGAGGGTTAAGGTTAGGGGTTAGTGTTTGGTACAGGCTTGGGTTAAGTGTTAGGTTTAGGGTTAAAGCTTAGGATTAGGGTTAGGGTTATGGGTTAGTGTGAGGCTTAAAGGTTAGGGTTAAGGTTAAGGGTTAGGGTTAGGGTTTAGGTTTACTGTTAAGGCTTAGATTTAGTGGTTAGTTTAAGGATACAGGACCTGTTTAATCTATGGTTAGATGGGTGCAGACAGGGTCACCGCGACACCACACCCTCGTACCCAGTGCCTTGGGGCCAGACCTACATGCAGGAGTCAGGCGGAGCCTCATTTCACCCATGGCATGACTGTATTGTAGGCTTGCTTAACTCTGAGAATGGAAGAAGTGTGAGAATTAGGGTTAGAGTTAGGGTTAGTGGTTTGGGTTTAGACTGAGTGTTAGGGGTTAGGGATTAGGGGTTAGGGTTAGTATTATGGTTCGGTTAGGGGCTAGGGTTAGATTTAGGGTTGGAGTTAGTGTTAGGGTTAGGGTTAAGGGATAGGATTAGGGTTAAGGGTTGGGCTTAAGGTTAGGGTTCAGTGTTAGGGTTAGGGTTACGTTTTTAGGGTAGGATCACTGCTAAGAGTTAGGATGAGAGGTAATGTTTAGGGTTAGGGTTAGGGGTTAGGGATAGGGTTACTGTTATGGGATATGGTTAGGTTTAGGGTTCACGGTTAGGGTTAGCCTTAGGGGTTAGGGTTAGGGGTTAGAATTACAGTTAGGGTTAACTCCAGGCATTAGGGTAAGGGTTAGTATTAATGTTAAGACTTAGGGTTAGGTTTTATTTTTAGGATTCAGTTAAGGATTATGGGTTAGGGTTAGTGTTAGGGGTTAGGGTTAATGGTCAAGGATTAGGGTTATTTTTAGGCATTGCTTTAGGGTTAGGGGTTAGGGTTAGTGTTAGCGTTGTTGGTAGGATTAAGGTTAGGTTTAGCGGTTTAGAATTAGGGTTAGGGATTAGGTGTTACAGTTATGGTTAGGAGTTAGGGTTAGACTTACGGGATAGGGGTTGTTCTCAGGGTAAGTGTTATTTACTAACATTAGGCTAAGGGTTTAAAGTTACAGGTTATTCTGAGGTTTACATGTTAAGGTGAGCAATAGGATCAGGGTTAGGTGTTATGTTCAGATTGTCGCCGGGAACCCAGTCTATTGTACGCTGTGTATGTGCCCCTGGGTTTCATGCAGGACACAGTGGTAGAGCCTCCTTTCACGCATGGCATGAGAGGATTGTAGGCTTTCTAAACTCTGAGAAAGCAAGAAGTCTCAGAAATAGATTTAGGGTTAGGATTATGGTTAGGGTTAGCGATGCAGGTTAATGTTAGGGTGAGGGCTTAGGGTTAGGGGTTAGGGGTTAGGGTGAGGGTAGGGTTAAAGGTTAGTGTTAGGTTTAACGGTTACATTTAGGTTTAGGGTTAAGGTTTGGTTAGGGTTAAGGTTAGGGGTTTGGGTTTGGTACAGGGTTTGTTTTATGTGTTAGGTTTAAGGTCAAAGACTAGGATTAGGATTAGGGTTAAGTGTTAGAGTGAGGGTTAACCGTTAGGGTTAAGGTTAAGTGTTAGGGTTAGGGGTTAGGTTTAGGGTTAAGGGTTCGTGTTAGGTTTAGGGTTAGAGTTAAGTGTTATGGTTAGGGTTAGGGGTTAGCTTTAGGATAAGGGTTTAGAGTTAGTGTTGGGCATTAGGTTCAGGGCTTAGGTTTAGGGTTAGGGCTTAGTGTTAGGGCTTAGATTTAGCAGTTAAAGGGCACAGGACCTGTTTAATCTATGGTGAGAAGGGTGCGGAATGGGTCGCCGTGACACCACACCATTGTACCCTGGGCCTTGGTACCAGACCTACATGCAGGACTCAGGCAGAGCTTCTTCTCATGATGGCATGACTGTATTGTAGGCTTGGTTAACTCTGAGAATGCAAGAAGTGTGACAATTAGGGTTAGTGGTTTGCGGTTAGGGATGAGTGTTTGAGTGAGGGTTAAGCATTAGGGATTAGGATTTAGGGTTAGTGTTACGGTTAGGGGGAGGTGTTAGGGTTGGGTTAGTTGCAAGAGTTAGATTTAGGTTTGGGGTTAGTGTTAGTGTTAGGGTTAGGGGTTAGGGTTAAAGTTAGGGTTAAGGGATAGGATTAGGTTTAAGGGTTAGGCTTAGGGTTAGGATTAAGTGTTAGGTTTAGGGTTAATAGTTAGGTTTAGGGTCAGGATATGGGTTAGGTTCAGGGTGAACAGTTAGGGTTAGGGTTATGGGTTAGCGATAGACTTAGGTTTAAGGATTAGGGTCAGGTTTAGGTTTCAGGGTTAGGGTTAGCATTAGGGGTTAGGGTTGGTTTAGGGGTTAGGGTTACTGTTAGGTTTAGGTCTAGGCGTTAGAGTAAGAGTTAGTGTTAGGGTTAAGAATTATGGTTAGATTTAATTGTTAGGATTAGGATCAGGGTTAACAGTTAGTGTTAGGGTTAGGGGTGAGGGTTAGGGTTAAGGGTTAAGGGTTAGGGTTATTTTTAGGCATAGGTTTAGGGTTAGGGGTCAGGGTTAGTGTTAGGTTTGTTGGTAGGATTAAGGTTAGGGTTAGCGGTTTAGAATTAGGGTGAGGGATTAGGTGTTACGGCTATGGCTAGGAGTTCGGGTTAGAATTATGGGATAGGGATTAGGGTTAGGGCTTAGATTTAGTGGTTAGTTTATGGGCACAGGACTAGTTTATTCTATGTTGAGATTGGTTTGGATAGGGTCGCCGCGACACCACATCATTTTACCCTGTGCCTTGGGCCTAGAGCTACATGCACGACTCAGGCGGAGCTCATCTTTGCCATGGCATGGCTCTATTGTAGGCTTGCTTAACTCTGAGAACAGAAGAAGTGTGGAATTAGTGTTAGGGTTATGGTTAGTGGTTTGGGGTTAGAGTGAGTGTTAGGTGTTAGGGATTAGGGGTTAGGGTTATTATTAGGGTTAGGGGTTAGATGTTAGGGTTGGGTTAGGGGCCAGGGTTAAGTTTAGGGTTGGGGGTAGTGTTAGGGTTAGGGTTATTGTTAAGGGATAGTATTAGGGTTAAAGTTTAGGCTTAGGGTTAGTGTTAAGTGTTAGAGTTAGCATTATGGGTTAGGTTTAAGTTCAGGGTTAAGTGTTAGTGTGAGGATTAACGGTTAGGGTTAGGGTTATGGGTTAGGGATAGGTTTAGGTTAAAGGGTTAGGGTTAGGTTTATGTTTCAGGGTTAGGGGAAGCATTAAGGGTTAGGGTTAGGGTTAGGGTTTAGGTTTACTGTTACGGTAGGTCTAGGCGTTAGGGTAAGGATTAGTGTTAGAGATAAGAGTTAGGGTTAGGTTTAATTGTTAGGATTAGGATCAGGGTTAAGGGTTAGGTTTAGGGTAGGGGTTAGGGTAGGGTTAAGGGTCAAGTGTTAGAGTTATTTTTAGGCATAGTGTTACGGTTAGAAGTTAGGGTTAGGGTTAGTGTTAGGGTTGTTAGTAGGGTTAAGGTTATGGTTAGCAGTTTAGAATTAGGGTTATGTATTAGGTGTTACGGTTATGGCTGGGCATTAGGGTTAGAATTAAGGGAAAGGGGTTGTTCTCAGGGTAAGTGTTATGCATTAACGTAAGGATAAGGGGTTAATGTTAGGGTTACAGTGAGGATTACATGTTAAGGTGAGCAATAGGATCAGGGTTAGGTGTTATGTTCAGGGTTATGGAGATGTGTGAGGGGTATTGTTTATGCTTAGGGCACGGGCCTTGTCTGCACTTGGAGCGGAGGTGAGGATGCTGTGATTATTGCCAAGAACCCACTGTATCATATGCTGGGTATGGGCCCCTGGGTTTCCTGCATGACACTGTGGCAGAGCCTCCTTCTTGTATGGCATGGGAAGATTGTAGGCTTTCAAAACTCTTAGAAAGCAAGAAGTCTGAGAATTAGATTTAGGGTTAGGATTATGGTTATGGTTAGGGATGAAGGTTAGTGTTAGGGTGAGGGACTAGGGTTAGGAGTTAGGGGTAGAGTTAGGGTTAAAGGTAAGTGTTAGTTTTAACGGTTACAGTTAGGTTTAGGGTTACGACTTAGTGTTAGGGTTAAGGATAGGGGTTAGGGTTTCATATAGTGTTAGGGTTAAGTGTTAGGTTTAGGGTTAAAGATTAAGATTAGGGTTAGGGTTAAGGGTTAGGGTGAGGGTTAACCGTTAGGTTTAAGGTTAAGCTTTAGGGTTACTGTTTAGGGTTAGGGTTAAGGGTTCTTGTTAGGTTTAGGGTTAGAGTTAAGTGTTATGGTTATGGTTAGGGTTTAGGTTTAGGTTTAGGATTCATGGTTAGGGTCAAGTTTAGTGGTTAGGTTTCGGTTTAGGGTAAGGGTTTAGAGATAGTGCTGGGCATTAAGGTCTGGGTGTCTGTTTATGGTTAGGGGTTAGGGTTAGTGTTAAGTCTTACTTTTAATGGTTATTTTAAGGGAACAGGACTTGTTTAATCTATGGTGGGAAGGGTGCATACAAGGTCGCCATGACACCACACCTTCATACCCTGGGCCTTGGGCCCAGACCTACATGCAGGACTTAGGTGGAGCCTCTTCTCACGCATGGCAAGGCTGTATTTTAGGCTTGGTTAACTCTGAGAATGGAAGAAGTGTTAGAATTAGGTTTAGGGTTAGGGTTAGGAGTTTGGGGTTAGGGGTTAGTGTTTGAGTGAAGGTTATGGGTTAGGTATTAGGGGTTAGGGTTAGTGTCAGGGTTAGGGGTTAGGAGTTAGTGTACGGTTAGGGGCTAGGGTTAGATTTAGGTTGGGGGTTAGTGTTAGGTTTAGGGTTAGGGGTTAGAGTTAGGGTTAGGATTAAGGGATTGGATTATGGTTAAGGGTTAGGTTTAGGGTTAGAGTTAAGGGTTAGGGTTACGGTTAAGTGTTACGGTTAGTGTCAAGGTTAAGGATTAGAGTCAGGGTTAATGTTTAGGTTTAGGGTTATGGGTTAGGGATAGAGTTAGGGTTAAGGATTCGTGTTAGAGTTAGGTTTAGAGATCAGGGTTAGGTTTAGCATTCGGGGTTAGGGTTAGGTTTAGCCGGTTGGTTTATGGTAAGGGTTAGGTCTAGGCTTTCGTGTAAGGGTTAGTGTTAGGGTTAAGAGTTAGGGTTAGGTTTAATTGTTAGGATTAGGATCAGAGATAAGGGTTAGGGTTATGGTTAGGGGTTATGGTTAGGGTTAAGTGTCAAGTGTTAGGGTTATTTTTAGGTGTTGGGTTAGGGTTAGGGTTTAGGATTAGGGTTACTGTTAGGGTTTTTGTAGGGTTAAGGTTAGGGTTAGCGGTTTAGAGTTAGGGTTAGGGTTTAGGTGTTATGGTTATGGCTAAGCATTAAAGTTAGAATTATGGTATAGGTGTTGTTCTCAGGGTAAGTGTTATGCATTAACGTTATGGAAAGTTGTGATAGTTAGGGTTACGGTGAGGTTTACATGTTAAGGTGAGCAATAGGATCAGTTTTAGGTGTTATGTTCAGGGTTAGGGTTATGGGTGAGCAGTAGCGTTTATCCTTAGGGCACGGGCCCTGTCTGCACTGGGGAGTCTGGGGGTTAGGGAGCTGGGTTTGTCACTGGGAACTCACTCTATAGTATGCTGGGTATGGGCTCCTGGGTTTCATGTAGGACACTGTAGCAGAGCCTCCTTTCACACATGGCATGGGAGCATTGCAGGCTTTCTAAACTCTGAAAAAGCAAGAAGTCTGAGAATTAGATTTAGAGTTAGCATTATGGTTAGGGTTAGGGATGAAGCTTAGTGTTAGGGTGAGGGCTTAGGGTTAAAGTTTGGTGTTAGGTTTAACGGTTATAGTTAGGTTTAGAGTTAAGTTTTAATGTGAGGGTTAGGGTTAGGGGTTAGGTTTTCATTCAGGGTAAGGGTTAAGTGATTAGCATTAGGGGTAGGGTTAAGGGTTAGTGTGAGGGTTAACAGTTAGGGTTAATGTTAAGGGTTAGGGTTAAGTGTTCGTGTTACAATTAGTGTTAGTGTTAAGTGTTATGGTTAGGGTTAGGGGTTAGGCGTTAGGGTTAGGATTAAGGGTTAAGGTTTAGGGTTATTTTTAGGCATAGGGTTATGATTCGGGGTTAGGTTTAGGGTTACTGTTAGGGTTTTTGATACGGTTAAGGTTAGGGTTAGCACTTTAGAATTAGGGTTAGGGATTAGCTGTTACAGCTATGGCTAGGATTTAGGGTTAGAATTATGGGATAGGGGTTGTTCTCAGGGTACATGTTATGCATTAACGTTAGGAGAATTGGTTAAAGGTAAGGTTACACTGAGGTTTACATTCTAATGGGAGCAATAGGATCAGGGTTAGGTGTTATGTTCAGGGTTCGGGTTATGGTTTAGGGGTAGTGTTTATGCTTAGGGTATGGGTCCTGTCGGCACTAGGCGGGGGGTGGGGAGTTATGGGGCTGGCATTGTCATCGGGAACCCACTCTATTGTACGCAGGGTATGAGCCCCTGGATTTCATGCAGGACACAGTGGCAGAGCCTCCTTTCACCCATGGCTTGGGAGGATTGTAGGCTTTCTAAACTCTGAGAAAGCAAGAAGTCTGAGAATTAGATTTAGTGTTATGATTATGGTTAGTGTCAGGTAGGCACGTTAGTGTTAGGGTGAGGGCTTAGGTTTAGGGGTTAGGTTTAGGGTTAGGGTTAGGGTTAAGGGCTAGTGTGAGGGTTAGCTGTTAGTGTTAAGTTTAAGGGTTTGGGGTAAGGTTTAGGTTTAGGGTTAATGTTTCGTGTTAGGTTTAGGTTTAGAGTTAAGTGCTATGGTTAGGGTTAGGGGTTAGTGTTAGGTTTAGGGTTCATGGTTAGGGTTATGTTTAGAGGTTAGTGCTAGGGGTTAGATTGAGGGTAAGGTTTTACAGTTAGTGTTGGGCGTTAGGTTCAGGGCTTAGGTTTAGGGTTAGTGTTAGGGCTTAGATTTAACGGTTCGTTTAATGGCACAGGACCTGTTTAATCTATGGTGAGAGTGGTGCGGACCGGGTCGCCATGACACAACACCATCGTACCCTGGGCCAAGGGCCCAAACGTACATGCAGAACTCAGGCAGAGCCTGTTCTCACGCATGGCATGCGTATATTGTAGGCTTGCTTAACTCTCAAAATGGAAAAAGTGTGAGAATTATCGTTAGAGTTATGATTAGGGTTTGGGTTTAGGGATTAGGGTTCGAGTGAGGGTTAGGGGTTAGAGTTTAGGGGTTAGGGTTAGTGTTAGTGTTAGGGGTTAGGTGTTAGGGTTGAATTAGGGGCTAGGGTTAGGTTTCTGGTTGGGGTTAGTGTTAGGGTTAGCGTTAAGGGTTAGGGTTAGGGTTAGGGTTAACAGATAGGACTAGGGTTAAGGGTTAGGCTTAGGGTTAGGGTTAGGGTTAAGGGTTAGGGTTAGGGTTAAGTGTTAGGGTTAGTGTCAGGGTTAAGGGTTAGAGTTAGAGCTATGGGTAAGGGATAGACTTAGGTTTAAGGGTTAGGGTTAGGGTTAGGTTTAGGGTTCAGTGTTAGGGTTAGCATCAGCGGTTACAGTTAAGTTTAGGGGTTAGGGATGCTGTTAGGGTAGGTCTAGGCGTTAGGGTAAAGGTTAGTGTTAGGGTTAAGAGTTAGGGTTAGGTTTAATTGTCAGGATTAGGATCAGGGTTTAGGGTTAGGGTTAGGGGTTAGGGTTAGGGTTAAGTGTCAAGTGTTAGGGTTATTTTTAGGCATTGGGTTAGGGTTAGCGGTGTAGGGTTAGGGTTAGTGTTAGGGATGTTGGTAGAGTTAAGGTTATGGTTAGCGGTTTAGAATTAGGGTTAGGGATTAGATGTTATGGTTATGACTAGGAGTTAGGGTTTGAATTATCAGATAATGTTGGTTCTCAGGGAAAGTGTTATGCACTAACATTAGGATAAGGGGTTAAAGTTATTGTTACAATGAGGTCTATGTGTTAAGGTGATCAATAGGATCAGGGTTAGGTGTTATGTAAGGGATAGGGTTATTGGTGAGTGGTAGTGTTTATGCTTAGGGCACGGGCCCTCTCTGCACTAGGAGAGGGGCTGAGGGGGCTGCGATTGTCGCTGGGAACCCACTCTATCGTACACTGGGTATGGATCCCTCGCTTTCATGCAGGACATTGTGGCAGAGCATCCTTTCACTCATGGCATGGGAGGATTGTAGGCTGTCAAAACTCTGAGAAAGCAAGAAGTCTGAGAACTAGATTTAGGGTTAGGATTATGGTAAGGGTTAGGGATGAAGTTTAGTCTTAGGATGATGGCTTAGGGTTAGGGGTTAGGGTTAGAGTTAGGGTTAAAAGTTAGAGTTAGGTTTAACAGTTACAGTTAGCTTTAGGGTTAAGGTTTAGGGCTAGGGTTAAGGTTAGGGTTTAGGGTTTGATGCAGGGTTAGGGTTGTTAGGTTTAGGGTTAAAGATTAGGATTAGGGTTAGGACTAAGGGTTAGTGTGAGGGTTAATGGTTAGGGTTAAGTTTAAGGGTTAGGGTTAGGGGTTAGGGTTAGGGTTAGGGATTTGTGTCAGGTTTAGGGTTAGAGTTAAGTGTTATGGTTAGGGTTAACAGTGAGGGTTAGGTTTAAGTGTTAAGGGTTATGGTTATTTTTAGTTGTAGGTTTAGGATAACGGGTTAGGGTGAGTTGTACTGTTAGGGTTTTTGGTAGGATTAAGGTTAGGTTTAGGCCGGGCGTGGTGGCTCACGCCTGTAATCCTAGCTCTCTGGGAGGCCGAGGTGGGCGGATCGTTTGAGCTCAGGAGTTTGAGACCAGCCTGAGCAAGAGCGAGACCCCATCTCTACTAAAAATAGAAAGAAATTATGGACAGCTAAAAATATATATAGAAAAAATTAGCCGGGCATGGTGGTGCATGCCTGTAGTCCCAACTACTCGGGAGGCTGAGACAGGAGGATCCCTTGAGCTCAGGAGTTTGAGGTTGCTGTGAGCTAGGCTGACGCCATGGCACTCACTCTAGCCTGGGCAACAAAGTGAGACTCTGTCTCAAAAAAAAAAAAAAAAAAAAAAAGGTTAGGTTTAGCAGATAAGAATTAGGTTTACGGATTAGCTGTTACAGTTATGGCTAGGGTTTAGGGTTAGAACTATGGGATAGGGCTTGTTCTCAGGGTAAGTTTTATGCATTAACGTTAGGAAGAGTACTTAAAGTTAGGGTTACTGTGAGGTTTACATGTTAAGGTGAGGAATAGTATCAGGGTTCGGTGTTATGTTCAGAATTAGGGTTATGTGTCAGGGGTAGTGTTTATGCATAGATCTCGGGCCCTGTCTGCACTAGGCCGGGGGGTTAGGGGGCTGCGATTGTCACTGGGAACACCCTCTATCATATGTTGGGTATGGGCTCCTGGGTTTCATTCAGGACACACTGGCAGAGCCTCCTTTAAGGCATTAGATGAGAGGATTGTAGTCTTTCTATACTCTGAGAAAGCAAGAAGTCTGAGAATTAGATTTAGGGTTAGGAGTATGGTTAGGATTAGGGATGAAGGTTAGTGTGAGGGTGAGGGCTTACAGTTAGGGGTTTGGGTTACAGTTAGGGTTAAAGGTTAGTGTTAGGTTTAACGGTTACAGTTAGGTTTAGGGTTAAGGTTTAGGGTTAAGGTTTAGGGTGAGGCTTAAGATTAGGGTTTACGGTTTGGTACAGGGTAAGGGTTAAGTTTTAGGTTTAGGATTAAAGATTAGGATTAGGGTTAGATTTAAGGGTTAGTGTGAGGGTTAACGGTTAGGGTTAAGGTTAAGGGTTAGGGTTAGTAGTTATGGTTAGGGTTAAGGTTTAGTGTTAGTTTTGTGTTAGAGTTAAATGTTATGGTTAGTGTTAGGTATTAGGGTTTGGGATAAGGGTCAAGGGTTAGCATTATTTTTAGGTGTAGGGTTAGGATTGGGGTAAAGTTTAGGGTTAGTGTTAGGGTTGTTGTTAGGGTTATGGTTAGGTTTAGCGGTTTAGAATTAGGGTTAGGGATTAGGTGTTATGGTTATGGCTAGAAGTTAGAGTTAGAATTATGGGAAAGGGGTTGTTCTCTGGGTAAGTGTTATGCATTAACGTTAGAATAAGGGGTTAAAGTTAAGGTTACGGTGAGGTTTACGTGTTAAGGTGAGCAATAGGATCTAGGTTAAGTGTCATGTTCAGGGTTAGGGTTATGGGTGAGGGTTAGTGTTTATGCTTAGGGCACGGTCCCTGTCTGCACTAGGCAGGGGTTTAGAGGACTGGGATTGTCTCTGGGAACCCATTCTATCGTGCGCTCGGTATGAGTCCCTGGGTTTCATGCAGGACACAATGGCAGAGGCTCCTCTCATGCATGGCATGGGAGGTTTGTAGGATTTCTAATCTCTGAGAAAACAAGAAGTCTGAGAATTAGATTTAAGGTTAGGATTATGGTTAGGGTTAGGGATGAATGTTAGTGTTAGGGTGAGGGCTTAGGTTTAGGGGTTAGGGTTAGGGTTCATGGTTAGGGTTATGTTTAGTGGTTAGAGTTATGATTAAGGGATAGGAATTGGGTTAAGGGTTTGGCTTAGGGCTAGGGTAAAGTGTTAGTATTAGGGTGGAGGGTTAGGGTTAGACTCAGGGTTATGGGTTAGCATGAAGGTTAACCGTTATGGGGCCGGGCGCGGTGGCTCACGCCTGTAATCCTAGCACTCTGGGAGGCCGAGGCGGGTGGATTGCTCAAGGTCAGGAGTTCGAGACCAGCCTGAGCGAGACCCCGTCTCTACTAAAAATAGAAAGACATTATATGGACACCTAAAAATCTATATAGAAAAAAAAAAAAAAATTAGCCGGGCATAGTGGCGCATGCCTGTAGTCCCAGCTACTCGGGAGGCTGAGGCAGTAGGATCGCTTAAGCCCAGGAGTTTGAGGTTGCTGTGAGCTAGGCTGACGCCACGGCACTCACTCTAGCCTGGGCAACAAAGTGAGACTCTGTCTCAAAAAAAAAAAAAAAAAAAAAAAAAAAAAAAAAGGTTAACCGTTATGGTTAGGGTTATGTGTTAGAGGTAGTGTTTATGCTTATGGCACGGGCCCTGTCTACACTAGGTGTAGGGGTTACGGGGCTAGTATTGTCAATGGGAACCCACTCTATCGTACGCTGTGTATGGGCCCCTGGGTTTCATGCAGGACACAGTTTCAGAGCCTCCTTTCACGCATGGCATGGGAGGATTGTAGGCTTTCTAAACTCTGAGAAAGCAAGAAGTCTCAGAAATAGATTTAGGGTTAGGATTATGGTTAGAGTTAGGGATGCAGGTTAGTGTTAGGGTGAGGGATTAGGGTTAGGCGTTAGGGTTAGGGTTAGGGTTAAAGGTTAGTGTTAGGTTTAACGGTTACAGTTAGGTTTAGATTGAGTGTCATCGTTAAGGGTTAGGGTTTGGTACGGGGTAAGGGTTAAGTGTTAGGTTTAGGGTTAAAGATTAGGATTAGGATAAGGGTTAATGGTTAGTATGACGATTAATGGTTAGGGTTAAGGTTAAGTGTTAGGAGTTAGGGTTAGGGTTAAGGGTTCGTGTTAGGTTTAGGTTTAGAGTTAAGGGTAATGGTTAGGCCTGGGGATTAGGGTTAGGTTTAGGGTTCAATGTTAGGGTTACGTTCTTGGGGTTAGGATTAGCATTAAGCAATAGGATTAGGGTAGAGGTTTAGGCTCTGGCTAGGGTAAAGGGTTAGTGTTAGAGTTGAGGGTTAGTGTTAGGGTCAGGGTTAAGGGTTAGGGTGAGGGTTACCAGTTAGGGTTAAGGTTATGGGTTAGGGGTAGTCTTTATGCTTAGGGCACGGGCCCTGTCAGCACTAGGCGGGGGGCTGGGGGTTAGGGGGCTGGAATTGTCGCCAGGAACCCACTCTATCGTACGTTGTGTGTGGGCCCCTGGGTTTCATGCAGGACACAGTGGCAGAGCCTCCTTTCACGCATGGCATGGGAGGATTGTAGGCTTTCTAATCTCTGAGAAAGGAAGAAGTCTGAGAATTAGATTTAGGTTTAGGATTATGGTTAGTGTTAGGGATGAAGTTTAGTGTTAGCGTGAGGGCTTAGAGGTAGGGGTTAGTGTTAGGGTCAGGGTTCAAGTTTAGTGTTAGGTTTAATGGTTACAGTTAGATTTATTGTTAAGTTTTAGTGTTAGGGTTAAGGTTAGGGGTTAGGTTTTGGTACAGGGTAAGGGTTAAGTGTTAGGTTTAGGGTTAAATATTAGGATTAGGGTTAGGATTAAGGGTTAGTGTGAGGGTTAACGGTTAGGGTTAAGGTCAAATGGTAGGGTTAGGGGTAAGGTTTAGTGTTAGGGTTAAGGGGTAGGATTAGGGTTAAGGGTTAGTGTTAGGGTTACGTGTTGGCATTAGGGTTAAGGGTTAGGGTAATTGTTATGGGATAGGGTTAGGGTTAGGTTTAGGTATCAGGGTTAAGTTTAGCATTAGGGGTTTGGGTTAGTATTAGGATTAGGTCTAGGCGTTAGGGTAAGGGTTACTGTTAGGGTTAAGTGGCTTAGGTTTAATTGCTAGGATTAGGATCAGGGTTAAGGGTTAGTGTTAGGGGTTACAGTTAGTGTTAAGAGTCAAAGGTTAGGGTAATTTTTAGGCATAGGTTTAGGGTTAGGGTTTAGGATTAAGGTTAGTGTTAGGGTTTTTGGTAGGATGAAGGTTAGGTTTAGCGGTTTAGAATTAGGGTTAGGGATTAGGTTTTATGGTTATGACTAGCAGTTAAGGTTAGGATTATGGGATAGGGTTTGTTTTCAAGGTAATTGTTATGCACTAATGTTATGATAACGGGTTACAGATAGGATTACTGTGACATTTACGTGTTAAGGTGAGCAATAGGATCAGGTTAGGTGTTATGTTCAGGGTTAGCGTTATGGGTGAGGGGTAGTGTTTATGCTTAGCGCACGGGCCTTGTCTGCACTAGGAGGGAGGCTTAGGGTGCTGGGAATGTCGCCGGGAACCCACTGTATCATACACTGTGTAACCCTAAACTTAAACCCTTACCCTAACGCCCAACACTAACTCTAAACTCTTACCCTAAACCTTACCCCAACCCTAACCTTAACACTTAACTCTAATCCTAAACCTAACACTAACACTTAACCCTAATCCCTAACCCTAAGACTTAAACCTAATCGTAACCCTAACCATTAAACCTAACCCTAAAACTAACCCTTACCCTAATGCCTAGACATAAACCTAACACTAACCTAACACCTAACACTAACACTAACCCCTAATGCTAAACCTAACCCCGAAACCTAAACCTAGCCCTATTCCTAACCCCTAAGCCTAACCCTAACCATTGATGCTGACCCTAACCCTTAACATTAACCCTAACCCTAAACCTTAACCCTGACACTAACACTGAACCCTAGCTATAAGCCCAATGCTTAACCCTAATCCTATCCCTTAATCCTAACCCCTAACCCTAACACTAACCCTAACATGTAATCCCTAACCCCTAACCCACACTCTAACGCTAACCCCTAACCCCAATTCCCTAACTCTACCATAACCCTAATTCTCATACTTCCTCCATTCTCAGAGTTAAGCAAGCCTACAATACAGTCATGCCATGTGTGAGATGAGGTTCCACTTGAGTCCTGCATGTAGGTCTGGGTCGCAGGCCCAGGATACGATGGTGTGGTGTTGGGGTGACCCTGTCTGCACCCCTGTCACCCCTCTTGTAGATTAAACAGGTCTTGTGCCCTTAAACTAACCAGTAAATCTAAGCCCTAACACTAACCCTAACCCTAAAACCTAATCCTAATCCTACACCTAAAAATAACCCTAACCATTAACACTTAACCCTAACCCTAGCTCCTAACAATAACCATAACACTTAACTCTAACTCTAAAGCTAACACAAATGCTTAACCCTAACATTAACACCTAACTCTACTCCTTAACCTTAACCCTAACTGTTAACCCTCATACTAACACTTAATCCTAACCCTAATCCTAATCTTTAACCCTAAACCTAACACTTAAACGTAACCCTGTACCAAACGCAACCCCTAACCCTAAACCTGAACACGAAATCTAACTGTAACTGGTCAACGTAACACTAACTTTTAACCCTAACTGTAACCATATCCCCTAACCCTAAGCCCTCACCCTAACACTAAACTTCATCCCTAACACTAACCATAATCCTAACCTTAAATCTAATTCTCAGACTTCTTGCTTTCTCAGAGTTTAGAAAGCCTACAATCCTCCGATGCCATGCGTGAAAGGAGGCTCTGCCACTGTGTCCAGCAGGAAACCAAGGGACCCATATCCAGCGTACGATGCAGTGGGTTCCCAGCGACAATCCCAGCCTCCGAACCCCCCACCTAGTGAAGACATGGCCTGTGCCCTAAGCATAAACTCTTCCCCTAACCCATTACCCTAACCCTGAACATAACACCTAACCCTGATCCCATTGCTCACCTTAACACATAAACCCCACTGTAACCCTAACTTTAACCCCTTATCCTAATGTTAATGCATAACAGTTAGCCTGAGACAACCCCTATCCCATAATTCTAACCCTAACACCTAGCCATAACTGTAACACCTAATCCCTAACCCTAATTCTAAACCATAACACTAACCTTAACCCTACCAAAAACCCTAACAATAACCCTAACCATAACCCCTAAACCTAACCCTACACCTAAAAAAACCCTAACCCTTAACTCTAACGCCTAATCCTAACCATAACACTTAACTCTCACACTAAACCTAACATGAACCCTTAACCCTAACCCTAAACCCTCACCCCAACCCTTAACCTTATCCCTAACCCTTAACCCTGATCCTAATCTTAATAATTAAACCTAACCCTAACTCTTAACCCTAACACTAACCCTTACCCTAACGCCTAGAATTAACACTAACAATAAACCTAACCCCTAACCGTAACCCCTAATGCTAACACTAACCCTGAACCCTAAACCTAACCCTAACCCTAACTCTTAACCCAAACTCTATTCTTAACCAGTAACACTAACCCTAAAGGTTAACCTACACCCTAACACTTAACCCTCACCCTAACCCTAATTCTTAACCCTAACACTTAAACAAAACTCTAAGCCTAACCCTTAACCCTAATACTATCCCTTAACCCTTAACCTAACCCTAACCCCTACCCTAACCCTAACCCCTAACCCTAAACCTAACACTAACCCCAACCCTAAACCTAACCATAGCTGCTTACCCAACCCTAACACCTAACCCTGACCCTAACGCCCAACACTAACTCTAAATCCTTACCATAAACCTAACCCCTAACCCTAACTCTCAACCCTAAAAGTAACCCTAATCAAGAACTGTAAACCTAACCCTAACCCCTAACCCTAACCATAACACTTAACTCTAACCCTAAACCTAACACAAACCCTTAACCCTAAACCTAAATCCTATCCCTAAGCCTTAACCTTGACACTAACTGTTAACCCTCACATGAACCCTTAAAACTAACCCTAATCCTAATCCTTAACCCTAAACTTAACACTTAACCCTAATGTTGTACCAAACCCTAACACCTAACCTTAAGCCTAACCCTAAAATTAACCATAAACCTAACTGTAACGATAAAACCTTACACTAAACTTTAACCCTAACCCCAACCCTAACCCCTAAACCTAAGCTCTCACCCTAACACTAACTTTCATCCCTAATCCTAACCATCTTCCTAACCCTGAATCTAATTCTCAGACTTCTTGCTTTCTCAGAGTTTAGAAAGCCTACAATCCTCCCATGCCATGCGTGAAAGGAGGCTCTGCCACTGGTATTGCATGAAAACCAGGGGCCCATACCCAGCATACCATAGATTGGGTTCCCGGCGACTATTCCAGGCCCCTAACACCCCAGCCTAGTGCAGACAGGTCCTATGCCCTAAGCATAAACACTACCCGTCACCCATAACCCTTACCCTGAACATAACACCGAACCCTGATCCTATTGGTCATCTTAACATGTAAATCTCACCATAAACCTAACTTTTACCCCTTATGCTAACATTAATGCATAACACTTACCCTGAGAACAACCCCTGTCCCATAATTCTAACCTTAGCTCCTAGCAATAGCTCTAACACCTAATCCCTAACCCTAATTCTAAAGTGCTAAACCTAACGTTAACCCTACCAACAACCCTAATACTAACCCTAACCCTAAACCCCAATCCTAACCTTATGCCTAAAAATAACACTTAAACCTTAACCCTAACCCCTAACCGTAAATATAACACTTAACTCTAACCCTAAACCCAACATAAACACTTAACCCTAACCTTAACCCCTAACCATAACCCTTAACCTTAACCCTAACCGTTAACCCTCACACTAACCCTTAATCCTAACCCTAATCCTAATTTTTAATCCTAAACCTAACACTTAACCCTATCCCTGTACTAAACTCTAACCCCTAAACTTAACCCTAACACTAAACCTTAACCCTAAACCTAACTGTAACTATTAAACCTAACACTAACCTTTAATCCTAACTCTAACCCTAACCCCTAACTCTAAGCCCTCACCCTAACACTAACCTTGATCCGTAACCATAACCATAATCCTAACCCTAAATCTAATTCTCACACTTCATGCTCTCTCAGTTTAGAAAGCCTACAATCCTCCCATGCCATGCGTGAAAAGAGGTTCTGCCACTGTGTCCTGCATAAAACCCAGGGGCCCATATCCAGGGTACAATAGAGTGCATTCCCAGTGAGAGTCACAGCTCCCAAACTTCCCAGCATAGAAAAGACAGGGCCCATGCCCTAAGCATAAACACTACCCTGCACCCATAAACCTAACCCTGGACATAACACCTAACCCTGATCCTATTGCTCACCTTAACATGTAAACCTCACTGTATCCCTAAATTTAACCCCTTATCCTAATGTTAATGCATAACACTTTCCCACAGAACAACCGTTATCCCTTAATTCTAACCCTAATCGCCAGCCATAGACGTAACACCTAATAGGTAACCCTAATTCTAAACCACTAATCCTAACCTTAACCCTGCCAACAACCCTAACACTAACCCTAATCCTAACTGCTAACCATAACCCTGTGCCTAAAAATAACACTAATACTTGACACTTAACCCTAACCCTAACCCCTAACCCTAAACCTAACCGTTAACCCTGATCCTAGTCCTAACAATTAAACCTAACCCTAACTCATAACCCTAACACTAACCCTTATCCTAACGCCTAGACTTAACCCTAACAGTAACCCTAACCCCCAACCCTAACACTAAGTCCTATGGTAATCCTAACCCTGAACCCTAAACCTCACCCTAACTCTTGACCCTAACTCTATCCCTAACCAATAACCGTAACCCTGACAATTAACCTGCATCCTAATGGTTAACCCTGACCCTAAACCTAAAACTTAACCCTAACACTTAACCCTAACCCGAACTGTAACCCTTAACCCTAATCCTATCCCTTAACCCTAACCCTAACCCTAACACCTAATGCTAACCCTAACACTAACCCCAAACCTAAACCTAACCCTAGCCCCTAATCCAACACTAACACCTATCTGTTAACCATAACATTAACCCTAACCCCTAAAACCTAACCCCTAACCCTCACTCAAACCCTAAGCCCAAATCACAAACCCCTAACCCAAAACCTAACTCTAATTATCACACTTCTTCCTTTCTCAGAGTCAAAGAAGCCCACAATACAGCCATGCCATGTGTGAGATGAGGCTCCCCATGAGTCCTGCATGTAGGTGTGAGCCCAAGGCCCAGGGTACGACGGTGTGGTGTTGCAGCGACCCTCTCTGCGCCCCCTTCACCATATATTAAACACGTCCTGTGCCTTTAAACTAACCTCTAAATCTAAGCCCTAACACTAACCCTAACCCCTGAACCTAACCCTAAGCCTTCACCATAACGCCCAACACTAACTCTAAACCCTTACCCTAAAAAAACCCCTAACCCTAACCTTAACCCTAACCCCTAAACATAACTGTAACCATGAATCTTAAATATAAGCCTAACCCCTAACCATAACCATAACACTTAACTGTAACCCTAAACCTAACATGAACCCTTAACCCTAACCCTAACGCTTAACCTTAAACCTAACTGTTAACCCTCACACTAACCCTTAAACCTAACCCTAATCCTAATCTTTTACCCTAAATCTATCACTTAAACCTAACCCTGTACCAAACCCTAACCTCTAACCTTAACCCTCCCCTAAAGCATAACCCTAAACCTAACTGTAACTGATAAACCTAACACTAACCTCTAACACCTAGGGTTAGAGTTAGGGTTAAAAGTTAGTGTTAGGTTTAACAGTTACAGTTACGTTTAGGGTTTCGGTTTAGGGTTAGGGTTAAAGTTAGTGGCTAGGATTTTGTACAGGGTTAGGGTTATATGTTACTTTTAGGTTTAAAGATTAGGATTAGGGTTAGGGTCTAAGGTTAGTGTGAGGGTTATTGGTTAGGTTTAAGTTTCTAGGTTAGGGATAGGGTTAAGTTTTCGTGTTAGGTTTAGGGTTAGATTTAAGTGTTATGTTCAGTGTTAGGGGTTAAGGGTTAGGGTTATTTTGAGGCATAGTGTTAGAATTAGGAGTTAGGGTTAGGTTTACTGTTAGGGTTTTTGGTAGGGTTAATGTTAGGTTTACCAGTTTAATATTAGGGTTAGGGATTAGCTTTTAAGGTTATGGCTAGGTTTTAGGGTTAGAATTATGGGATAGGGGTTGTTCTCAGGGTAAGTGTTATGTATTAACATTAGGATAAGGGGTTAAAGTTAGGGTTACGGTGAGGTTTACATTCTAAGGTGAGCAATAGGATCAGGTTTAGGTGTTATGTTCATTGTTAGGGTTATGGGTTAGGGGTAGTGTTTATGCTTAGGACATGGGCCCTGTCTGCACTATGCGAGGTGGTTAGAGGGCTAGGATTGTAGCCGGGAACCCACTCTATCGTACCCTGGGTATCGGCCCCTGGTTTTCATGCAGGCCACAGTGGCAAAGCTTCCTTTCACGCATGACATGGGAGGAATGTAGTCTTTCTAAACTCTGAGAAAGCAAGAAATCTGAGATTTAGATTTAGGGTTAGGATTATGGTTAGGGTTAGGGATGAAGGATAGTGTTAGGGTCAGCACTTAGGGTTAGGGGCTAGGGTTAAAGTTAGGGTTAAAGGTTAGCGTTAGGTTTAATGGTTACACTTAGGTTTAGGTTAAAGTTTAAGGTTAGGGTTAAAGTTAATGGCTAGGGTTTGGTACACGGTTAGGGTTGAGTGTTAGAGTTAGGCTTAAAGATCAGGATTAGGGTTAGGGTTAAGGGTTAGTGTGAGGGTTAACTGTTCGGGTTAAGGATAAGGGTTAGGGTTAGGATTATTTTTAGGCATTGGTTTAGGATTAGGGGTTAGGTTTAGGGTTGTTTGCAGGGTTAATGTTACGGTTAGCGGTTTAAAATTAGGGTTAGGGATTAGGTGTTATGGTTATGGCTAGGAGTTAGGCTTAGAATTATTGGATAGGGGTTACTCTCAGGGTAAGTGCTGTGCATTAACGTTAGGATAAGGGGTTAAAGTTAAGGTTACGGTGAGGTTTACATGGTAAGGTGAGGAATAGGATTAGGGTTAGGTGTTATGTTCTTGGTTAGGGTTATGGGAGAGGGGTAGTGTTTATGCCCAGGGAACGGGCCCTTTCTGCACTAGGCCAGGTGGTTAGGGGTCTAGGACTGTCACCGGGATCCCACTCTATCGTACACTGGGTAGGGGTCCCTGAGTTTCATGCAGGACACAGTGGCAGAGACTCCTTTCACGCATGGTATGGGAGGATAGTAGGCTTTATAAACTCTGAGAAAGCAAGAAGTCTGAGAATTAGATTTAGGGTTAGGATTATGGTTAGGGTTATGGATGAAGTTTAGTGTTATGTTTAGGGCTTAGATTTAGGGGTTATGGTTAGGGCCAGTGTTAAAGTTTAGTGTTAGGTTTAATGGTTACAGTTAGGTTTAGGGTTAAGTTTTAGGGTTAGGGTTAAGTTTAGGGGTTAGGGTTTGGTTCAGGGTAAGGGTTAAGTGTTAGCTTTAGGGTTAAAGATTAGGATTAGATTTTGGTTTATTGTTAGTGTGAGGGTTAACGGTTAGGGTTAAGGTTAATTGTTATGGTTAGGGTTTAGTGTTAGGATTCAGGGTTCGTGTTAGGTTTAGGGTTAGAGTTAAGTGCTATGGTTAGGGTTAGGGTTTAGTGTTAGGTTTAGGGGTCATGGTTAGGGTTAGGGTTAGGGGTTGGTGTTAAGGGGTAGGTTTAGTGTAAGGCTTTAGATTTAGTGCTGGGCGTTAGACTCAGGGATTAGGTTTAAGGTTGGGGTTATGGTTAGTTTTAGGGCTGAGATTTAGCGGTTAGTTTAAGAGCACAGGACCTGTTTAATCTATGGGGAGAGGGGTGCGGACAGGGTCACCGCAACACTACACCATTTATTCCTGGGTCTTGGGGCCAGACTTAAATGCAGGACTCCGGCAGACCCACTTCAAACCCATTTCATGGCTGTATTGTAGCCTTGCTGAAGTCTGAGAATGGAGAAGTGAGAATTAGGGTTATGGTTAGTGTTAGGGGTTTGGGGCTTGGGGTTAGGGTTCGAGTGAGGGGTAGGGGTTAGGGGTTAGGGATTAGGTGTTAGGGTTAGTGTTAGTGGTAGGGGTTAGGTGTTAGGGTTGGGTTAGAGCCTACAGTTATGTTTAGGGTGGGGTTAGTTCTAGGGTTAGGGTGACGGTTCATGGTGAGGGTTAGGGTTATGTGTTACGGATAGAGTTAGGCTTAAGGGTTAGGGTTAGGGTTAAGTCTAGGGTTAGCATTAGGGGTTTGGGTCAGGGGTTAGGGTTACTGTTAGGGTTACGGTTAATGTCAGGGTTAGGTTTAAATGTTAGGACTAGGTTCGGGGTTAAGGATTAGGTTTAAGGTTAGCATTTAATGTAGAGTTAAGGGTCAATTTTTAGGGTTATTTTTAGGCATAGGGTTAGGGTTAGGGGTTAAGGTTAAGGTTAGTGTTAAGGTTGTTGTGAAGGTTAAGGTTATGGTTAGCAGTTTAGAATTAGGGTTATGGATTAAGTGTTATGGTAATGGCTAGGAGTTAGGGTTAGAATTAAGGGATAGGGGTTGCACTTAGGGTAATTGTTATGCATTAACGTTAGGATAAGGGGTTAAAGTTAGGGTTACGGTGAGGTTTACGTAGTAAAGTGAGCAATAGGATCAGGGTTAGGTGTTATGCTCAGGGTTAGGGTTGTGGTTGAGGGGTAGTGTTTATGCTTAGGGCATGGGCCCTGTCTGTATTAGGCGGGGGGCTTAGGGGGCTGTGATTGTCGCTGGAAACACACTCTATCATACGCTGGTATGGGCCCCTGGGTTTCATGCAGGACACAGTGGCAGAGCCTCCTTCCCGCATGGCATGGGAGGATTGTAGGTGTTCAAATCTCTGAGAAAGCAAGAAGTCTGAGAATTAGATTTAGGGTTAGGATTATGGTTATATTTTGTGATGAAGTTTAGTGTTAGGGTGAGGGCTTAGGGTTAGGGGTTAGAGTTAGGGTCAGGGTTAAAGTTTAGTGTTAGGTTTAATGGTTCCAGTTAGGTTAGGATTAAGTTTTAGGTTTAGGGTTAAGGTTAGGGGTTGCGGTTTGGTATAGGGTAAGGATTAAGTGTTAGGTTTAGGGTTAAAGATTAAGATTAGGGTTAGGTTTAAGGGTTAGTGTGAGGGTTAATGTTTAGGGTTAAGGTTACTAGTTAGGGTTAGGGTTCAGGGATAGGGTTAAGGGTTCGTGTTAGGTTTAGGGTTAGAGTTAAGTGTTATGGTTAGGGTTAGGGGTTAGGGTTAGGTGTAGGGATCATGTTTTGGGTTATGTTTAGGGGTTACATTAGGCGTTAGGTTTATGGCATGTGTTTAGAGTTATTGATGAGCGTTAGGGTCAGGGCTTAGGATTAGATTTAGGGGTTAGGTTTAGTGTTAGGGCTTAGATTTAGCGGTTAGTTTATGGGCACAGGGCCTGTTTAATCTATGGTGATAGGGGTGCGGACAGGGTCACTGTGACACCACAGCATCGTACCCTGGGCCTTGGGCCCGGACCGACATGCAGGTTTCAGGTGGAGCCTCATCTCATGCATGGCTTGCCAGTATTTTAGGCTTGCTTAACTCTGAGAATGGAAGAAGTGTGAGAATTACAGTTAGGGTTACGGGTTTGTGGTTAGGGGTTAGGGTTAGAGTCAAGGGTAGGGGTGATGGATTAGGGGTTAGGATATGTGTTAGGCTTAGGGGATAAGTGTTAAGGTTGGGTTGTGGGCTAGGCATAGGTTTAGTGTTGGGGTTAGTGTTAGGGTTAGGGATAGGGGTTAGGGTTAGGGTTAAGGGATAGGATTAGGGTTAAGGTTAGGGTTAGGGTTAAGGGTTAGGTTTAGGGTTAGGTGATAGGTTTAGGGTTAAGGTTATGTTTAGGGTTCAGGGTTAGGGTTAGCATTAGGGTTCAGGGTTAGTATTAGGGTTAGGTCTAGGCTTTAGAGTGAGAATTAGTGTTAGGGTTGAGTTAGAGTTAGGTTTAATTGTTAGGATTAGGATCAGGGTTAAGGGTTAGGGTTAGGGCTAGGGGTAGGGTTATTTTTTAGGCATAGGGTTAGGGTTAGTGTTTAGGATTTAGGGTTAGGGTTAGGGTTGTTGGTAGGGTTAAGGTTAGGGTTAGCGGTTTAGAATTAGGGTTAGGGATTGGGTGTTACGGTTATGGGTAAATGTTAGGTTTAGAATTATGGAATAGGGCTTGTTATTAAGGAAAGTGTTATGCATTAACTTTAACAAAAGGGGTTAAAGTTAGGATTATGGTGAGGTTTTTGTGTGAAGGTGAGCAATAGAGTCAGAGTTAGGTATTATGTTCAGGGTTAGCGTTATGGGTGAGGGGTAGCATAATGCTTAGGGCACTGGCCCTGTCTGCACTAGGAGCGGTGTTTAGGAGGCTGTAATTGTCGCTGAGAACCCACTCTGTCATACGCTTTGTAACCCTAAAGCTAAACCCTGACCCTAATGCCCAACACGAACTCTATGCCGTTACCCTAAACCTAAAAACTAACCCTAACCATGACACTTAGCTCTAACCCTAAACCTAACACAAAGCCTGAACCTTAAGCCCTAACCCTAACTGTAACCCTTAACCCTAATCGTAAGCCTAACTATTAAACCTATCCCTAACTCTTAACCCTAACACTAACATAACAGCTAACACTAACCCTAACCCACTAATGCTAACCTTAACACTGAACCCTAAACCTAACCTTAACCCTAACACTATCCCTAACCCCAACCCTAACCCTATCCCTAAGCCAAAGCGTTAACCCTAATCGTATCCCTTAACCCTAATCCTAACCCTAACCACTAACCCTAACACTAACACTAACCCCAACACTAAACCTAACCCTAGCCCCTAACCCCACCCTAACGCCTAACCACTAACCCTAACACTAACCCTAACCCCTAATCCCTCTCCCCTAACACACAGTCTAAACTTAACCCTTAACTGCAAACCCCTAACCCTACCATAACCCTAATTCTCAGACTTCCTCCATTATCAGAGTTAAGCAAGCCTACAATATAGCCATGCCATGCATGAGATGAGGCTCCCCTTGAGTCCTGCATGTAGGTCTGGGTCCAGGCACAGGGTATGATGGAGTGGTGTCGCAGTGACCCTGTCTGCACCCCTCTTACTATAGATTAAAAGGGTCCTGTGCCCTTAAACTAACCACTAAATCTAAGCCCTAACACTAACCCTAACCCGTAACTCTAAAACTAAGCCCTGACCCTAATGCCCAACACTGACTCTATATCCTTACACTAAACCTAACCCCTAAGCCCAACCCTAACCCCTAAAAGTAATCCTAACCGTGAACCCAAAACCTAACCCTAACCCCTAATCCTAACCATAACACTTAACTCTAACTCTAAAACTAACATGAACCCTTAATCTTAATCCTAACCCCTAACCCTAACCCTTAACCTTAACACTAAAAGTTAACCCTCACATTAACCCTTAACCCTAACTCTAATCCTAATCTTTAACCCTAAACCTAACACTTAAACCTAACCCTGTACCAAAGCCTAACCCCTAACCTTAATCCTAACTCTAAACATTAACACTAAACCTAACTGTAACCGGTCAACCTAACACTAACCTTTATCCCTAACCCTAACGCGAACTCCAAAACCTAAGCCCTCACCCTAACACTAACCTTCATCCCTAACCCTAACCATAATACGAACCCTATATCTTATTCTCAGAGTACTTGCTTTCTCAGAGATTAGATAGCCTACATTCCTCTCATGCCATTCATGAAAGGAGGCTCTGCCACTGTGTCCTGCATGAAACCCAGGGGCCCATACCCAGTGTATGATAGAGTGGGTTCCCGGCGACAATCCCAGCCCCCTAACCCACCTGCCTAGTGCACACAAGGCCCATGCCCTAAGCATAAACACTAACCCTCAACCATAACCCTAACTCTGAACATAACACATAACCCAGGTCATATTGCTCATCTTAACATGTAAACCTCAGCGAAACATTAACTTTAACCCCTTATCCAAACATTAATGCATAACACTTACGCTGAGAACATCTACAATCCGATAAGTCTAACCCTAACTCCTAGCCATAACCGTAACACCTAATCCCTAACCTTAATTCTAAACCAGTAAACCTAACCTAAACCCTACCAACAACCCTAACCCTAACCCTTAACCCTAACACCTAACCCTAACCATAACACTTAATCTAATGCTAAATCCAACACGAACCCTTAACACTAATACCAACTCCTAAATCTAACCCTTAACGTTAACACTAAACCTTAACCCTCACACTCACCCTTAACCCTAACACTAATCCTAATCTTTTACCCTAAACCTAACACTTAACGCTAGCCCTGTCCCAAACCCTAACTGCTAACCTTAATCTTAACCCTAAAACTTAACTCTAAACTTGACTGTAACAGTTAAACCTAACACTAAACTTTAACCCTAACTCTAACCCTAACCCCTAAACCTAAGCCCTCACCCTAACACTAACCTTCATCGCTAACCCTGACCATAATCCTAACCTTATATCTAGTTCTCAGACTTCTTGCTTTCTCAGAGTTTCGAAAGCCTACAATCCTCCCATGCCATGCGTGAAAGGAGGCTCTGCCACTGTGTCCTGCATGAAACCCAGGAGCCCATACCCAGCGTATGATAGATGGGGTTCCCGGCGACATTCTCAGACCACTAACCCCCCCGCCTAGTGCAGACAGGGCGTGTGTGCTAAGCATAAACTCTACCCCTCACCCATAACCCTTACCCTGAACATAACACCTAACCCTGCTCCTAATGCTCACCTTAAAACGTAAACATTACGGTTACCCTAATTTTAACCCCTTATCCTAAATTTAGTGCGTAACACTTACTGTGAGAACAACCCCATCCCTTAATTCTAACCTTGAATCCTAGCCATAACTGTAACACCTAATCCCGAACCCTAATTCTAAACCTCTACCCCTAACCTTAACCCTACCAACAACACTAACCCTAACCCTAACACCTAACTCTAACCCTTAACCATGATCCTAATCCTAACAAACCTAACCCTAACTCTGAACCCTAAACCTAACCCTTATCATAATGCCTAGACCAAAGCCTAGCAATAACCCTAACCCCTAACCCTAACCCTAACCCCTAATGCTAACCCTAACCCTGAACACTAAACCTAACCCTAACCCTTAACCTTAACCCTATCGCTAAACCCTAACCCTAACACTTACCGATAAACATCACCCTAACCCTAATCCTAACCTTTAACCCTAAACCTAACACTTAACCCTAACCCTGTACCAAACCCTAAACCCTAACCTTAACTCTAGCAATAAAACTTAACCATAAACATAACTGTAACCATTAAAACTAATACAAACCTTTAACCCTATCTCTAAACCTAACACCTAAACCTAAGCACTCACCCTAACACTAACCTTCATCCCTAACTCTAAACATAATCGTAACCCTAAATCTAATTCTGAGACTTCTTGCTTTCTCAGAGTTTGAAAAGCCTACAATGCAACCATGCCATTCGTGAAACGAGGCTCTGCCACTGTATCCTTCATGAAACCCAAGGGCCAATACCTACCATATGATAGAGTGGTTTCCCCGTGACAACTGCAACCCCCTAACCCCCTCGCCTAGTGCAGACAGGGACCGTGCCCTAATCATAAACCCTACCCCTCACCCATAACCTTAACCCTGAACATAACACCTAACCCTGATCCTATTGCTCCTTTTAACATGTAAATATCACCGTAACCCTAACTTGAACGTCTTATCCTAACGTTAATGCATAACACTTACCTTGAGAACAATCCCTATCCCCTAATTCTAAAACTAACTCATAGCCGTAACGATAACACCTAATCTGTAACCCTAATTCTAAACTGCTAAACCTAACCTTAACCCTAGCAACAACCCTAACACTAACCCTAACCCTAACCAATAATTCTAATCCTATGCCTAAAACTAACCCTAACCCTTAAGCCTTAACCCTAAACCTAACACCTAACACCAACCATAACACTTAACTCTAATGGTAAACCTAACATGAACCCTTAATCCTAACACCTAACCCTAACCCTTAACATTAACCCTTACTGTTACCCCTCACACTAACCCTTAAACCTCACCCTAATCCTAATCTTTAACCATAAACCTAACACTGAAACCTAACCCTGTACCAAACCCTAACACCTAAACTTAACCCTCACCTTAAAACTTACCCATAAACCTAACTGTAACCCTTACACCTAACACTAACCTTTAACCCTAACTCTAACCCTAAGGCCTCATCCTAAAACTAACCTTCATCCCTAACCCTAACCGTAATCCTAACCCTAAAAGGTAACCTTAAACCTAAATGTAACCGGTCAAGCTAACACTAACATTTTACCCTAAACCTAACCATAATCCCTAACTCTAAGCCCTCATTCTAACACTAACATTCATCGCTAACCCTAACCATAATCCTAACCCTAAATCTAATTCTCAGACATCTTGCTTTCTCAGAGTTTAGAAAGCCTACAATCCTGCCATACCATGCGTGAAAAGTGGGTTTGCCACTGTGTCCTGCATGAAACCCAGGGGCCCATACCAAGCAAATGATATAGTGTGTTCCTTGCAACAATCCCAGCCCCCTAAACCCCCAGCCTGGTGCAGACAGGGCCCATGCCCTAAGCATAAACACTACCCCTCACCCATAACCCTAACCCTGAACATAACACCTAACCCTTATCCTATTGCTGATCTTAACATGTAAACCCCACCGTAACCCTAACTTTAACCCCTTATCCAAACGTTAATGCATAACACTTATGCTAAGAACAAACCCTCTCACATGGTTCTAACCCTAACTCCTAGCCATAACCGTAACACCTAATCCCTAACCCTGATTCTAAACCACTAACCCTAACCTTAACCCTACCAACAACCTTAACACTAACCCTAATCCTAACCCCTCATCCTAACCCTACACCTAAAAATAACCCTAACCCTTAACACTTAACCATAACCCTAAAACCATAAATCCAACACGAACCCTTAACCCTAACCCTAAACACTAACCATAACACTTAATATTAACAATAACCATTAACCCTCACATTAACGCTTAACCCTAACCCTAATCCTAATTTTGAACCCTAATGCTAAGTCTTAACCCTAACCCTGTACCAAACCCTAACCCCTAACGTTAACCCTAACCTTAAGCCTTAACCCTAAACCTAACTGTAATCATTAAAACTAACACTGTACTTTAACCTGAATTCTAACCTTAACCCCTACCCTAAGCCCTCACCTACGACTAAACTTCATCACTAACCCTAACCATAGTGCTAACCCTAAATCTAATTCTCAGACTTCTTGCTTTCTCAGAGTTTAGAAAGCCTACAATCCTCCCATGCCATGCGTGAAAGGAGGCTCAGCTACTGTGTTCTGCCTGAAACCCAGGGGCCCATAACCAGCATACGATACAGTGGGTTCCCGGAGACAATCCCAGCCTCCTAATCCCCCCGCCTAGTGCAGACAGGGCCCTTGTACTACGCATAAAAACTACCCCTAATCCATAACTCTAACCCTGAGCGTAACACCCAACTCTGATCCCATTGCTCATCTTAACATGTAAACCTCACCATAACCCTAGCTTTAACCCCTTATCCTAATGTTAATGCATAACACTTACCCTGAGAACACCCCTATCTCATAATTCTAACTTTAACTACCAGCCATAACTGTAATACCTAATTCCTAATTCTCATCCGGTAACCCTAACCTTAACCCTACCAACAACACTAACACTAACAATAACCCTAACCACTTATCTTAACCTAAAAATAGTCTATGCCTAAAAATATCCCTAACCCTTAACCCTTAACCCTAACCTCTAAACCTAACCAAAAATTGGCCCTGTCTGCACTAGGCAGGGAGGTTAGGGGCTGCGATTGTCACCGGCAACCCACTCTATTGTACGCTGGGTATGGGCCCCTGGTTTCATGCAGGACACAGTGGAAGAGCCTCCTTTCACGAATGGCATGAGAGGACTGTAGGCTTTCTAAACTCTGAGAAAGGAAAAAGTCTGAGAATTAGATTTAGTGTTACGATTATGGTTACTGTAATGGATGAAGGTTAGTGTTAGGGTGAGGGCTTAGGGTTAGGGGTTATGGTTATGGTTATGGTTAAAGGTTAGTGTTAGGTTTAATGGTTACAGTTAGGTTTAGGTTTAAGGTTTAGTGTTAGGGTTAAGGTTAGGGTTTAGGGTTTGGTACAGGGTTAAGGTTAAGTGTTAGGTTTAGGGTTAAAGATTAGGATTAGGGTTAGGGTTAAGGGTTAGTGTAAGGGTTAACGGTTAGGGTTAACATTAAAGGATGGTGTTAGGGGTTAGGGGTTAGGGTTAGGGTTAAGGGTTCGTTTTAGGTTTAGGGTTAGAGTTAAGTGTTATGGTTAGGGTTAGGCATTAGGGTTAGGGTTAAAGGTTAAGGGTTATGGTTATTTTTAGACATAGGGTTAGGATTAGGGTTAGGGTTAGGGGTTGTGGTAGGGTTAAGGTTAGGGTTAACGGTTTAGAATTATCGTTAGGGTTCAGGTGTTACGGTTTTGGCTAGGAGTTAGGGATAGAATTAAGGGATGGGGTGGTTCACAGGGTAAGTGTTATGCATTAGCATTAGGATAAGGGGTTAAAATTAGGGTTATGGTGAGGTTTATGTTTTAGTGTGAGCAATAGGATCAGGGTTAGGTGTTTTGCTAAGGGTTAGGGTTATGGATGAGGGTTAGCATTTATGCTTAGGGCATGGGCCCTGTCTGCATTAGGCGGGGGGTAAGGGGGCTGCGATTGTCGCTGGGACCACACTCTAATATGCACTGGTATGGGCCCCTAGTTTTCATGCAGGACACAGTAGCACAGCCTCCTTTCACTCATGGCATGGGAGGAATGTAGGCTTTCTGAACTCCGAGAAAGCAAGAAGTCTGAGAATTAGATTTAGGGTTAGGATTATGGTTATGGTTATGGATCAAGGTTAGTTTTAGGGTGAGAGCTTAGTTTTAGGGGTTAGAGTTAGAGTTAGTGTTAAATGTTAGCGTTAGTTTTATCGGTTACAGTTAGGTTTAGGGTTAAGTTTTAGGGTTAGGGTGAAAGTTAGGCATTAGGGTTTGGTATAGTGTTAGGGTTAAGTGTTAGGTTCAGGCCTAAAGATTAGGATTAGGGTTAGGGTTAAGGGTTAGTGTGAGGGTTAACCGTTAGGTTTAAGGTTTACGGTTAGGGTTCCTGGGCACGTATAGGGTTAAAGTTTCGTGTTATGTTCAGGGTTAGAGTTAACTGTTATGATTAGGGTTAGGGATTAGGGTTAGGTTTAGGGTTTATGTTTAGGGTAATTTTTAGGGGTTACTTTAGGGGTTAGGTTTAGAACATGGGTTTAGAGTTAGTGTTGGGTGTTAGGGTCAGGGCTTGGGTTTAGAGTTAGTTGTTAGGGTTAATGTTTGGGCTTAGATTTAGTGGTTAGTTTAAGGGCACCGGGCCTGTTTAATCTATGATGAGAGGGGTGCAGTCAGGGTCACTGTGACACCACACCATCGTACCCTGGGCCTTGGGCCCAGACCTACATGCAGGACTCAGGCAGAATCTCATCTGACGCATTGCTTGGCTATATTTTAGGCTTGCTTAACTCAGAGAAAGGAAGAAGTGTGAGAATTAGGGTTAGGGTTAGGGGTTTGTGGTTAGGGGTCAGGGTTACAGTTAGGGTTCAGGTTTAGGGATTAGGGGTTAGGGTAAGTGTTAGGGTTAGGGCTTAAGTGTTAGAGTTGGGTTTGGGGCTTGGCTTAGGTTTAGGAATGGTTAGGGTTAGGGTTAGGGATAGCGGTTAGGGTTAGGGTTAAGGGATAGGATTCGGGTTAAGGGTTAGGGTTAGGGTTAAGGGTTAGCGTTAGGGTTAAGGGTTAGGGTTATGGGATAGGGTTAGGATTAGGGTTAGGGTGAGGGTTCAGGGTTAGGGTTAGCATTAGGGTCTAGGGTTAGTATTAAGGTTGGGCTAGGCATTAGGGTAAGGGTTATTATTAGGGTTAAGAATTAGGGTTAGGTTTAAGTGTTAGGATTAGGATCAGGGTTAAGGGTTAGGGTTAGGGTTACTTTTAGGGGTTAGGTTTAGGGTTAAGTGTTAAGAGTTAGGCTTATTTGTCGGTGTAGGGTTAGGATGAGGTTTAGGGTTAGGGATAGTGTTAGGGTTGTTGGCAGGGTTAAGTTTAGGTTTAGAGGTTTAGAATTAGGATTCGGGATAAAGTACTACACTTATGGCTAGAATTATGGGATAGGGGTTGTTATTAGGGTAAGTGTTATGCATTAACGTTAGGATAATCGGTTAAAGTTAGGGTTCCGGTCAGGTTTACATGTGAAGATGAGCAATAGGATCAGAGTTAGGCATTGTGTTCAGGTTTAGCATTATGGGTGAGGGGTAGTGTTTATGCTTAGGGCACGGGCCCTGTCTGTACGAGGAGGGGGGTTTAGGGGGCTGGGATTGTCACCGGGAACCTACTTCATCATACGCCGTGTAACCCTAAACCTAAACCCTGACCATAACGCCGAACACTAACTATAACCTCTTACCTTAAACCTACCCCCTAAGCCCAACACTAACCCCTAAAAGTAACCCTAACAATGAACCCTAAACCTAACTTTAACCCCTAACCCTAACCATAACACTTAACTCTAACACTAAACCTAACACAAACACTTAATCCTAACCCTAAACCCTAACCCTTACCCTTAACCTTAACCCTAACCATTAACCCTCACAATAACCATTTACCCTAATCCTAATCTTTAACCCTAAACCTAACACTTAAACCTAAACCTGTACCAAACCCTAACCCCTAACCTTAACGCTAACCCTAAACCTTAAACCTAAACCCAAATGTAACCATTAAAACTAACACTAACCTTTAACCCTAAACCTATCCCTACACCCTCACCCTAACACTAACCTTGATCCCTAATCATTACCCTAATCCTAACCCTAAATCTAATTCTCTGAGTTCTTGCTTTCTCAGAGTTTAGAAAGGCTACAATCTTCCCATGCCATGTGTGAAAAGAGGATCTGCTACTGTGTCCTGCATGAAACCCAGGGACCCATACCGAGTGTACGATAGAGTGGGTTCCCAGTGACAATCGCAGACCCCTAACCCCCCGCCTAGTGCAGACAGGGACCGTGCCCTAAGCATAAACTCTACCCCTCACCCATAACCCTAACCCTAAACATAGCACCTAACCCTAATTCTATTGCTCACCTTAAAATGTAAACCTCACCATAACCTTAACTTTAACCCCTTATCCTAACATTAGTGCATAATACTTATCATGAGAACAAACCCTACCCCTTAATTCTAACCCTAACTCCTAGACATAAGTGTAATACCAAATCCTGAACCCTAATTATAAATCTCTAAACCTAACCTTAACCCCACCAACAACCCTAACCTTAACCCCTAACGCTAACCCTACACCTATGAATAACCCTATCCCTTGACACATAGCCCTAATCATAACCCCAACCCTAACCCTAAACCTAAGCATAAACACTACCCCTCCCCCATAATCCTGACCCTGAACATAACACCTAACCCTGATTCTATTGCTCATATTAACATGTAAACATCACCCTAACTCTAACTTTAACCCCTTGTCCTAACGTTAATGCATAACACTTACCCTGAGAACAAATCATATCCCATAATTCTTTTTTTTTTTTTTTTGAGACAGAGTCTCACTCTGTTGCCCAGGCTAGAGTGAGTGCCATGGCGTCAGCCTAGCTCACAGCAACCTCAAACTCCTGTGCTCAAGCGATCCTCCTGTCTCAGCCTCCCAAGTATCTGGGACTACAGGCATGACCCACAATGCCCGGCTAATTTTTTCTATATATATTTTTAGCTCTCCATATAATTTCTTTCTATTTTTAGTAGAGATGGGGTCTTGCTCTTGCTCAGGCTGGTCTCGAACTCCTGAGCTCAAACGATCTGCCCACCTCAGCCTCCCAGAGTGCTAGGATTACAGGCGTGAGCCACCATGCCCGGCCTCATATCCCATAATTCTAACCCTAACTCCTAGACATAACCATAACACCTAATCCCTACCCCAAATTCTAAACCGCTAACCCTAACTTTAACCCTACCAACAACCCTAACACTAAACCTAACTTTAACCCCTTAACCTAAAACTACACCTAAAAATAACCCTAACACTTAACCCTAACCCTAACACTTAAAACTAACCATAACTCTTAACTCTAACCCTAAACCTAACATGATCCCTTAAACCTAAAACTAAACACTACCCTAACCCTTAACTTTAACCCTAACTTTTAACCCTCACACGAACCCTTAACCCTAACCCTAGTCCTAATCTTTAACCCTGAACCTAACAATTAACCCTAACCCTGTACCAAACCCTAACACCTAACCTTAACCCTAAACCTAAACCTAACCGTAACTGTTAAAATTAACACTAAGCTTTAACCCTAACCCTAACCCCTAACCCTAAGCCCTCACTCTAACACTAACCTTCACTTCTAACCCTAACCATGATCCTAACCCTAAGTCTAATTCTCAGACTTCTTGCTTTCTCAGAGTTTAGAAAGCCTACAATCCTCCAATGCCATGCATGAAAGGAGGCTCTGCTACTGTGTTCTTCATGAAACCCAGGGGCCCATACCCAGCATACGATAGAGTGGGTTCCCAGAGACAATCCCAGCCACCTAATCCCCCTGCCTAGTGCAGACAGGGCCCTTGCCCTAAGCATAAACACTACCCCTTACCCATAACCCTAACCCTGAACATAACACCTAACTCTGATCCCATTGGTCATTTTAACATGTAAACCTCACCATAACCCTAACTTTAACCCTTTATCCTAATGTCAATGCGTAACACTTACCCTGAGAACACCCCATTCCATAATTCTAACCCTAACTACTAGCCATAACTGTAATACCTAATTCCTAACCCTAATTCTCAACCGGTAACCCTAACCTTAATCCTACCAGCAACACTAACACTAACAATAACCGTAACCCCTAATCCTAACCTAAAAATAACCTATGCCTAAAAATAACCCCAACCCTTAAACCATAACCCTAACCCCTAAACCTATCCATAAATCGGCACTGTCTGCACTAGGCGGGGGGTTAGGTGGCTGAGATTGTCACCGGGAACCCATTCTATTGTACGCTGGGTATCAGCCCCTGGGTTTCATGCAGTATACAGTAGCAAAGCTTCCTTTCACGCATGGCATGGGAGGTTTGTAAGCTTTCTTTTGAAAGAACCACTACTATGCAAATTATTTGCCACCTTTCCCAGCACTTTTACCATAATTTTGATAAGGTTCATCTGTGCTTCCTTAAACCCTAGATGGCTGGCACGAACAAAACTATACTGAGGGCTATCTCGCTTGGTGTTTCCAATACTTGGTACAGGACTCTGATAAGAATGCAGTCTTTTAAATATCATTGCACCATCCTTTCTCTGTTATATTAAAAGGCAGAGCAACTTTCGGCAGTTAGCATAAGGATGAGTCAACGGAGGGGACGTTTTTGTGTGGGGTCGGGATGGATTGGGGGACAGGCCCACTGTCAGTTCGGCGGTTTGTATTTATTATGCCCAGACAGGGAAGTGGATATGTGTGTGGCAGCTGAAAAGTGTGGATCCTGTTTCAGTCTGAAATAGGATCCGCACTTTTGAGCCTGTTCCTTTAAAAATCCTTTGATTCATCATCTGGGAATCCACCATGGTTCCCTAGACCCCTCCATGCATCAGCCTAGGTAACTGGCCAGTACCAAGATGTATGGTGCACAGCTTTTGAGATAAACACTACGTGTAGAATTATTTGCCAGTTTTGGCAGCACATATCATCATAATTGTGATAAGGTTCTTCTGGGCCTCCTTAAACACAAGATGGCTGCCATGGAGAAAACTATGTTGAGGCCTAGTTGACTTGGATTTCATGACACTTTTTACTGTAGCCTGGAAGGAGGCCATTCTTTTAAGTATCATTCCACCATCGTTTCTCCATTATTTTAAAATTCAGTGAACCTTTTGCAAGTTATCGTAATAATTAGTAGCTGGAGGGAACTTTTTTTTTGTGGGGTTACAGGACCCGCACTTTTCACCCCGTTCCTTTTAGAATCCTTTGCTTCATCAGCTGGGAATCCAACATGGGTCTCTAGATGGCTCTATGCGTGGTCCCAGTTAACTCGCTAGTTCAAAGAATTATGCTGCAGAGCTTTTATAATAACCACTACCATAAGAATTTTTGACAGCTTTTGCAGGACCTTTCACCATAATTTTGATAAGGTTCATCTGTGCCTCCTTAAACCCAAGATGGCAGCCACGGACAAACCTATGGTGAGGCCTAGGTCACTTGCAGTTGCCAATACTTGGTATGGGAGTCTGGCAGTAAGCCAGTCTTTTATGTATAATTTCACCATCGTGTCTCCATTATTTTATAAGGCAGAGGACCTTTCACCAGACAGCATAAGGATGAGTCCCTGAGCGGACGTTTTTGTATGGGGTGAGGGGGCAGGGGCAGGCCATTGTGAATCCGATGGGTTGTTTTTCTTATCCCTATAGAGGAGAAGTGGGCATGTGTGTTGCAGGCAAAATGTGCGGATCCTGTTTCACTTTTAGACTGAAACAGGATCCGCAATTTTCAGCCTGTTCCTTTAAGAATCCTTTGATTGACCACCTGGGAATCCACCATGGTTCTGTAGACCACTCTATGGGTGGGCACAGGTAACTGACTTTTTATAAGAAGTATGACACAGAGCTTTTGAATTAACCAGTATGTTTAGAATTATTTGCCAGGTTTTCAGCACGTTTCACCATCATTGTCATAACGTTTGTATGTGCCTGCTTAAACCCAAGATGGATGCCACGGACATAACTATGCTGAGGCGAAGCTGACTTGGTGTTGCCTATTTTTGTTAGTGGAGACAGAGAAGAAGCCATTCTTCTAAGTATCATTCCACCATCTTTTCTCCATTGTTTAAAAATACAGGGAAATTTTGCAGGTTAGCATAATAATTTGTAGATGGAGGGGACTTTTTTTTGGTGGGGTCGTTGTGGGTGCGGGAGTAAGGCCCTCTGTCTGTTTCCAGGTTTGTTTTTATTATCCCCAATGAGGAGAAGTGGACATGTGTGTGGCAGGGAAAAGTGCGGATCCTGTTTCAGAGACTGAAACAGGATCCGCACTTTTCATCCCGTTGCTTTAAGAATCCTTCGCTTCATCAGCTTGGAATCCACCATGGGTCTCTAGACCGCTCTATGCGTGGGCCCAGTTAACTGGCTAGTTCAAAGAAATATGCCGCAGAGCTTTTGAAACAACCATTACTATGGAAATTATTTGCCAGCTTTTCAAGCACTTTTACCATAATTTTGATAAGGTTCATTTGTGCTTCCTTAAACCCTAGATGGCTGCCATGGACAAACCAATGCTGAGGCCTGGTCACTTCCTGTTGCCAATAATTGGTATGGGAGTTTGGCAATAAGGCAGTCTTTTCAGTATAATCCTACCATCCTATCTCCATTATTTTAAAAGGCAGAGGACATTTCGCCAGATAGCATAAGGATCAGTCGCTGGATGGGACGTGTTTGTGCCGGGTGGTGGGGGCGGGAACAGGGCATCTGTCAATCCGATGGGTTGTTTTCATTATCCCTAGAGAGGAGAAGTGGGCATGTGTGTTGCAGGCAAAAAGTGCGGATCCTGTTTCAGTCCTTGACTGAAACAGGATCCCCACTTTTCATCCCGTTCCTTTAGGAATACTTCGCTTCATCAGCTGGGAATCCACCATGGTTCTCTAGGCCCCTCTATGCGTGTCCCCAGAAAACTGCCTGGTTCCAAGAAGTATTTCACAGAGCTTTTGAAATAACCACTACGTTTAGAATTATTTGCCAGTTTTTGCAGCAGCTTTCACCATAATTGTCAAAAGGTTTGTCTCTTCCTCCTTAATCTCGAGATGGCTGCCATGGACAAAACTATGCTGAGGCCTAGCTCACTTGGTGTGGCCAATCCTTGGTAATGGAGACTGGCAAGATTACATTCTTTTAAGTATCATTCCACCATCTTTTCTCCACTATTTTAAAAGCCAGAGCACCTTTCGGCAGTTAGAATAAGAAGGAATGGCTGGAGGCGAAGTTTTTTTGTGGCGTCTGGGTGGCTGGAGCGGCAAGCCCTCTGTCAGTTCTGTGGTTTGTTTTTATTATCCCCAGAGAAGAGAAGTGGGCATGTGTGTGGCAGGTGAAAAGTGCGGACCTGTTTCAGAGAATGAAACAGTGTCCGCATGTTCATCCCGTTCCTTTAAGAATCCTTTGCTTCATCAGCTGGGAATCCACCATGGTTCTCTACACCCCACTATGCGTGGGCCCAGTTAACTGGCTAGTTCAAAGAAGTATGCCGCAGAACTTTTGAAATAACCACTAGCATGGAAATTATTTGCCAGCTTTTCCAGCACTTTTACCATAATTTTGATAAGGTTCATCTGTGCTTCCTTAAATCCTAGATGGCTGCCAACGACAAACCTATACTGAGGGCTCTCTCTTGGTGTTACCCATACTTGGTATGGGAGTCTGACAAGAATCCAGTCTTTTAATTATCATTGCACCATCCTGAATCCCTTATATTGAAAGGCAGAGCAACTTTCGGCAGTTAGCATAAGGATGAGTCAACGGAGGGGATATTTTTGTGTGGGGTCGGGGTGGGTTGGGTTACAGGCCCTCTGTCAATCCGGTGGTTTGTATTTATTATGCCCAGACAGGAAGTGGATATGTGTGTGGCAGGTGTAAAGTGCGGATCCTGTTTCAGTCTTCCTGAAACAGGATCCACACTTTTGAGCCTGTTCCTTAAAAATCCTTTGATTCATCAGCTCGGAATCCACCATGGTTCTCTAGACCCCTCCATGCATGGGCCCATGTAACTGGCCAGTACCAAGATGTATGGTGCACAGGTTTTGAGATAAACACTACGTGTAGAATTATTTGCCAGGTTTTGCAACACATATCACCATAATTGTGATAAGGTTCTTCTGTGCCTCCTTAAACAAAAGATAGCTGCCACGGAGAAAACTATGCCGAGGCCTAGCTGACTTGGATTTCACGACACTTGTTACTGGAGCCTGGAAGGAGGCCATTCTTTTAAGTATCATTCCACCATCGTTTCTCCATTATTTTAAAATGCAGGGAACCTTTTGCAAGTTAGCATAATAATTAGTAGCTGGAGGGGACTTTTTTTTTGTGGGGTCGGTGTGGGTGGGGGGCGCAGGCCTTCTGTCAGTTCGCTGGTTTGTTTTTAATTTCCCCAGAGAGGAGAAGGGGGCATGTGTGTGGCAGGTGAAAAGTGCGGATGCCGTTTCTCTCTTAGACTGAAACAGGACCCTCACTTTTCACTCCGTTCCATTAAGAATCCTTTGCTTCATCAGCTTGGAATCCACCATGGGTCTCTAGACCGCTCTATGCGTGGGCCCAGTTAACTGGCTAGTTCAAAGAATTATGCGGCAGAGCTTTTCAAATAACCAGTACAATGAGAATTATTTGACAGATTTGCAACACCTATCACAATAATTGTTATAAGGTTCATCTGTGCCTCCTTAAAGCCAAGATGGCTGCCATGGACAAATGTGTGCTGAGGCCTAGGTCACTTGCTGTTGCCAATAATTGATATGGGAGTGTGGCAATAAGCCATTCTTTTAGGTATAATTCCACCATCCTATCTTCATTATTTTAAAAGGCAGAGGACCTTTCGCCAGAGAGCATAAGAATGAGTGGCTGGAGGGGGCGTTTTTGTGTCGGGTGTTGGGGTTGGGGGGCAGGCCATATGTCTGTCTGATGGGTTGTTTTTGTTATCCCTAGAGAGGAGAAGTGTGCATGTGTGTTGCAGGCAAAAAGTGCGGATCCTGTTTCAGTCTTAGACTGAAACAGGATCTGCAGTTTTCAGCCTGTTCCTTTAAGAATGCTTTGATTCATCACCTGGGAATCCACCATGGTTCTCTAGACCACTCTCTGCGTGGGCACAGGTAACTGGCTTGTTCCAAGAAGTATGCCACAGAGCTTTTACATTAACCAGTACGTTGAGAATTCTTTGCCGGTTTTTCAGCACGTTTCACCATAATTGTGATAACGTTTGTATGTGCCTTCTTAAACCCAAGATGGCTGCCACGGACATAACTATGCTGAGGCGTAGCTGACTTGGTGTTGCCTATTTTTGTTAGTGGAGACTGACAAGAAGCCATTCTTCTAAGTATCATTCCACCATCCTTTCTCCATTATTTAAAAATGCAGGGAACATTTTGCAAGTTAGCATAAAAATTAGTAGCTGAGGGGACTTTTTTTTGTGTGGGGTCATTGTGGGTGGGGGAGGGCAGGCCCTCTGTCAGTTCGCTGGTTTGTTTTTATTTTCCCCAGAGAGGAGAAGGGGGATTGTGTGTGGCAGGTGAAAAGTGCGGATCCTCTTTCAGTCTTAGACAGAAACAGGATCCGCACATTTCACCCCGTTCCATTAGGAATCCTTTACTTCAATAGCTGGGAATTCATCGTGGTTCTCTATGCCACTCTAGGCTTCGGCCCAGAAAACTGCCTGGTTCCATGAAGTATTCCACAGAGCTTTTGAAATAACCACTATGTTGAGAATTATTTGCCACTTTTTGCAGCACCTTTCACCATAATTGTCATAAGGTTCGTCTCTTCCTCCTTAATCTCGTTATGCCTGCCATGGACAAAACTATGCTGAGGCCTAGCTCACTTGGTGTAGCCGATACTTCGTTTTGGAGCCTGGCAGGATTACGTTCTTTTAAGCATCATTCCACCATCCTTTCTCCAATATTTTAAAAGCCAAAGCACGTTTCTGCAGTTAGAATAACAAGGAGTTGCTGGAGGGGAAGTTTTTATGTGTGATCTGGGTTCCTGGTGCAGCAAGCCCTCTGTCAGTTCTGTGGCTTCTTTTTATTTTCCCCAGAGAGGAGAAGTGGGCATGTGTGTGGCAGGTGAAAGTAGCGGATTCTGTTTCAGAGACTGAAACAAGATCCGTACTTTTTGTCCCGTTCCTTTAGGAATCCTTCGCTCTATCAGCTGGGAATCCACCTTGGTTCTCTACACCCCACTATGTGTGAGCCCAGTTAACTGGCTAGTTCAAAGAAGTATGCCACAGAGCTTTTGAAATAACCACTACTATGGAAATTATTTGCCAGCTTTTCCAGCACTTTTACCATAAATTTGATAAGGTTCATCTGTGCTTCCTTAAATCGTAGATGGCTGCCACGGACAAACCTTTATAGAGGGCTCTCTTGCTTGGTGTTGCCAATACTTGGTACGGGATTCTGACAAGAATCCAGTCTTTTAATTATCATTGCACCATCCTGTCTCGCTTATATTAAAAGGCAGAGCAACTTTTGGCAGTTAGCATAAGGATGAGTCCACGGAGGGGACGTTTTAGTGTGGGGTCGGGGTGGCTGGAGGACAGTCCCTCTGTCAGTCCGGTGGTTTGTATTTATTACGCCCAGACAGGGAAGTGGATATGTGTGTGGCAGCTGAAAAGTGCGGATCCTGTTTCAGTCTTAGACTGAAACAGGATCCGCACTTTTGAGCCTGTTCCTTTAAAAATCCTTTGATTCGTCACCTGGGAATCCACCATGGTTCCCTAGACCCCTCCATGCATGGTCCAATGTAACTGGCCAGTACCAAGTTTTATGGTGCACAGCTTTTGAGATAAACACTACATGTAGAATTATTTGCTAGTTTTTGCAGCACATATCACCATAATTGTGATAAGGTTCATCTGGGCCTCCTTAAACACAAGATGGCTGCCACGGGGAAAAGTATGCTGAGGCCCAGGTCATTTGGATTTCACGACACTTGTTACTGGAGCCTGGAAGGAAACCATTCTTTTAAGTATCATTCCATCATCCTTTAACCATTATTTTAAAATGCAGGGAAGCTTTTGCAAGTTAGCATAATAATTAGTAGCTGGAGGGTACATTTTTTTTTTGTGGGGTCAGTGTGTAGGTGGGGCGCAGGCCCTCTGTTAGTTCGCTACTTTGTGATTATTTTCCTTAGAGAGGAGAAGTGGGCATCTGTGTGGCAGGTTAAAAGTGCGGATCCCGTTTCTGTCTTACAGTGAAACAGGACCTGCACTTTTCTCCCCGTTCCTTTAAGAATCTTTTGCTTCATCAGCTGGGAATACACCATGGGTCTCTAGACCCCTCTATGCGTAGGCCCAGTTAACTGGCTATTTGAAGGAATTATGCCGCAGAGCTTTTGAAATAACCACTACCATGAGAATTATTTGACAGCTTTTGCAGCACTTCTCACAATAATTGTGATAAGGTTCATCTGTGCCTCCTTTATCCGAAGATGACTGCCAGGGACAAACGTGTGCTGAGACCTAGGTCACTTGCTATTGCAATACTTGGTAAGGGTGTCTGGCAATAAGCCACTCTTTTAGGTATAATGCCACCATCCTATCTCCATTATTTTAAAAGGCAGACGACCTTTCGCCAGATGGCATAAGGATGAGTCAGTGGAGGGGACGTTTTTGTGTGGGGTGGTGGGGGGCAGGGGCAGGCCAACTGTGTATCCCATGGGTTGTTTTTGTTATCCCTAGAGGAGAGAAGTGGGCATGTGTGTTGCAGGCAAAAAGTGCGGATCCTGTTTCAGTCCTAGACTGAAACAGGATCCGCACTTTTCAGCCTGTTCCTTTAAGAATCCTTTGATTCATCACCTGGGAATCCACCATGGTTCTCTAGACCCCTCTGTGCGTGGGCAGAGGTAACTGGCTTGTTCCAAGAAGTATGCCACAGAGCTTTTACATTAACCAGTACATTGAGAATTATTTGTCAGGGATTCAGCACGTTTCACCATAATTGTGATAACGTTTCTATGTGCCTCCTTAAACCCAAGATAGTTGCCACGGACATAACTATGCTGAGGCCTAGCTCACTTGGTGTGGCCGATACTTGGTACTGGAGACGGGCAGGCATACATTCTTTAAAGTATCATTCCACCATCGTTCTCTACTATTTTAGAAGCCAGAGGACCTTTCGGCAGTTAGAATAGGAAGGAGTGGCTCGAGGCGAACTTTTTATGTGGGGTCTGGGGGCTGGTCGGCACGCCCTCTGTCAGTTCTGTGGTTTGTTTTTATTATCCCCAGAGAGGAGAAGTGGGCATGTGTGTGGCAGGTGAAAAGTGCGGATCCTGTTTCAGAGAATGAAACAGGATCCACATGTTCATCCCATTCCTTTAAGAATCCTTTGCTTCATCAGCTGGGAATCCACCATGGTTCTCTACACCCCAGTATTCGTGGGCCCAGTTAACTGGCTAGTTCAAAGAAGTATGCCGCAGAACTTTTGAAATAACCACTAGCATGGAAATTATTTGTCAGCTTTTCGAGCACTTTTACCATAATTTTGATAAGGTTCATCTGTGCTTCCTTAAACCCTAGATGGGGCCACAGACACCTATACTGAGGGCTATCTCCCTTGGTGTGGCCAATACATGGTACGGGAGTCTGACAAGAACCCAGTCTTTTAATTATCATTGCACCTTCTTTTCTCCCTTATATGAAAAGGCAGAGCAACTTTCGGCAGTTAGCATAAGGATGAGTCAACGGACGGGATGTTTTTGTGTGGGGTCGGGGTGGGTTGGGGGACAAGCCCTCTGTCAGTCTGGTGGTTTGTATTTATTATGCCCCGACAGGGAAGTGGATATGTGTGTGGCAGGTGAAAAGTGCGGATCCTGTTTCAGTCTTAGACTGAAACAGGATCCGCACTTTTCAGCCTGTTCCTTTAAAAATCCTTTGATTCATCATCTGGGAATCCACCATGGTTCCCTAGACCCCTCCATGCATGGGCCCATGTAACTGGCCAGTACTAAGATGTATGCCGCACAGCTTTTGAGATAAACACTACGTGTAGAATTATTTGCCAGTTTTTGCAGCACATATCACCATAATTGTGATAAGGTTCTTCTGGGCCTCCTTAAACACAAGATGGTTGCCACGGAGAAAACTATGCTGAGGCCTAGCTGACTTGGATTTCACGACACTTGTTACTGGATCCTGGAAGGAGACCATTCTTTTAAGTATCATTCCACCATCGTTTCTCCAGTATTTTAAAATTCAGGGAACATTTTGCAAGTTAGCATAATAATTAGTAGCTGGAGGGGACTTTTTTTTTCTGTGCAGCCGGTGTGTGTGGGGGGTGCAGGCCCTCTGTCAGTTCGCTGTTTTGTTTTTATTTTCCCCAGAGAAGAGAAGTGGGCATGTGTGTGGCAGTTGAAATGTGCGGATTCCGTTTGTGTCTTAGACAGAAACAGGACCCGCACTTTTCACCCCGTTCCTTTAAGAATCCTTTGCTTTAAAATTTTCAATAAAATACTAGCAAATCGAATCCAAGTACTTATCAAAAAAATAATCCACCACGACCAAGTGGGCTTCATCCCCGAGATGCAGGGGTGGTTCAACATACGTAAATCTATAAATGTAATTCACCACATAAATAGAAGCAAAAACAAAAACCATATGATACTCTCATTAGATGCAGAAAAAGCATTTGACAAAATTCAACACCCTTTTATGATAAAAACGCTTAACAAAATAGGCATTGATGGAACCTACCTAAAAATGATACAAGCCATATATGACAAACCCACAGCCAACATCATACTGAATGGGGAAAAACTGAAAGCACTCCCACTTAGAACTGGAACCAGACAGGGCTGCCCATTGTCTCCATTACTTTTCAACATAGTATTGGAAGTCCTTGCGAGAGCTATCAGGCAAGAGAGCAGAATCAAGGGAGTCCAAATAGGGAAGGAAGAGATCAAACTCTCACTTTTTGCTGATGATATGATGTTATATCTGGAAAACCCCCAGGATTCAACCAAGAGACTCCTGGAATTGATTAACGAATACAGCAAAGTCTCAGGCTACAAAATTAATATACACAAATCAGAGGCATTTATATATGCCAATAACAGTCAATCGGAAAACCAAATTAAAGACTCAATACCCTTCAAAATAGCAACAAAGAAAATAAAATATCTAGGTATATATCTAACTAAAGAGGTAAAGGACCTCTATAAGGAAAACTATGAAACACTGAGAAAAGAAATAGCAGAACTTGCAAATAGATGGAAAAATATACCATGCTCGTGGATCGGAAGAATCAACATTGTTAAAATGTCTATACTACCCAAAGTGATCTACAGATTCAATGCAATCCCTATTAAATTACCAACATCATTCTTTACAGACATAGAGAAAATAATTATACACTTTGTATGGAACCAAAGAAGACCCCGTATAGCAAAAGCAATTTTAAGCAACAAAAACAAAATGGGAGGTATTAATTTGCCAGACCTCAAACTATACTACAAGGCCGTGGTTCTTAAAACAGCCTGGTATTGGCACAAGTGCAGGGACACAGACCAGTGGAACACAACAGAAAATCCAAATATAGAACCATCCTCATATAGTCACCTAATTTTCGACAAAGCGGGAAAGAATATACTCTGGGGACAAGAATCCCTATTCAACAAATGGTGCTGGGAGAATTGGTTAGCCACTTGTAGAAGACTGAAACAGGACCCACAGCTTTCACCTCTCACAAAAATCAAATCACGGTGGATAACAGACTTAAACCTTAGGCGTGATACAATCAGAATTCTAGAAGAAAATGTAGGAAAGACTCTTACAGACATTGGCCTAGGCAAAGAATTTATGAAGAAGACCCCCAAGGCAATCACAGCAGCAACAAAAATAAATGAATGGGACATGATTAAATTAAAAAGCTTCTGCACAGCCAAAGAAACAGTCCAGAGAATAAACAGACCACCTACAGAATGGGAAAAAATTTTTGCATACTACACATCAGATAAAGGACTGATAACAAGAATCTATTTAGAACTCAGGAAAATCAGCAAGAAAAAATCAAGCAACCCTATCAAAAAGTGGGCAAAGGACATGAATAGAAATTTTTCAAAAGAAGATATAAAAATGGCTAACAAACATATGAAAAAGTGTTCAACATCTCTAATCATCAGGGAAATGCAAATCAAAACCACAATGAGATATCACTTAACCCCAGTGAGAATGGCCTTTATCAAAAAAACCCAAAACAACACATGTTGGCGTGGGTGTGGAGAGACAGGAACACTAATACACTGCTGGTGGGACTGCAAACTAGTGCAACCTCTGTGGAAAGCATTATGGAGGTATCTTAAACAGATTCAAGTAGACCTGCCATTTGACCCAGCAATCCCATTACTGGGCATATACCCAAAGGAAAAAAGGTCATTCTGTAACAAAGGCACGTGTACCCAAATGTTTATAGCAGCACAATTCACAATAGCAAAGATGTGGAAACAACCCAAATGTCCATCAATACATGATTGGATTAGTAAACTGTGGTATATGTATACCATGGAATACTACTCAGCTATAAGGAATGATGAAGATACAACATCTCTATGGTTCTCCTGGAGAGAGTTGGAACCCATTATATTAAGTGAAGTATCCCAAGAATGGAAAAACAAGCATCACATGTACTCACCAGAAAATTGGTTTCCTTGATCATCACCTAAATACAAACCTGGGAACGACACCAATTGGACATCAGACTGAGGTGGGGGTGGGGGAGGGGATGGGGGTATGCCTACACAATGAGTGCATTGCGCACCGTTTGGGGAGTGGTAACACTTGAAGGTGCTGACTCGGGAAAGGGGGGGGTGGGGGAAAAAAATATGAAACTATTGTTTTTAACTTGCACTGTTCACTTAATAATTTATCATGAATATTTCCCATATTATTTCATATCATTGTACAAGAAATAATGTATACATTATGAGGACATACTGTATCTAACAAGATATACTGTTAGACTCTTTGATTCTGTAAAATAAAAAAAAATAATAATAAAAAAAAAAAAAAATAGGCACAAAAACAGGCATTTCATCAAAGAGGAAACACACATGGGCAATTAACATATGAAAGAACAATTAAGTTAGCCATTCGGGAAACACAAATTAAAACCAATGAAAGTTACCATTTATACCAACCAGATCAGCAAAAATTTAAAGTCTGATAATGCCAAATATTGGAGATGATATGGAGCAATGGGTATGTATATAAATACTTGTGGTCAAACCAGTTAAAATAACATTGTAAAAATATATATATATAAATGTGTGTGTATATAATATAATATATACTTATTAAGTAAAAAAAAAAAAAAAAAAAAAAAAAAAGAATCCTTTGCTTTATCAGCTGGGAATCCACCATGGGTCTGTAGACCACTCTATGCGTTGACTCAGTTAACTGGATATTTGAAAGGATTATGCCACAGAGCTTTTGAAATAACCACTACCATGAGAATTATTTGACATATTTGCAGCACCTATCACCATAATTGTTATAAGGTTCAGATGTGCCTCCTTAAACCCAAGATGGCTGCCACGGACAAACATGTGCTGAGGCCTAGGTGACTTCCTGTTGCCAACAATTGGTATGGGTGTCTGGAAATAAGCCAGTCTTTTAGGTATAATTCCACCATCCTATCTTCATTATTTTAAAAGGCAGAGGACCTTTCGCCAGAGAGCATAAGGATGAGTGGCTGGAGGGGACGTTTTTGTGTGGGGTGGTGGGGGGCAAGGGCAGGCCATCTGTCTTTCCGATCGGTTGTTTTTTTTATCCATAAAGAGGAGAAGTGGGCATGTATGTTGCAGGCAAAAAGTGCGGATCCTGTTTCAGTCATAGACTGAAACAGGATCCACACTTTTCAGCCTGTTCCTTTACGAATCCTTTGATTCATCAACTGGGTATCCACCATGGTTCTCTAGACCCCTCTCTGCGTGGGCACAGGTAACTGGCTTGTTCCAAGAAGTATGTCACAGAGCTTTTACATTAACCAGTACGTTGAGAATTCTTTGCCGGTTTTTCAGCACGTTTCACCATAATTGTGATAACGTTTGTATGTGCCTCCTTAAGCCCAAGATGGCTGCCACAGACATAACTATGCTGAGGCATAGCTGACTTGGTGTTGCCTATTTTTGTTAGTGGAGACTGACAAGAAGCCATTCTTCTACGTATCATTCCACCATCCTTTCTCCATTATTTAAAAATGGAAGGAAATTTTGCAAGTTAGCATAATAATTAGTACCTGGAGGGGAGGTTTTTTTTTGTGGGGATGGTGTGGGTGGGTGTGGGCAGGGCCTCTGTCAGATCGCTGGTTTGTTTTTATTAACCCCAGAGAGGAGAAATGGGCATGTGTGTGGCAGGTGAAAAGTGCGGATCCTCTTTCAGTCTTAGACAGAAAGAGCCTCCACACTTTTCATCCCGTTCCATTAAAAATCCTTCGCTTCATCAGCTGGGAGTCCACCGTGGTTCTCTAGACCCCTCTTTGCGTGGTCCCAGAAAGCTGCCTGGTTCCAAGATTCATTTCACAGAGCTTTTGAAATAACCACTACGTTGAGAATTATTTGCTAGATTTGCAGCACCTTTGACCAAAATTGTCATAAGTTTCATCTCTTCATCCTTAATCTCGAGATGGCTGCCATGAACAAAACTATTCTGAGGCCTAGCTGACTTGTTGTGGCTGATACTTGGTACTGGAGACTGGCAAGAATACATTCTTTTAAGCATCATTCCACCATCCTTTCTCCACTATTTTAAAAGCCAGAGCACTTTCGGCAGTTAGATAACAAGGAGTCGCTGGAGGGGAAGTTTTTATGTGGGGTCTGGGGGGCTGGTGGGTCAAGCCCTCTGTCAGTTCTGTGGGTTTTTTTTATTATCCCCAGAGAAGAGAAGTGGGCATGTGTGTGGCAGGTGAAAAGTGCGGATCCTGTTTCAGAGACAGAAACAGGATCCGCACTTTTCAGCCTGTTCCTTTAAAATCCTTTGCTTCATCAGCTGGTAATCCACCATGGTTACCTAGACCCCTCTATGCATGGGTCCAGGTAACTGGCCAGTACTAAGATGTATGCCACAGAGCTTTTGAAATAAACACTACGTGTAGAATTATTTGCCAATTTTTGAGGCACATATCACCATAATTGTGATAAGGTTCGTCTCTGCCTCCTTAAACACAAGATGGCTGACACGGAGAAAATTATGCTGAGGCCTAGGTCACTTGGATTTCACGACACTTGTTACTGGAGCCTGGAAGGAGGCCATTCTTTTAAGTATCATTCCACCATCCTTTCTCCAATATTTTAATATGCAGGGAACCTTTTGCAAGTTAGCATAATAATTAGTAGCCTGAGGGGACTTTTTTTTTGTGGGGTCGGTGTGGGGAGGGGGCGCAAGCCCTCTGTCAGTTCTGTCATTTTTTTTATTATCCCCAGAGAGGAGAAGTGGTCATGTGTGTGGCAGGTGAAAAGTGCGGATCCTGTTTCAGTCTCTGAAACAGGATCCGCACTTTTCATCCTGTTCCTTTAAGAATCCTTTGCTTCATCAGCTGGGTGTCCACCATGGTTCTCTGCACCCCACTATGCATGGCCACAGGTAACTGGCTTGTTCCAAGAAGTATGCCGCAGAACTTTTGAATGAACCAGTACGTTTAGAATTCTTTGCCAGGTTTTCAGCACGTTTAACCATAATTATGATAACGTTTGTATGTGCCTCCTTAAACCCAGGATGGCTGCCACGAACATAACTATGCTGAGGCGTAGCTGCTTGGTGTTGCCTATTTTTGTGAGTGGAGACTGACAAGAAGCCATTATTCTAAGTTTCATTCCACCATCCTTTCTCCATTATTTAAAAATGCAGGAAAATTTTGCCATTTAGCATAATAATTAGTAGCTGGAGGGGACTTTTTTTTTCTGTGGTTGGTGTGGTTGAGGGGGGCAGGCCCTTGTCAGTTCGCTGGTTTGTTTTTTTTATCCCCAGAGAGGATAAGTGGACATGCGTGTGGCAGGTGAAAAGTGTGAATCCTGTCTCAGTCTTCGACATAAACAGGATCCGCACTTTTCACCCCATTCCATTAAGCAATCCTTTGCTTCATCAGCTGGGAGTCAACCATGGATCTCTAGACCCCTCTCTGCATCAGCCCATAAAACTGCCTGGTTCCAAGAAGTGTTCCACGGAGCTTTTGAAATAACCACTGCGTTGAGAATTATTTGCCAGTTTTTGGAGCACCTTTCACCATAATTGTCATAAGGTTCATGTCTTCCTCCTTAATCTCTAGATGGCTGTCAGGGACAAAACTATGCTGAGGCCTAGTTCACTTGGTTTGCCCGATACCTGGTACTGGAGACTGGCAAAAATACATTCTTTTAAGTACCATTCCACCATCCTTTCTCTACTATTTTAAAATCCAGAACACGTTTCGGCAGTTAGAATAACAAGGAGTAGCTGGAGGGGAAGTTTTTATGTGGGGTCTGGGCGCTGGTGGGGCAAGCCCACTGTCAGTTCTGTGGTTTGTTTTTATTATCCCCAGAGAGGAGAAGTGGGCAAGTGTGTGGCAGGGGAAAAGTAGGGATTCCGTTTCAGAGACTGAAACTGGATCCGCACTTTTCATCCCGTTCCTTTAAGAATCCTTTGCTTCATCAGCTGGGAATCCACGATAGTTCTCTACACTCCAATATTCCTGGACCCAGTTAACAGGCTAGATCAAAGAAGTATGCTGCAGAGCTTTTGAAATAATCACTACCATGGAAATTATTTGCCAGCTTTTCCAGCACTTTTACCATAATTTTGATAAGGTTCATCTGTGCTTCCTTAAACCCTAGATGGCTGCCAGGTACAAACCTATATTGAGGGCTATCTCGCTTGGTGTTGCCAATACTTGGTACGGGAGTCTGACAAGAATCCAGTCTTTTAATTACCATTGCACCATCCTTTCTCCTTTATATTAAAAGGCCGAGCAACTTTTGGCAGTTAGCATTAGGATGAGTCACTAGAGGAGACCTTTCTGTGTGGGGTCAGAGTGGGTTTGGGAACAGGCCCTCTGTCAGTCCCGTGGTTTGTATTTATTATGTCCAGACAGGCGAAGTGGATATGTGTGTGGCAGGTGAAAAGTGCGGATCCTGTTTCTGTCTTAGACAGAAAGTGGAACTGCACTTTTCACCCCGTCCAATTAAGAATCCTTTGCTTGATCAGCTGGGAATTCACCATGGGTCTCTAGACCACTCTATGCGTGGGCCCAGTTAACTGGCTAGTTCAAAGAATTATGCCACACAGCTTTTGAAATAACAACTACCATGAGAATTATTTGACAGCTTTTGCAGCACCTTTCACCATGATTGTGATAACGTTCATCTGTGCCTCCTTAAACCCAAGATGGCTGCCATGGACAAACGTGTGATGAGGCCTAGGTAACTTGCTGTTTCCAATACTTGTTATGGGAGTCTGACAATAAGCCAGTCTTTTAGGTATAATTCCACCATCCTATATCCAGTATTTTAAAAGGCAACGGAACTTTCGCCAGATAAAATAAGGATGAGTTGCTGGAGGGGACGTTATTGTGTGGGGTGTTGGGGGGCGGGGGCAGGCCAACTGAAACAAACAGGATCTGCACTTTTCAGCCTGTTCCTTTAAAAATCCTTTGATTCATCAACTGGGAATCCACCGTTGTTCCCTAGACCCCTCTATGCGTGGGCCCAGGTACTTGGCCAGTACCAAGATGTATGCCGCAGAGCTTTTGAAATAAACACTACGTGTAGAATTATTTGCCAGTTTTTGCAGCACATAACACCATAATTGTGATAAGGTTCATCTGTGCATCCTTAAACACAAGACGGCTGCCACAGAGAAAACTATGCTGAGGCCTAGGTCACTGGGATTTCACGACACTTGTTACTGTAGCTGGAAAGAGGCCATTCTTTTAAGTATCATTCCACCATTCTTAATCCATTATTTTAAAATGCAGGGAACCTTTTGCAACTTAGCATAATAATTAGTAGCTGGAGGGTACATTTTTATTGTGGGGTCGGTGTGTGTGGGGGACGGGGGCCCTCTGTCAGTTCGCTAGTTTTGTTTATTTTCCTTTGAGAGGAGAAGTGGGCATGTGTGTGGCAAGTGAAAAGTGCGGATCCCGTTTATGTCTTAGACTGAAACAGGACCTGCACTTTTCACCCCGTTCCTTTAAGCATCATTTGCTTCGTCTGCTGGGAATCCAAAATGGGTCTCTAGACGGCTCTATGCGTGGGCCCAGTTAACAGGCTAGTTCAAAGAATTATGCCGCAGAGCTTTTGAAATAACCACTGCCATGAGAATTATTTGACAGCTTTTCCAGCACATATACCATAGTTTTCATAAGGTTCATCTGTGCTTCCTTAAACCCTAGATGGCTGCCACGGACAAACCTATGCTGAGGCCTAGATCACTTCCTGTTGCCAATAATTGGTATGGGAGTCTGGCAATAAGCTAGTCTTCACGGTATAAACCCACCATCCTATCTCCATTATTTTAAAAGGCAGAGGACCTTTTGCCGGATAGGATAAGCTTGAGTCGCTGGAGGGGACATTTTTGTGTGGGGTGGTGGGGGGCGGCGGCAGGCCATCTGTTAATCTGATGGGTTGTTTTTGTTATCCCTAGAGAGGAGAAGTGGGCATGTGTGTTGCAGGCAAAAAGTGCGGATCAGACTTTGACTGAAACAAGATCCACACTTTTCAGCCTGTTCCTTAAGAATCCTTTGATTCATCAGCTGGGGATCCACCATGGTTCTCTAGACCCCTCTATGCGTGGGCCCAGAAAACTGCCTGGTTCCAAGAACTATTCCACAGAGCTTCAAATAACCACTACGTTGAGAATTATTTGCTAGATTTGCACCACCTATCACCAAAATTGTCATAAGGTTCGTCTCTTCCTCCTTAATCTCGAGATGGCTGCCATGGACAAAACTATGCTGAGGCCTAGCTCACTTGGTGTGGCCGATACTTGGTACTGGAGACTGGCAGGATTACATGATTTTAAGTATCATTCCACCATCCTTTCTCCACTATTTTAAAAGCCAGAGCACCCTTCACCAGTTAAATAAGAAAGAGTGGCTGGAGGTGAAGTTTTTATGTGGGGTCTGGGGGATGGTGGGGCAAGCGCTCTGTCAGTTCTGTGGTTTCTTTTTATTATTCCCAGAGAGGAGAAGTGGGCATGTGTTTGGCTGGTGAAAAGTGCGGATCCTGCTTCAGAGATTGAAACAGGATCTGCATGTTCATCTCGTTCCTTTAAGAATCCTTTGATTCATCACCTGGGAAACCACCAGGGTTCTCTAGACCGCTCTCTGCATGGGCACAGGTAACTGGATTGTTCCAAGAAGTATGCCGCAGAGCTTTTGAATTAACCAGTACGTTGAGAATTCTTTCACAGTTTTTCAGCACGTTTCACCATAATTGTGATAACGTTTGTATGTGCTGCCTTAAACCTAAGATGGCTGCCACAGACATAACTATGCTGAGGTGTAGCTGAGTTGGTGTTGCCTATTTTTGTTAGTGGAGACTGACAAGAAGCCATTCTTCTAAGTATCATTCCACCATCCTTTCTCCATTGTTTAAAAATGCAGGGAAATGTTGCAAGTTAGCATAATAATTAATAGCTGCAGGGGACTTTTTTTTGGTTGGGTCATTGTGGGTGGGGGAGTCAGGCCCTCTGTCAGTTCTCAAGTTTGTTTTTATTATCCCCAGAGAGGAGAAGTGGGCATGTGTGTGGCAGGTGAAAAGTGCAGATCCTGTTTCAGAGACTGAAATGGAACCCGCACTTTTCACCCTATTCCTTTAAGAATCCTATGATTCATCAGCTGGGAATCCACCATGGGTCTCTAGACCGCTCTATGCGTGGGATTAGTTAACTGGATAGTTCAAAGAATTATGCCACAGATCTTTTGAAATAACCACTACCATGAGAATTATTTGACAGCTTTTGCAGCATCTATCACCATAATTGTTATAGGGTTCATCTGGGCCTCCTTAAACCCAAGATGGCTGCCAGCGACAAACGTGTGCTGAGGCCTAGGTTACTTCCTGTTGCCAATAATTGGTATGGGAGTCTGGCAAAAGGCCAGTCTTTTAGGTATAATTCCACCATCCTATGTCCATTATTTTAAAAGGCAGAGGACCTTTCGCCAGATAGCATAAAGATGAGTCGCTGGAGGGGACGTTTTTGTGTGGGGTGCTGTGGGGCGGGTGCAGGCCATCTGTCAATCCGATGGGTTGTTTTTGTTATCCCTAGGGAGGAGAAGCGGGCATGTGTGTTGCAGGCAAAAAGTACATATACTGTTTCAGTCTTTGACTGAAAAATGATCCGAACTTTTCAGCCTGTTCCTTTAAGAATCCTTTGATTCATCAGCTGGGAATCCACCATGGTTCCCTAGACCCCTCTATGCATGGGCCCAGGAACCTGGCCAGTACCAAGATGTATGCTGCAGAGCTTTTGAAATAAACACTACGTGTAGAATTATTTGCCAGTTTTTGCAGCACATATCACCATAATTGTGATAAGATTCATCTGTGCTTCCTTAAACCCTAGATGGCTGCCACGGAGAAACCTATATGGATGCTCCTCGCTTGGTGTTGCCAATACCTCGTATGGGAGGCTCACAAGAATCCAGTCTTTTAATTATCATTGCACCATCCACTCTCCCTTATATTAAAATTCAGAGCAACTTTCAGCAGTTAGCATAAGGATGAATCCCTGGAGGGGATGTTTTCGTGTGGTGTCGGGTTGGGTTGGGGGACAGGCCCTCTGTCAGTCTGGCGGTTTGTATTTATTATGCCCAGACAGGAGAAGTGGATATGTGTGTGGAGGGGAAAAGTGCGGATCCTGTTTCAGTCTTAGACTAAAACAGGATCCGCACTTTTCAACCTGTTCCTTTAAAAATCCTTTGCTTCATCAGCTGGAATCCACCGTGGTTCCCTAGACCCCTCTGTGCATGGGCACAGGTAACCGGCCTGTTCCAAGAAGTATGCCGCAGAGCTTTTCAATTAACCAGTACGTTGAGAATTTTTTGCCAGGTTTTCAGCACGTTTCACCATAATTGTTATAACGTTTGTATGTGCCTCCTTAAACCCAAGATGGCTTCCATGGACATAACTATGCTGAGGTGTAGCTGACTTGGTGCTGCCTATTTTTGTTAGTGGAGACTGACAAGAAGCCATTCTTCTAAGTATCATTCCACCATCCTTTCTCCATTATTTAAAAATGCAGGGAAATTTTGCAAGTTAGCATAATAATTACTAGCTGGAGGGGACTTTTTTTTTGTGCGGTCGGTGTGGACGGGGGAGCAGGCCCTCTGTCAGTTCGCTGGTTTGTTTTTATTATCCCCAGAGAGGAGAAGTGGGCTTGAGTGTGGCAGTTCAAAAGTGCGGATCCTGTTCCAGTCTTAGACAGAAACAGGATCCGCACATTTCACCACATTCCATTAAGAATCCTTTGCTTGATCAGCTGGGAATCCACCATGGTTCTCTTCACCCCACTATGTGTGGGCCTATTTAACTGGCTAGTTCAAAGAAGTATGCCGCAGAGCTTTTGAAATAACCACTACCATGGAAATTATTTGTCAGCATTTTCAGCACTTTTACCATCATTTTGATAAGGTTCATCTGTGCTTCCTTAAACCCTAGATGGATGCCACTTACAGACCTATATGGAGGGCTATCTGGCTTGGTGTTGCCAATACTTGGTATGGGAGTCTGACAAGAATCCAGTCTTTTAATTATCATTGCACCATCCTTTCTCCCTTACATTAAAAGGCATAGCAACTTTCGGAAGTTAGCATAAGGATGAGTCACTGGAGGGGACGTTTTTGTGTAGGGTAGGGATGGCTTGGGGGACAGGCTCTCTGTCATTCCAGCAGTTTGTATTTATTATGCCCAGACAGGGGAAGTGGATATGTGTGTGGCAGGTGAAAAGTGCGGATCGTGTTTCAGTCTTAGACTGAAACACGATCCCCACTTTTCAGCCTGTTCCTTTAAAAATCCTTTGATTCATCAGCTGGGAATCCACCATGGTTCCCTAGAACCCTCTATACTTGGGCCAAGGTAAGTGGGCAGTACCAACATCTATGCTGCAGAGCTTTTTATATAAACACTACGTGTAGAATTATTTGCCAGTTTTTGCAGCATATATCACCATAATTGTGATAAGGTTCATCTGTGCCTCCTTAAACACAAGATGGCTGCGATGGAGAAAACTATCCTGAGGCCTAGGTCACTTGGATTTCACGACACTTGTTACTGGAGCCTGGAAGGAGGCCATTCTTTTAAGTATCATTCCACCATCCTTTCTCCATTATTTTAAAATGCAGGGAAACTTTTGCAAGTTAGCATAATAATTAGTAGCTGGAGGGGATTTTTTTTTTTTTTTGGTGGGGTCAGTGTAGGTGTGGGGTGCAGGCCCTCTGTCAGTTCTCTGTTTTTTTTTATTTTCCCCAGAGAGGAGAAGTGGGAATGTGTGTGGAACGGGAAAAGTGTGGATACCGTTTCTGTCTTAGACTGAAACAGGACCCGCATTATTCACCGCGTTCCTTTAAGAATCCTTTGCTTCATCAGCTGGGAATCCACCATAGTTCTATACACCCCACTATTCGTGGGCCCAGTTAACTGGCTATTTCAAAGAAGTATGCCGCTTAGCTTTGGAAATAACCACTACCGTGGTAATTATTTGCCAGGTTTTCCAGCACTTTTACCATAATTTTGATAAGGTTCATCTGTGCTTCCTTAAAACCTAGATGGCTGCAACGGACAAACCTATACCGAGGGCTATCTGGCTTGGTGTTGCCAATTCTTGGTACGGGAGTCTGACAGGAATCCAGTCTTTTAATTATCATTGCTCCATCCTTTCTCCCTTATATTAGAAGGCAGAGCAACTTTCGGTAGTTAGCATAAGGATTAGTCACTGGAGGGGATCTTTATTTCTGGGGTCGGGGTGGGTTGGTGGACAGGCCCTCTGTCAGTCCAGCAGTTTGTTTTTATTATGCCCAGACAGGGGAAGTGGATATGTGTGTGGCAGGTGAAAAGTGTGGATCCTGTTTCAGTCTTAGACAGAAACAGGATCCGCACTTTTGAGCTTGTTCCTTTAAAAATCCTTTGATTCATCAGCTGGGAATCCACCATGTTTCCCTAGACCCCTCTATGCATAGGCCCAGGTAATTGGGCAGTACCAAGATGTATGCCACAGAGCTTTTGAAATAAACACTACGTGTAGAATTATTTGCCAGGTTTTGCAGGACATATCACCATAATTGTGATAAGGTTCGTCAGTGCCTCCTTAAATAAAAGATGGCTGCCATGGAGAAAACTATCGTCAGGCCTTGCTCACATGGATTTCACGACACTTGTTACTGGAGCCTGGAAGGAGGCCATTCTTTTAAGTATCATTCCACCATACATTCTCCATTATTTTAAAATGCAGGGAAACTTTTGCAAGTTAGCATAATAATTAATAGCTGGACGGGACTTTTTTTTTTGTGGGGTCTTTGTGGGTGAGGGGCGCGGGCCCTCTGTCAGTTCACTGGTTAGTTTTTATTTTCCCCAGAGAGGAGAAGTGGGCATGTGTGTGGCAGGTGAAAAGTGCGCATCCCGTTTCTGCCTTACTGAAACAGGACCCGCACTTTTCACCCGGTTCCTTTAAGAATCCTTTGTTTCATCAGCAGGGAGTCCACCATGGGTCTCGAGATCGCTCTATGTGTGGGCTCAGTTTACTGGCTAGTTCAAAGAATTATGCCACAGACCTTTTGAAATAACCACTACCATGAGAATTATTTGACAGCTTTTGCAGCACCTTTCACCATAATTGTGATAAGGTTCATCTGTGTCCCCTTAAACCCAAGATGGCTGCAAGGGACAAACGTGTCCTGAGGCCTAAGTCACTTGCTGTTCCCAATACTTGGTTTGGGAGTCTGGCAATAAGCCAGTCTTGTAGGTATAATTCCACATCCTATCTCCATTATTTTAAAAGGCAGAGGACCTTTCCCCAGACAGCATAAGGATGAGTCGCTGGAGGGGACGTTTTTGTGTGGGGTGGTGGGGGGCGGGGGCAGGACATCTGTCATCCGATGCGTTGTTTTTGATATCCCTAGAGAGGAGAAGTGGTCATGTGTGTTGCAGGCAAAATCTGCGGATCCTGTTTCAGTCTTAGACTGAAACAGGATCCGCATTTTTCAGCCTGTTCCTTAAGAATCGTTTGATTCATCACCTGGGTATCCACCATGGTTCTCTAGAACCCTCTATGCTTGGGCACAGGTAACAGGCTTGTTCCAAGAAGTATGCCTCAGAGCTTTTGAATTAAGTATTACGTTGAGAATTTTTTGCCAGGTTTTCAGCATGTTTCAGCGTAATTGTGATAACGTTTGTATGTGCCTCTTTAAACCCAAGATGGCTGCCGCGGACATAACTATGCTGAGGCCTAGCTCACTTGGTGTGGCCGTTACTTGGTACTGGAGAGTGGCAAGAATACATTCTTTTAAGTGTCATTCCACCATCCTTTCTCCACTATTTTAAAAGTCAGAGCACCTTTTGGCAGTTAGAATAACAAGGAGTCGCTGGAGGGGAAGTTTTAATGGGGGAGCTGGGGGGCTAGTGGGGCAAGCCCTCTGTCAGTCCTGTGGTTTGTTTTTATTATCCCCAGAGAGGAGAAGTGGGCATGTGTGTGGCAGGTGAAAAGTGCGGATCCTAATTCAGAGACTGAAACAGGATACGCACTTCTCATCCCGGTCCTTTAAGAATCCTTTGCTTCATCAGCTGGGAATCCACCATGGTTCTCTACACCCCACTATGCGTGGCCCCAGTTAAATGGGTAATTCAAAGTATTATGCTGCAGAGATTTTGAAATAACCACTACCATGGAAATTATTTGCCAGCTTTTCCTGGACTTTTACCATAATTTTGATAAGGTTCATCTGTGCTTTCTTCAACCCTAGATGGCTGCCACGTTGAAACGTATACTAAGGGCTATGTCACTTGGTGTTGCCAATACTTGGTACGGGAATCTGACAAGAATCCAGTCCTTTAATTATCATTGGACCATCCTTTCTCCCTTATATTAAAAGGCAGAGCAACTTTCGGCAGTTAGCATGAGTATGAGTCACTGGAGCGGACGTTTTTGTGTTGGGTCGGGGTGGGTTGGGGGACAGGCCCTCTGTCAGTCCAGCGGTTTTTATTTATTATGCCCAGCCTAGGGAAGTGGATATGTGAGTGGCAGTTGAAAAGTGCGGATCCTGTTTCAGTCTTAGACTGAAACAGGATCCGCACTTTTCAGCCTTTTCCTTTAAAAATCCTTTGATTCATCAGCTGGGAATCCACCATGTTTCCCTAGACCCCTCTATGCATGGGCCCAGGTAACTTGCCAGTAGCAAGATGAGTGCCGTAGATCTTTTGAAATAAACACTACGTGTAGAATTATTTGCCAGTTTTTGCAGCACATATTACCATAATTGTGATAAGGCTCGTCTGTGCCTCCTTAAACACAAGATGGCTGCCAAGAAGAAAACTATGCTGAGGCTTATCTCACTTCAATTTCACGACACTTGTTATGGAGCCTGGAAGGAGGCCATTCTTGTAAGTATCATTCCACCATCCTTTCTCCATTATTTTAAAACGCAGGGAACCTTTTGCAAGTTAGCATAATAAATAGTAGCTGGAGGGGACTATTTTTTTTAGGGTTGGTGTGGGTGTGGGGCGCAGGCCCTCTGTCAGTTCGCTGGTTTGTTTTTATTTTCCCCAGAGAGGAGAAGGGGGCATGTGTGTGGCAGGTGAAAATTCGGGTCCCGTTTCTGTCTAAGACTGAAACAGGACCTGCACTTTTCACCCTGTTCCTTTAAAAATCCTTTGCTTCATCAGCTGGGAATCCACCATGGGTCTCTAGACCGCTCTATGCGTGGGCCCAGTTAAATGGCTAGTTCAAGCATTGGCAATGCTTGAGGCTTAGCTCACTTCAATTTCATGACACTTGTTACTGGAGCCTGGAAGGAGGCCATTCTTTTAAGTATCATTCCACCATCCTTTCTCCATTATTTTAAAATGCAGGGAAACTTTTGCAAGTTAGCATAATAATTAATAGCTGGAGGGGACTTTTTTTTGTGGTTTCTGTGTGGGTGGGGGGGCGCAGGACCTCTGTCAGTTCGCTGGTTTATTTTTATTTTCCCCAGAGAGGAGAAGTGGGCATGTGTGTGACAGGTGAAAAGTGCGGATCCCGTTTCTGCTTAGACTGAAACAGGAGGCGCACTTTTCACCCTGTTCCTTTAAGAATCCTTTGTTTCATCAGCTGGGAATCCACCATGGTTCTCCAGACGCCTCTATGCGTAGGCACAGGTAAATGGCTTATTCCAAGAAGTATGCCGCAGAGCTTTTGAATTAACCAGTACATTGAGAATTATTTGCCAGGTTTTCAGCACGTTTCACCATAATTGTGATAACGTTTGTATGTGCCTCCTTAAACCCAAGATGGCTAACATACGCAAAACTATGCTGAGGCGTAGCTGACTTTGTGTTGCCTATTTTTGTTAGTGGAGACTGACAAGAAGCCATTCTTCTAAGTATCATTCCACCATCCTTTCTCCATTATTTAAAAATGCAGGGAAATTTTTCAAGTTAGCCTAATAATTAGTAGCTCGAGGGGACTTTTTTTTTGTGAGGTCATTGTGGGTGTGGGGTGCAGGCCTTCTGTCAGTTCCCTGGTTTGTTTTTCGTTTCCCCAGAGAGGAGAAGTGGGAATGTGTGTGGCAGGTGAAAAGTGCTGATCCTGTTTCAGAGACTGAAACAGGATCCGCCCTTTTCATCCCGTTCCTTCAAGAATCCTTTGCTTCCTCAGCTGGGAATCCACCATGGTTCTCTACACCCCACTATGCGTGGGCCCAGTTAACTGGCTAGTTCAAAGAAGTATGACACAGAGCTTTTAAGTAACCACTACCAAGGAAAATATTTGCCAGCTTTTCCAGCACTTTTACCATAATTTTGATAAGGTTCATCTGTGCTTCTTTAAAACCTAGATGAGTGCCACGGACAAACCTATACTGAGGGCTATCTCGCTTGGTGTTTCCAATACTTGGTAGGGGATTCTGCCAAGAATCCAGTCTTTTAATTATCCTTGCACCATCCTTTCTCCCTTATTTTAAAAGGCAGAACAACTTTCAGCAGTTAGCATAAAGATGAGTCACTGGAGGGGAAGTTTTTGTGTGGGTTCAGGGTCGTTTGGAGGACAGGCCCATTGTCAGTCCGGCGGTTTGTATTTATCATGCCCAGAAAGGGGAAGTGGATATGTGTGTGGCAGGTGAAAACTGCGGATCATGCTTCAGTCTTAGACTGAAACAAGATCCGCACTTTTCAGCCTGTTCCTTTAAGAATCCTTTGATTCATCACCTGGGAATCCACCATAGTTCTCTAGACCCATCTATACGTGGGCACAGGTAACTGGCTTGTTCCAAGAAGTATACCGAAGAACTTTTCAATTAACCAGTACGTTGAGAATTATTTTCCAGGTTTTCAGCACGTTTCACCATAATTGTGATAACGTTTGTATGTGCCTCCTTAAATCCAAGATGGCTGCCATGGACATAAATATGCTGAGGCGTAGCTGACTTGGTGTTGCCTATTTTTGTTAGTGGAGACTGACAAGAAGCCATTCTTCTAAGTATGATTCCAACATCCTTTCTCCATTATTTAAAAATGCAGGGAAATTTAGCAAGTTAGCATAATAATTAGTAGCTGGAGGGGACTTTTTTTTTTGTGGAGTCTGTGTGGGTGGCGGGCACAGGCCCTCTGTCAGTTCGCTGGTTTGTATTTATTTTCCCCTGAGAGGAGAAGTTGGCATGTGTGTGGCAGGGGAAATGTGTGGATCCCGTTTCTGTCTTAGACTGAAACAGGACCTGCACTTTTCACCCTGTTCCTTTAAAAATCCTTTCCTTCATCAGCTGGGATCCACCATGGGTCTCTAGACCGCTCTATTCGTGGGCACACTTAACTGGCTAGTTCAAAGAATTATGCCGCAGAGCTTTTGAAATAACAACTACCATGAGAATTATTTGACAGCTTTTGCAGCACCTTTCACCATAATTGTGATAAGGTTCGTCTGTGCCTCCTTAAACACAAGATGGCTGCGATGGAGAAAACTATGCTGAGGCCTAGCTCACTTGTTTTCATGACAGTTGTTAGTGGAGCCTGGAAGGAGGCCATTCTTTTAAGTATCATTCCAACATCCTTCTCCATTATTTTAAAATGCAGGGAACCTTTTGCAAGTTAGCATAATAATCAGTAGCTGGAGGGGACTTGTTTTTCTGTGGAGTCTGTGTGTGGGGGGGGCGCAGGCCCTCTGTCAGTTCGCTGATTTGTTTTAGTTTCCCCAGAGAGGAGAAGTGGGCATGTGTGTGGCAGGTGAAAAGTGCGCATGCCGTTTCTGTCTTAGACTGAAACAGGACCCGCACTTTTCACCCTGTTTCTTTAAGAATCATTTGCTTCCTCAGCTGGGAATCCACCATGGTTCTCTACACCCCACAATGCGTGGGCCCAGTTAACTGGCTAGTTCAAAGAAGTATGCCGCAGACCCTTTGAAATAACCACTAGCATGGAAATTATTTGCCAGCTTTTACAGCTCTTTTACCATAATTGTGATAACGTTTGTATATGCCTCCTTAAACCCAAGATGGCTGCCACGGACATAACTATGCTGAGGCATAGCTGACTTGGTGTTGCCTATTTTTGTTAGTGGAGACTGTCAATAATCCATCTTCTAAGTATCATTCCACCATCCTTTCTCCATTATTTAAATATGCAGGGAAATTTTTCAAGTTAACATAATAGTTAGTATCTGGAGGGGACGTTTTTTTTTGCTGGGTCGGTGTGGGTGGGGGGGGGGAAGGCCCTCTGTCAGTTCGCTGGTTTGTTTTTATTATCCCCAGAGAGGAGAAGTGGGCATGTATGTGGCAGGTGAAAAGTGCTGATCCTGTTTCAGAGAATGAAACAGCATCCGCACTTTTCATCCCGTTCCGTTAATCATCCTTTGCTTCATCAGCTGGGAATCCACTATGGTTCTCTACACCCCACTATGCGTGGGTACAGTTAACTTGCTAGTTCAAAGAAGTATGCCGCAGATCTTTTCAAATAACCACTACCAGGCAAATTATTTGCCAGCTTTTACAGCACTTTTACCTTAATTTTGATAAGGTTCATTTGTGCTTCCTTAAACCCTAGATGGCTGCCACGGACAAACATAAACTGAGGTCTATCTGGCTTGGTGTTGCCAATACTTGCTACGGTAGTCTGACAAGAATGCAGTCTTTTAATTATCATTGCACCATCCTTTCTTCCTTATATTAAAAGGCAGAGCAACTTTGCGCAGTTAGCATAGGGATCAGTCACTGGAGTGGACCCTGTTGTGTAGGGTCGGGGTGGGTTGTGGGACAGGCCCTAGGTCAGTCCGGCAGTTTGTATTTATTATGCCCAGACAGGGGAAGTCGATATGTGAGTGACAGGTGAAAAGTACGGATCCTGTTTCAGTCTTAGACTGAAACAGGATGAGCACTTTTCACCCTATTCCTTTAAAAATCCTTTGATTCATCTGCTGGGAATCCACCATGGTTCCCTAGACCCCTCTATGCATGGGCCCAGGTAACTCGCCAGTCCCAAGATGTATTCCACAGAGCTTTTGAAATAAACACTACATGTAGAATTATTTGCCAGTTTTTGGAGCTCATATCACCATACTTGTGATAAGGTTCATATGTGCCTCCTTAAACACAAGATGGCTGCCAAGGAGAAATCTATGCTGAGGCCTAGGTCACTTGGATTTCAGGACACTTGTTACTGGAGCCTGGAAGGAGGCCATTCTTTTAAGTATCATTCCACCATCCTTTCTCCATTATTTTAAAATTCAGGGAACCTTTTGCAAGTTAGCATAATAATTAGTAGCTGGAGGGGACTTTTTTTTGTGGGGACGGTGTAGGTGGTGGGCGCAGGCCCTCTGTCAGTTCAGAGGTTTGTTTTTATTTTCCTCAGAGAGGAAAAGTGGGCATGTGTGTTGCAGGTGAAAAATGCGGATCCTGTTTCTGTCTTAGACTGAAACAGGACCCACACATTTCACCGCGTTCCTTTAAGAATCCTTTGCTTCATCAGCTGGGAATCCACCATGGGTCTCTAGACCGCACTATGCGTGGGCCCAGTTAACTGGCTAGTTCAAAGCATTATGGCACAGAGCCTTTGAAGTAACCACTACCATGAGAATTATTTGACAGCCTTTGCAGCACCTTTCACGAAAATTGTGATAAGGTTCATCTGTGCCTTCTTAAACCAAGATGGCAGCCACGGACAAATCTTTGCTGAGGCCTAGGTCACTTGCTGTTGCCAACAATTGCTATGGGAGTCTTGCAATAAGCCAGTCTTTTAGGTATAATTCCACCATTCTGTCTCCATTAATTTAAAAGACAGAGGACTTTTAGCCAGATAGCATGAGGATGAGTCGCTGGAGGGAACGTTTTTGTGTGAGGTGGTGGGGGGCGGGGGCAGGCCATCTGTCAATCCGATGTGTTGTTTTTGTTATCACTAGAGAGGAGAAGTGGGCATGTGTGTTGCAGGCAAAAAGTGCGGATCCTGTTTCAGTCTTAGACAGAAACAGGATCTGCACTTTTCAACCTGTTCCTTTAAGAATAATTTGATTCATCACCTGGGAATCCACCATGGTTCTCTCCACCCCTCTATGCGTGGGCACAGGTAAGTGGCTTGTTCCAAAAAGGATGCCCCAGAGCTTTTGAATTAAGCAGTACGTTGAGAATTATTTGCCACGTTTTCAGCACGTTTCACCCTAATGGTGATAACGTTTGTATGTGCCTCCTTAAATCCAAGATGGCTGCCATGGACAAAACTATGCTGAGGCGTAGCTGACTTGGTGTTGCCTATTTTTGTTAGTGGAGACTGACAAGAAACCATTCTTCTAAGTATCATTCCACCATCCTTTCTCCATTATTTAAAAATGCAGGGAAATTTTGCAAGTTAGCATAATAATTAGTAGCTGGAGGGTACGTTTTATTTTGTGGGCTCCGTGTGGGTGCCGGGCACAGGCCCTCTTTCAGTTCACTGGTTTGTATTTATTTTCCCCTGAGAGGAGAAGTTGGCATGTGTGTGGCAGGGGAAATGTGCGGATCCCGTTTCTGTCTTAGACTGAAACAGGTCCTGCACTTTTCACCCCATTCCTTTAAGAATCGTTTCCTTCATCAGCTGGGAATCCACCATGGGTCTCTAGATTGGTCTATGCGTGGGCACACTTAGCTGGCTAGTTCAAAGAATTATGCCGCAGAGCTTTTGAAATAACCGCTACCATGAGAATTATTTGACATCTTTTGCAGCAGCTTTCACCATAATTGTGATAAGGTTCATCTGTGCCTCCTTGAACCCAAGATGGCTGCCACAGACAAACCTATGCTGAGGCCTGGGTCACTTGCTGTTGCCAATACTTGGTATGGGTGTCTGGCAATAAGCCAGTCTTTTAGGTATAATTCCACCATCCTATCTCCATTATTTTGAAAGGCAGAGGACCTTTCACCTGATAGCATAAGGATGAGTCATTGGAGGGGACGTTTTTGTGTGGGAACGGGGTGGGTTGGGGGACAGGCACTCTGTCAGTCTGGTGGTTTGTGTTCATTATGTCCAGACAGGGGAAGTGGATATGTGTGTGGCAGGTGAAAAGTGCAGATCCTGTTTCAGGCTTAGACTGAAACAGGATCACCACCTTTCAGCCTGTTCCTTTAAAAATCCTTTTATTGATCAGCTGGGAATCCTCAATGGTTACCTAGGCCCCTCTATGCATGGGCCCAGGTAACTGGCCATGACCAAGATGTATGCCGCAGAGCTTTTGAAATAACCACTACGTTGAGAATTATTTCCCAGTTTTTGCAGCACCTTTCACCATAATTTTCATAAGGTGGATCTCTTCCTTCTTAATCTCGAGATGGCTGCCATGGACAAAACTATGCTGAGGCCTAGCTCACTCGGTGTGGCCGATACTTGGTACTGGAAACTGGCAAGAATACATTCTTTTAAGTATCATTCCACCATCCTTTCTCCACGATTTTAAAATCCAGAGCACCTTTCGGCAGTTACAATAACAAGGAGTCGCTGGAGGGGAAGTTTTTATGTGGGGTCTGGGGGGCTGGTGGGGCAAGCCCTCTGTCTGTTCTGTGGTTTGTCTTTATTATCCCCAGAGAGGAGAAGTGGGCATGTGTGTGTCAGGTAAAAAGTGCAGGTCCTAACATGATCCGCACTTTTCATCCCATTTCTTTAAGAATCCTTCGCTTCATCAGCTGAGAATCCACCATGGTACTCTACACCCCACTATGGGTGGGCCCAGTTAACTGGCTAGTTAAAAGAAGTATGCCGCACAGCTTTTGAAATAACCAGTACCATGGATATTTTTTGCCAGCATTTCCAGCACTTTTACCATAACTTTGATAAGGTTCATCTGTGCTTCCTTAAACCCTAGATGGCTTTCAGGGACCAACCTATACTGAGGGCTATCTGGCTTGCTGTTACAAATACTTTGTACGGGAGTCTGACAAGAATCCAGTCTTTTAATTATCATTGCACTATCCTTTCTCCCTTATATTAAAAGGCAGAGCAACTTTCGGCAGTTAGCATAAGAATGAGTCACTGGAGGGGACTTTTTTGTGTGGGGTCGGTGTGGGTTTGGGGACAGGCCCTCTGTCAGTCCGGCGGTTTGTATTTATTATGCCCAGAGAGGGGAAGTCGACATGTGTGTGGCCGGTGAAAAGTGCGGATCCTTTTTCCGTCTTAGACTAAAACAGGATCCGCACATTTCTCTGTGTTCCTTTAAAAATCCTTCGATTCATCAGCTGGGAATCCACCATGGTTCCCTAGAACCCTCTGTGCATTGGCCCAGGTAACTGGCCAGTACCATGTATGCCACAGAGCTTTTGATACAAACTCTACGTGTAGAATTATTTGCCTGTTTTTGCAGCACATATCACCATACTTGTGATAAGGTTTATCTGTGCCTCCTTAAACACAAGATGGCTGCCACGGAGAAAACTATGCTGAGGCCTAGCTCACTTGGATTTCACCACACTTGTTACTGGCGCCTGGAAGGAGGCCATTCTTTTAAGTATCATTCCACCATCCTTTCTCCATTATTTTAAAATGCAGGGAAACTTTTGCAAGTTAGCATAATAATTAATAGCTGGAGGGGACTTTTTTTGTGGGGTCTGTGTGGGTGGGGGGCGCAGGCCCTCTGTCCGTTCGCTGGATAGTTTTTATTTTCCCCAGAGAGGAGAAGTGGGCATGTGTGTGACAGGTGAAAAGTGCGGATCCCATTTCTGCTTAGACTGAAACAGGAGCGCACTTTTCAGCCTGTTCTTTTTAAAATCCTTTGATTCATCAGCTGGGAATCCACCATGGTTCCCTAGACCCCTCTATGCATTTGCCCACGTAACTGGCCAGTACCAAGATGTATGCCGCAGAGCTTTTGAGATAAACACTAAGCGTAGAATTATTTGCCAGTTTTTGTAGCACATATCACCATAATTGTGATAAGGTTCATCTGTGCCTCCTTGAACACAAGATGGCTGCCACGGAGAAAACTATGCTGAAGCCTAGCTCACTTGGATTTCATGACACTTGTTACTGGAGCCAGGAAGGAGGCCATTCTTTTAAGTATCATTCCACCATCCTTTCTCCATTATTTTAAAATGCAGGGAATCTTTTGCAAGTTATCATAATAATTAGTAGCTGGAGGGGACTTTTTTTTTTGTGGGTCGGTGTGTGTGGGGGGGTGCAGGCCCTCTGTCAGTTCACTGGTTTGATTTTATTTTCCCCAGAGAGTAGAGGTGGGCTTGTGTGTGGCAGGTGAAATGTGCGCATCCCGTTTCTGTCTTACACTGAAACAGGACCCGCACTTTTCACCCTGTTCCTTTAAGAATCCTTTGATTTCATCAGCTGGGAATCCCCCATGGTTCTCTACACCCCACTATGCATGGGCCAAGCTAACTGGCTATTTCAATGAATTATTCCTCAGAGCTTTTGTAATAACCACTACCATGAGAATTATTTGTCAGCTTTTGCAGCACTTTACGCCATAATTGTGATAAGGTTCATCTGTGTGTCCTTAAAACCAAGATCGCTGCCAGGGACAAACGAGTGCTGAGGCCTAGGTCACTTGCTGTTGCCAATACTTGGTATGGGAGTCTGGCAATAATCCAGTCTTTTAGGTATAATTCCACCATCCTATCTCCATTATTTTAAAAGGCAGAGGACCTTTCACCAGATAGCATAAGGATGAGTCACTGAAGGGGAAGTTTTGTGTGGGGTGGTGGTGGAGGGGGCAGGCCATCTGTCAATCCGATGGGTTGATTTTGTTATTCCTAGAGAGGAGAAGTGGGCTTGTTTGTTGCAGGCAAAAAGTTCGGATCCTATTTCAGGCTTAGACTGAAACAGGATCTGCACTTTTCAGCCTGTTCCTTTAAGAATCCTTTGATTCATCACCTGGGAATCCACCATGGTTCTCTAGACCCCTCTCTGCGTGGGCACAGTTAACTCGCTTGTTCCAAGAAGTATGCCGCAGAGCTTTTGAATTAACCAGTACATCGAGAATTATTTGCCAGTTTTTCAGCACGCTTCACCATAATTGTGATAACGTTTGTATGTGCCTCCTTAAACCCAAGATAGCTGCCACGGACATAACTATGCTGAGACGTAGCTGACTTGGTGTTGCCTATTTTTGTTAGTGGAGACTGACAAGAAGCCATTCGTCTAAGTATCATTCCACCATCCTTTCTCCATTATTTAAAAATGCAGGGAAATTATGCAAGTTAGCATAATAATTATTAGCTGGAGGGGACTTTTTTGTTTGTGGGGTCAGTGTGGGTGGGGAGGGCAGGCCCTCTGTCAGTTTGCTGGTTGTGTTTATTATCCGCAGAGAGGAGAAGTGGGCATGTGTGTGGCAGGTGAAAAGTGCGGATCCTGTTTCAGTCTTAGACAGAAACCGTATCCGCACTTTTCACCCCGTTCCATTAAGAATTCTTTGCTTCATCACGTGGGAATCCACCATGGCTCTCTAGACACCTCTATGCATGGGCCCAGAAAACTGCCTGGTTCCAAGAAGAATTCCACAGAGCTTTTGAAATAACCACTAACTTTAGAATTATTTGCCAATTTTTGCAGCATCTTTCACCATAATTTTCATAAGGTTCGTCTCTTCCTCCTTAATCTCAAGATGGCTGCCATTGACAAAACTATGCTGAGGCCTAGCTCACTGTGTGTGGTCGATACTTGCTACTGGAGACTTGCAAGAATACATTCATTTAAGTATCATTCCACCATCCTTTCTCCGCTATGTTAAAAGCCAGAGCACCTTTCGGCAGTTAGAATAACAAGCAGTCGCTGGAAGGGAGTTTTTATTTGGATTCTGAGGTGCTGGTGGGGCAAGCCCTCTGTCAGTTCTGTGTTTTCTTTTTAATATCCCCAGAGAGGATAAGTGGGCATGTGTGTGTCAAGTGAAAAGTGCCGATCATGTTTCAGAGACTGAAACAGGGTCTGCACTATTCAGCCTGTTCCTTTAAGAATCCTTTGATTCATCACCTGGGAATCCACCATGGTTGCCTAGACCCCTCTATGCGTGGGTCCAGGTAACTGGCGTGTTCCAAGAAGTATGCCGCAGAGCTTTTGAGTTAACCAGTATGTTGAGAATTATTTGCCCGGATTTCAGCACGTTTCAACATAATTGTAATAACGTTTGTATGTGCCTCCTTAAACCCAAGATGGCTGCCATGGACATAACTATGCTGAGGCTTAGCTGACTTGGTGTTACCTATTTTTGTTAGTGGAGACTAACAAGAAGCCATTCGTCTAAGTATCATTTCACCATCCTTTCTCCATTATTTAAAACTGCAGGGAAATTTTGCAAGTTAGCATTATAATTACTAGCTAGAGAGGACGTTTTTTTTTGTGGGGTTGGTGTTGGTTGGGGGGGGGGCCGGCCCTCTTTAAGTTCGCTGTTTTATTTTTATTCTCTCCAGAGAGGAGAAGTGGGCATGTGTGTTGCAGGTGAATAGTGCGCTTCCTGTTTCAGACTTAGACAGAAACAGGATCCGTAATTTTCACCCCGTTCCATTAAGAATCCTTTACTTCAACAGCTGGGAATCCAACATGGTTCTCTAGACCACTCTATGCTTGGGCCCAGAAAACTGCCTGGTTCCAAGAAGTATTCCACAGAGGTTTTGAAATAACCATTATGTTGAGAATTATTTGCCAGTTTTTGCAGGACCTTTCACTATAATTGTCATAAGGTTCGGCTCTTCCTCCTTAATCTCGAGATGCCTGCCATGGACAAAACTATGCTGAGGCCTAGCTCACTTGGTGTGGCCGATACTTGGTACTGGAGACTGGCAAGATTAGATTCTTTTAAGTATCGTTCCACCATCTTGTCTCCACTATTTTAAAAGCAAGAGCACCTTTCAGCAGTTAGAATAACAAGGAGTTGCTGTAGGGGAAGTGTTTATGTGGGGTCTGGGGGGCTGGTTGGGCAAGCCCTCTGTCAGTTCTGTGGTTTCTTTTTATTATCCCCAGAGAGGAGAAGTGGGCATGTGTGTGGCAGGGCAAAAGTGTGGATCCTGTTTCAGAGACTGAAACAGGATCCGCACTTCCATCCTGTTCCTTTAAGAATCCTTTGCTTCATCAGCTGGGAATCCACCATGGTTCTCTACACCCCACTATGCATGCGCCCAGTTAAGTGGCTATTTCAAAGAAGTATGCCTCAGAACTTTTTAAATAACCCCTCCCATGGAAATTATTTTCCAGCTTTTCCAGCACTTTTACCATAATTTTGATAATGTTCATCTGTTCTTCCTTAAACCCTAGATGGCTGCCACGGACAAACCTAACTGAGGGCTATCAGGCTTGGTGTTGCCAATACTTCGTACGGGAGTCTGACAAAAATCCAGTCTTTTAATTATCATTGCACCATCCTTTCTCCCTTATATTAAAAGGCAGAGCAACTTTCGGCAGTTAGCATAAGGATGAGTCACTGGAGGGGACGTGTTTTTGTGGGTTCGGGGTGGGTTGGGGGAGAGACTCTCTGTCAGTCCAGCGGTTTGTGTTTATTAAGCCCAGACAGGAGAAGTGGATATGTGTGTGGCAGGTGAAAAGTGCGGATCCTGTTTCAGTCTTAGACAGAAACATGATCCGCACTTTCACCCCGTTCCATTCTGAATCCTTTGCTTCATCAGCTGGAAATCCACCATGGTTCTATAGACCTCTCCATGCGTGGGCCCAGAAAACTGCCTGGTTTGAAGAAGTATTCCACAGAGCTTTTGAAATAACCACTACGTTGAGAACCATTTGCCTGTTTTTGCAGCACATATCACCATAATTGTCATAAGGCTCGTCTCTTCCTCCTTAATCTCGAGATGGCTTCCATGGACAAAACTATGCTGAGGCCTAGCTCACTTGGTTTGGCCAATACGTTTTACTGGAGACTTGCAAGAATACATTCTTTTAAGTATCATTCCACCATCCTTTCTCCACTATTTTAAAAGCCAAAGCACGTTTCTGCAGTTAGAATAACAAGGAGTCGCTGGACGGGAAGTTTTTATGTGGGGCCTGGGGGGCTGGTGGGGCAAGCCCTCTGTCAGTTCTGTGGTTTGTTTTTATTATCCCCATAGAGGAGAAGTGGGCATGTGTGTGGCAGGTGAAATGTGCGGATCCTGTTTCAGAGACTGAAACAGGATCCACACTTTTCATCCCATTCTTTTAAGAATCCTTTGCTTCATCAGCTGGGAATCCACCATGGTTCTCTACACCCCACGATGCATGGGACAAGTTAACTGCCTAGTTCAAAGAAGTATGCCACAGCTTTTGAAATAACCACTACCCTGGAAATTATTTTCCAACTTTTCCAGCACTTTTACCATAATTTTCACAAGGTTCATCTGTGCTTCCCTAAACCGTAGATGGCTGCCACGCACAAACCCATACTAAGGGCTATGTCGCATGGTGTTGCCAATACTTGGTACGGCAGTCTGCCTATAAGCCAGACTTTTAGGTATAATTCCACCATCCTATCTCCATTATTTTAAAAGACAGAGAACCTTTCGCCAGATAGCATAAGGATGAGTGGCTGGAGGGGATGTTTTTGTGTGGGGTGGTGGGGGGCGGTGGCAGGCCATCTGTCTATCCGAAGGGTTGTTTTTGTTATCCCTAGAGAGGAGAAGTGGGCATGCGTGTGGCTGGTGAAAAGTGCGGATCTTGTTTCAGTCATAGACAGAAACAGGATATGCACATTTCACCCATTCCATTAAGAATCCTTTACTTCAACAGCTGGGAATACACCATGGTTCACTAGGCCACTCTATGCTTGGGCCCAGAAAACTGCCTCGTTCCATGAAGTATTCCACAGAGCTTTTGAAACAACCACTATGCTGAGAATTATTTGCCAGTTTTTGCAGGACCTTTCACCATAATTGTCATAAGGTTCGTCTCTTCCTCCTTAATCTCGAGATGCCTGCCATGGGCAAAACTATGCTGAGTCCTAGCTCACTTGGTGTGGCCGATACTTGGTAGTGGAGACTGGCAGGATTACAATATTTTAAGTATCATTCCACCATCCTTTCTCCACTATTTTAAAAGCCAAAGCACGTTTCTGCAGTTAGAATAACAAGGAGTCACTCGAAGGGAAGTTTTTATGTGGGTGCTGGGTGGCTGGTGTGCAAGCCCTGTGTCAGTTCTGTGGTTTCTTTTTATTATCCCGAGAGAAGAGAAGTGGGCATGTGTGTGGCAGCTGAAAAGTGCGGATCCTGTTTGAGAGACTGAAACAGGATCCGCACTTTTCTTCCTGTTCCTTTAAGAATCATTTGCTTCATCAGCTGGGAATCCACCATGGTTCTCTACACCCCACTATGCGTGGGCCCAGTTAACTGGCTAGTTCAAAGAAGTATGCCACAGAGCTTTTGAAATAACCACTACCATGGAAATTATTTCCCAGCTTTTCCAGCACTTTTACCATAATTTTGATAAGGTTCATCTGTGCTTCCTTAAACCCTAGATGGCTGCCACGGACAAATCTATACAGAGGACTACTCACTTGGTGTTGCCAATACTTGGTACGGGAGTCTGACAAGAATCCAGTCTTCTAATTATCATTGGACCGTCCTTTCTCCCTTATATTAAAAGGCAGAGCAACTTTCGGCAGTTAGCATAAGGATGAGTCACTGGAGGGGACGTTTTTGTGTGAGATCGGGGTGGGTTGGGGGACAGGCCCTCTCTCAGTCCGGCGGTTTTGTTTTTATTGTGCCCAGACAGGGGAAGTGGATATGCGTGTGGCAGGTGAAAAGTGCGGAACCGGTTTCTGTCTTAGACAAAGACAGGATCCGCACTTTTCACCCCCTTCCATTAAGAATCCTTTGCTTCTTCAGCTGTGAATCAACCATGGTTCTCTATACCCCTCTATGCGTGGGCACAGGTAACTGGCTTGTTGCAAGTACTACGCAGCAGAGCTTTTGAATTAACCACTACGTTGAGAATTATTTGCCAGGTTTTCAGCACGTTTGACCATAATTGTGATAACGTTTGTATGTGCCTCCTTAAACCCAAGATGGCTGCCACGGACATAACTATGCTGAGGCGTGGCTGACTTGGTGTTGCCTACTTTTGTTAGTGGAGACTGACAAGAAGCCATTCTTCTAAGTATCATTCCACAATCCTTTCTCCATTATTTAGCAATGCAAGGAACATTTTGCAAGTTAACATAATAATTAGTAGCTGAAGGGGACTTTTTTTTTTGTGGCATCGGTGTGGGTGGGGGAGGGCAGGCCCTCTGTCAGTTCGCTGGTTTGTTTTTATTATCTCCAGAGAGGAGAAGTGGGCATGTGTGTGGCAGGTGAAATGTGCGGATCCTGTTTCAGTCTTAGACAGAAACAGGATCCGCACATTTCACCCCGTTCCATTAAGAATCCTTTACTTCAACAGCTGGGAATACACCATGGTTCTCTACGCCACTCTATGCTTGGGCGCAGAAAACTGCCTGGTTCCATGAAGTATTCCACTGAGCTTTTGAAATAACCACTATGCTGAGAATTATTTGTCAGTTTTTGCAGCACCTTTCACCATAATTGTCATAAAATTCATCTCTTCCTCCTTAATCTCGAGATGCCAGCCTTGGACAAAACTATGCTGAGTCCTAGCTCACTTGGTATGGCCGATAATTGGTCCTGGAGACTGGCAGGATTACATTCTTTTAAGTATCATTCCACCATCCTTTCTCCACTATTTTAAAAGCCAAAGCACGTTTCTGCAGTTAGAATAACAAGGAGTCGCTGGACGGGAAGTTTTTATGTGGGGCCTGGGGGGCTGGTGGGGCAAGCCCTCTGTCAGTTCTGTGGTTTGTTTTTATTATCCCCATAGAGGAGAAGTGGGCATGTGTGTGGCAGGTGAAATGTGCGGATCCTGTTTCAGAGACTGAAACAGGATCCACACTTTTCATCCCATTCTTTTAAGAATCCTTTGCTTCATCAGCTGGGAATCCACCATGGTTCTCTACACCCCACAATGCGTGGGACAAGTTAACTGCCTAGTTCAAAGAAGTATGCCACAGAGCTTTTGAAATAACCACTACCCTGGAAATTATTTTCCAACTTTTCCAGCACTTTTACCATAATTTTCACAAGGTTCATCTGTGCTTCCCTAAACCGTAGATGGCTGCCACGCACAAACCCATACTAAGGGCTATGTCGCATGGTGTTGCCAATACTTGGTACGGCAGTCTGCCTATAAGCCAGACTTTTAGGTATAATTCCACCATCCTATCTCCATTATTTTAAAAGGCAGAGCAACTTTCGGCCGTTAGCATAAGGATGAGTCACTGGAGGGGACGTTTTTGTGTTGGGTTGTGGTGAGTTGGGGGACAGGCCCTCTGTCAGTCCGGCGGGTTTTTTTTATTATGCCCAGACAGAGGATGTGGATATGTGTGTGGCAGGTGAAAAGTGCGGATCCTGTTTCAGTCTTACTGTTCCTTTAAAATCCTTTGATTCATCAGCTGGGAATCCACCATGGTTCCCTAGACCCCTCTATGCATGGTCCCAGGTACCAGGCAAGTACCAAGATGTATGCTGCAGAGCTTTTGAAATAAACACCACGTGTAGAATTATTTGCCAGTTTTTGCAGCACATATCACCATAATTGTGATAAGGTTCGTCTGTGCCTCCTTAAACATAAGATGGCTGCCACTGAGTAAACTATGCTGAAGCCTAGGTCACTTGGATTTCATGGCACTTGTTACTGGAGCCTGGAATGAGGCCATTCTTTTAAGTATCATTCCACCATCATTTCTCAATTATTTTAAATGCAGGGAACCTTTTGCAAGTTAGCATAATAATTAGTAGATGGAGGGGACTTTTTTTTTTGTGGGGTCGGTGTGGGTGGGGGGCGCAGGCCCTCTGTCAGTTCGCTGGTTTGATTTTATTTTCCCCAGAGAGGAGAAGTGGGCATGTGTGTGACAGGTGAAAAGTGCAGATTCCGTTTCTGTCTTAGACTGAAAGAGGACCAGCACTTTTCACCCCGTTCCTTTAAGAATCCTTTGCTTCATCAGCTGGGTGTCCACTATGGGTCTCTTGACCGCTCTATGCGTGGGTTCAGTTAACTGGCTAGTTCAAAGTATTATGCCACAGAGCTTTTGAAATAACCGCTACCATGAGAATTATTTGACAGCTTTTGCAGGACCTATCACAATTATTGTTATAAGGTTCATCTGTGCCTCTTTAAACCCAAGATGGCTGCCACGGACAAACGTGTGCTGAGGCCTAGGTCACTTGCTGTTACCAATACTTGGTATGGGAGTCTGGCAATAAGCCAGTATTTTAGGTATAATTCCACCATCCTATCTTAATTATTTTAAAAGGCAGAGGACCTTTCGCCAGATAGCATAAGGATGAGTGGCTGGAGGGGACGTTTTTTTATGGAGTGATGGGGGTTGGGGGGAGGCCATCTGTCTACCTGATGGGTTGTTTTTGTTAACCCTAGAGAAGAGAAGTGGGCCTGTGTATTGCAGGCAAAAAGTACGGATCCTGATTCAGTCATAGACTGAAACACTATCCATACTTTTGAGCCTGTTCCTTTAGGAATCCTTAGAATCATCACCTGGGAATCCACCATGGTTCTCTAGAACCCTCTATGGGTGGGCACAGGTAACTGGCTTGTTCCAAGAAGTATGCCGCAGAGCTTTTCAATTAACCAGTACGTTGAGAATTCTTTGCCAGTTTTTCACCACGTTTCACCATAATTCTGATAACGTTTGCATGTGTCTGCATAAACCCAAGATGGCTGCCACGGACATAACTATGCTGAGGCCTAGCTGACTTGGTGTTGACTATTTTTGTTAGTGGAGACTGACAAGAAGCGATTCTTCTAAGTATCATTCCACCATCCTTTCTCCGTTGTTTAAAAATGCAGGGAAATTTTGCAAGTTAGCATAATAATTAGTAGCTGCAGGGTACGGTTTTTTTGGTGGGGTCGGTGTGGGTGGGGGGGTGAGGCCCTCTGTCAGTTCATAGGTTTGTTTTTATTTTCCCCAGAGAGGAGAATTGGGCATATGTGTGGCAGGGGAAAATTGCGGATCCTGTTTCAGAGACTGAAACAGGATCCACACTTTTCATCCCGTTCCTTTAAGAATCCTTCGCTTCATCAGCTGGGAATCCACCATGGTCCTCTACACCCCACTATACGTGGGCCCAGTTAACTGGCTAGTTCAAAGAAGTATGCCCCAGAGCTTTTGAAATAACCACTACTATGGAAATTATTTGCGAGCTTTTCCAGCACTTTTACCATAATTTTGATAAGGTTCATCTGTGCTTCCTTAAACCCTAGATGGCTGCCACGGACAAACTTATACTAAGGGTTCTATCACTTGGTGTTGCCAATACTTGGTATGGGAGTCTGACAAGAATCCTGTCTTTTAATTATCATTGCCCCATCCTTTCTCCCTTATATTTAAAGCAGATCGACTTTCGGCAGTTAGCATAAGGATGAGTCAACGGAGGGGACGTTTTTGTGTGGGGTCGGGGTGGGTTAGGGGACAGTCCTTCTGTCAGTCCCGTGGTTAGTATTTATTATGCCCAGACAGGGAATTGGATATGAGTGTGGCAGGTAGAAAGTGCGGATCCTGTTTCAGTCTTAGACTGAAACAGTATCCGCACTTTTGAACCTGTTACTTTAAAAATCCTTGGATTCATCAGCTGGGAATCCACCATGGTTCCCTAGACCTCTCCATGCATGGGCCCATGGAACTGGGCATTACCAAGATGTATGCCACACAGCTTTTGAGATAAACACTACGTGTAGAATTATTTGCCGGTTTTTCCAGCACATATCACCATAATTGTGATAAGTTTTGTCTGTGCCTCCTTAAACCCAATATGGCTGCCACGGACAAACGTGTGCTGAGGTCTAGGTCACTTGCTGTTGCCAATAATTGGAATGGGTGTCTGGCAATAAGCCAGTCTTTTAGGTATAATTCCGCCATCCTATCTTCATTATTTTAAAAGGCAGAGGATCTTTCGCCAGATAGCATAAGGATGAGTGGCTGGAGGGGATGTTTTTGTGTGGGTTGGTGGGGAGCGGGGGCAGGCCATCTGTCTATCCGATGGGTTGATTTTCTTATCCCTGGAGAGGAGAAGCGGGCATGTGTGTTGCAGGCAAAAAGTGCGGATCCTGTTTCAGTCTTAGACTGAAACAGGATCCGCACTTTTCAGCCTGTTCCTTTAAGAATCCTTTGATTCATCACCTGGGAATCCAGCATGGTTCTATAGACCCATCTATGCGTGGGCAGAGGTAATGGCTAGTTCAAAGAAATATGCCACAGAGCTTTTGTAATTACCACTACCATGGAAATTATTTGCCAGCATTTCCAGTACTTTTACCATAATTTTGATAACGTTCATCTGTGTTTCCTTAAACCCTAGATGGCTGCCACGGACAAACCTATACGGAGGGCTACCCGCTAGGTGTGGCCAATACTTGGTACGGGAGTCTCACAAAAATCCAGTCTTTTAATTATCATTGCACCATCCTTTCTCCCTTATATTAAAAGGCAGAGCAACTTTTGGCAGTTAGCATAAGGATGAGTCACTGGAGGGGACGTTTCTGTGTGGGGTCGGGGTGGGTTGGGGCGCAGGCCCTCTGTCAGTTTGGCGGTTCGTATTTATTATTCTCAGACAGGGGAACTGGATATGTGTGTGGCAGGTGAAAAATGCGGATGCTGTTTCAGTCTTAAACTGAAACAGCATCCGCACTTTTCAGCCTGTTCCTTTAAAAATCCTTTGATTCATAAGCTGGGAATCCACCATGGTTCCCTAGACCCCTCTATGCTTGGGCCCAGGTAACTGGTCAGTACCAAATGTATCCTGCAGAGCTTTTGAAATAAACACTACGTGTAGAATTGTTTGACAGTTTTTGCAGCACATATCACCATAATTGTGATAAGGTTCGTCTGTGCCTCCTTAAACACAAGATGGCTGCCACGGGGAAAACTATGCTGAGGCCTAGCTCACTTGGATTTCCCGACCCTTGTTACTCGAGTCTAGAAAGTGGCCATTCTTTTAAGTATCATTCCACCATCCTTTCTCCATTATTTTAAAATACAGGGAACGTTTTGCAAGTTAGCAGAATAATTAGTTGCTGGAGGGGAATTTTTTTTTTGTGGGGTCGTCGTGAGTGGGGGGCGCAGGCCCTGTCTCAGGTCTGTGGTTTGTTTATATTATCCCCCCAGAGGAGAAGTGGGAATGTGTGTGGTGCAGGTGAAAAGTGCGGATCCCATTCCTGTCTTAGATTGAAACATAACCGGCAATTTTCACCCCGTTCCTTTAAGAATCCTTTGCTTCATCAGCTGGAAATCCACCATGGGTCTCTAGACCCCTCTATGCGTGTGCCCAGAATACTGTCTGGTTTCAAGGAGTATTCTACAGAGCTTTTGAAATAACCACTACGTTGAGAATTATTTGCCACTTTTTGCGGCACTTTTCACTATAATTGTCATAAGGTTCATATTTTCCTCCTTAATGTCGAGATGGCTGCCTTGGACAAAACTATGCTGAGGCGTAGCTCACTTGGTGTGGCCGATACTTGGTACTGGAGACTGGCAAGAATACATTCTTTTAAGTATCATTCCACCATCCTTTCTCCACTATTTTAAAAGCCATAGCACCTTTCGGCAGTTAGAGTAACAAGGAGTTGCTAGAGGGGACGTTTTTATGTGGGGACTGGGGGGCTGGTGGGGCAAGCCTTCTGTCAGTTCTGTGGTTTGTTTTTATAATCCCCAGGGAGGAGAAACGGGCATGTGTGTGGCAGGTGAAAAGTGCAGATCCTGTTTCAGAGACTGAAACAAGATCCGCACTTTTCATCCTGTTCCTTTAAGAATCCTTCACTTCATCAGCTAGGAATCCACCATGGTTCTCTACACCCCGCTATGCGTGGGCCCAGTTAACTGGCTAGTTCAAAGAAGTATGCTGCAGAGCTTTGGAAATAACCACTACCATGGAAATTATATGCCAGCTTTTCCAGCACTTTTACCATAATTTTGGTAAGGTTCATCTGTGATTCCTTAAACCCTAGATGGCTGCCACGGACAAACCTATGCTGAGACCTAGGTCACTTGCTGTTGCCAATACTTTGGATGGGAGTCTGGCAAAAGGCAAGTATTTTAGGTATAATTCCACCATCCTATCTCCATTATTTTAAAATGCAGAGGACCTCTCACCAGAGAGCATAAGGATGAGTCGATGGAGGGCACGAATTTTGTGGGGTGGTGGGGGGTGGGGGCAGGCCATCTGTCAATCCGATGGGTTGATTACATTAACCCTACAGAGGAGAAGTGGGCATGTGTGCCGCAGGCAAAAATTGCAGATCCTGTTTCAGACTTAGATAGAAACAGCATCCGCACTTTTCACCCCGTTCCATTAAGAATCCTTTGCTTCAACATCTGGGAATCCACCATGGTTCTCTAGACCCCTCTATGCATGGGCCCAGAAAACTGCCTTGTTCCAAGAAGTATTCCACAGAGCTTTTGAAATAACGACTATGTTGAGAATTATTTTCCAGTTTTTGCAGCACTTTTCACCATAATTGTCATAAGGTTTACCTCTTGCTCCTTGATCTCGAGATGGCTGCCATGGACAAAACTATGCTGAGGCCTAGCTCACTTGGTGTGGCCAATACTTGGTACTGGAGACTGGCAAGCATACATTCTTTTAAGTATCATTCCACCAATCTTGTCCACTATTTTAAAAGCCAGAGCACCTTTCAGCAGTTAGAATAAAAAGGAGTCGCTGGAGGGGAAGTTTTTATGTGGGGTCTGGGGGCTGGTGGGGCAAGCCCTCTGTCAGTTCTATGGTTTGTTTTTATTATCCCCATAGAGGAGAAGTGGGCATGTTTTTGGCTGGTGAAAAGTGCGGATCCTGTTTCAGAGAATGAAACAGGATCCCCATGTTCATCCCGTTCCTTTAAGAATCCTTTGCTTCATCAGCTGGGAATCTACCATGGGTCTCTACACCCCACTATGCGTGGGCCCAGTTAACTGGCTAGTTCAAAGAAGTATGCTGCAGAGATTTTGAAATAACCACTACCATGGAAATTATTTGCCAGCTTTTCCAGCACTTTTACCATAATTTAGATAAGGTTCATCTGTGCTTCCTTAAACCCTAGATGGCAGCCACGGACAAACCTATACTGAGGGCTATCTCGCTTGGTGTTGCCAATACTTGGTACGGGAGTCTGACAAGAATCCAGGCTTTTAATTATAATTGCACCATCCTTTCTGCCTTATATTAAAAGGCAGAGCAACTTTCGACAGTTAGCATAAGGATGAGTCACTGGAGGGGACGTTTTTGTGTTGGGTCGGGGTGCGATGTGGGACCAGCCCTCTTTCAGAGAGGCGGTTTGTATTTATTATGCCTAGGCAGGGGAAGTGGATATGTGTGTGGCAGGTGAAAAATGCGGATCCTCTTTCAGTCTTAGACTGAAACAGAATCTGCACTTTTCAGCCTGTTCTTTTAAATATCCTTTGATTCATCAGTTGGGAATCCACCATAGTTCCCTAGACCCCACTATGCATGGGCCCAGGTAACTGGCCAGTACCAAGGTGTATGCTACAGAGCTTTTGAAATAAACACTACGTGTAGAATTATTTGCCAGTTTTTGCAGCACATATCACCATAATTGTTATAAGGTTCGTCTGGGCCTCCTTAAACACAAGATGGCTGCACAGAAAAACTATGCTGAGGCCTAGCTCACTTGGATTTCAGGACACTTGTTACTGGAGCCTGGAAGTACGCCATTCTTTTAAGTATCATTCCACCATCCTTTCTCCATTATTTTAAAATCAGGGAACCTTTTGCAAGTTAGCATAAGAGTTAGCAGCTGGAGTGGACTTTTTTTTTCTCGGGTCAGTGTGGGTGGGGGGCGCATGCCCTCTGTCAGTTCGCTGGTTTGTTTTTCTTTTCCCCAGAGAGGAGAAGTGGGCATGTGTGTCGCAGGTGAAAAGTGCGGTTCCCTTTTCTGCCTTAGACTGAAACAGGAACTGTATGTTTCACCCCGTTCCTTTAAGAATCCTTTGCTTCATCATCTGGGAATCCACCATGGGTCTCTAGACCGCACTATACGTGGGCCCAGTTACCTGGCTAGTTCAAATAATTATACCGCAGAGCTTTTGAAACAACCACTACCATGATAATTATTTGACAGCTTTTGTGGCACCTTTCACCAAAATTGTGATAACGTTCATCTGTGCCTCCTTAAACCCAAGATGGCTTCCATGGACAAACCTATGCTGAGGCCTAGGTCACTTGCTGTTACCAATACTTCGTATGGGAGTCTGACAATAAGCCAGTGTTTTAGATATAATTCCATAATCCTATCTCCATTATGTTAAAAGGCAGAGGACCTTTTGCCAGATAGCATAAGGATGAGTCTCTGGAGGGGACATTTTTGTGTGCGGTGGTGGGGCCGGGAGCAGGCCATTTGTCAATCCGATGGGTTCTTTTTGTTATCCCTAGAGAGGAGAAGTGGACATGTGTGTTGCAGGCAAAAAGTGCGGATCCAGTGTCAGTCTTAGACTAAAACAGGATCCGCACTTTTCAGCCTGTTCCTTTAAGAATCCTTTGATTCATCACCTGGGAATCCACCATGGTTCTCCCGACCCCTCTATGCGTGGGCACAGGTAACTGGTTTGTTCCAAGATGTATGCCACAGAGCTTTTGAATTAACCAGTACATTGAGAATTATTTGCCAGGTTTTCCGCACGTTTCACCATAATTGTGATAACGTTTGTATGTGCCTCCTTAAACCCAAGATGACTGCCACGGACATAACTATGCTGAGGCGTAGCTGATTTGGTGTTGCCTATTTTTTTTTAATGGAGACTGACAAGAACCCATTCTACTAAGTATCATTAACATCCTTCCTCCATTATTTAAAAATATAGGGAAATTTTGCAAGTTAGCATAATAATTAGTAGCTGGAGTGGACATTTTTTTGTGTGTGGCCGGAGTGTGGGTGGCCTGCCCTTTGTCAATTACCTGGTTTCTTTTTATTATCCCCAGAGAGGAGAAGTGGGCATGTGTGTGGCAGGTGAAAAGTGCGGATCCAGTGTCAGTCTTAGACTGAAACAGGATCCGCACTTTTCATCCCGTTCCATTAAGAATCCTTTGTTTCATCAGCTGGGAATCCACCATGGTTCTCTAGACCCCTCTATGTGTGGGCACAGAAAACTTCTGGTTCCGAGAAGTATTCCACAGAGCTTCTGAAATAACCACTACGTTGGGAATTATTTGCCAGTTTTTGCAGCAACTTTCACCATAATTGTCATAAGGTTCATCTCTTCCTCCTTAATCTCGAGATGACTGCCATGGACAAAACTATGCTGAGGCCTAGCTCACCTAGTGTGGCCGATACTTGGTACTGGAGACTGGCAAGAATACATTCTTTTAAGTATTATTCCACCATTCTTTCTCCACTATTTTAAAAGCCAGAGCACTTTCCACAGTTAGAATAACAAGGAGTCTCTGGAGGGGAAGTTTTTATGTGGGGTCTGGGGGGCTGGTGGGGCAAGCCCTCTGTCCATTCTTTGGTTGTGTTTATTATACTCAGAGAGGAGAAGTGGGCATGTGTGTGCCAGGTGAAAAGTACGGATCCTGTTTCAGAGACTGAAACAGGATCCGCACTTTTCATCCCGTTCCTTTAAGAATCTTTTGCTTCATCAGCTGGGAATCCACCATGGTTCTCTACACCCCACTATGGGTGGGCCCAGTTAACTTCAAAGAAGTATGCCACAGAGCTTTTGAAATAACCACTACCATGAGAATTATTTGACAACTTTGACAGCAGCTTTCACCATATTTGTGATAAGGCTCATCTGTGCCTCCTTAAACCCAAGATGCTGCCATGGACAAACGTGTTCTGAGGCCTAGGTCACTTGCTGTTGCCTATACTTGTTATGGAAGCCCGACAATAAGCCAGTTTTTTAGGTATAATTCCACCATCCTATCTCCATTATTTTAAAAGCCAGAGGACCTTTTGCGAGAGAGCATAATGATGAATTGCTGCCGGGGGCGTTTTTGTGTAGGGTGGTGGGGGGCTGGGGCAGGCCATCTGTCAATCGTATGGGTTGTATTTGTTATCCCTAGAGAGGAGAAGTGGGCATGTGTGTTGCAGGCAAAATATGCGGATCCAGTGTCAGTCTTAGACTGAAATAGGATTCGAACTTTTCAGCCTGTTCCTTTAAGAATCCTTTGATTGATAACCTGGGAATCCACCATGGTTCTATAGACCCCTCTATGCGTGGGCACAGGTAACTGGCTTGTTGGAAGAAGTATGCCGCAGAGGTTTTTAATTAACCAGGACGTTGAGAATTTTTTGCCAGGTTTTCAGCACGTTTCACCTTAATTGTGATAACGTTTGTATGTGCCCCCTTAAACCCAAGATGGCTGCCACAGACATAACTATGCTGAGGAGTAGCTGACTTGGTGTTGCCTATTTTTGTTAGTGGAGACTGACAAGAAGCCATTCTTCTAAGTATCATTCCACATTCCTTTCTCCTTTATTTATAAATTCAGGGAAATTTTGCAAGTTAGCATAATAATTAGTAGCTGGAGGGGACTTATTTTTTAGTAGGGTCGGTGTGGGTGGGGGGGCAGGCCCTCTGTCACTTCACTTGTTTGTTTTTATTATCGCCAGAGAGGAGAAGTTTGCATGTGTGTGGCAGGTGAAAAGTGGAGATCCTGTTTCAGTCTTAGACAGAAACAGGATCTGCACGTTTCACCCCGTTCCATTAAGAATCCTTTGCTTCATCAGCTGGGAGTCCACCATGGTTCTCTAGACCCCTCTATGCATGGGGCCAGAAAACTGCCTGGTTCCTAAGAAGTGTTTCACAGAGCTTTTGAAATAACCACTACCTTCAGAATTATTTGCCAGTGTTTGCAGCACCTTTCACCATAAGTATCAGAAGGTTCGTTTCTTCCTCCTTAGTCTCCAGATGGCTGCCATGGACAAAATGATACTGGGGCCTAGCTCACTTGGTGTGGCCGATACTTGGTACTGGCGACTGGCAAGAATACATTCTTTTAAGTATCAATCCACCATCCTTTCTCCACTATTTTAAAAGCCAGAGCACCTTCCATCAGGTAGAATAACAAGGAGTTGCTGGAGGGGAAGTTTTTATGAGGGGTCTGGGGGGCTGGTGAGGCAAGCCCTCTGTCAGTTCTGTGGTTTGTTTTTATTATCCCCAGAGCAGAGAAGTGGGCATGTGTGTGCCAGGTGAAAAGTGCGGATCCTGTTTCAGAGACTGAGACAGGATCCGCACTTTTCATCCCGTTCCTTTAAGAATCCTTTGCTTCATCAGCTGGGAATGCACCATGGTTCTCTACACCCCACTATGCATGGGCCCAGTTAACTGGCTAGTTCAAAGAAGTATGCCTCAGGGTTTGAAATAACCATTACGTTGAGAATTATTTTCCAGGTTTTCAGCACGTTTCACCATAATTGTTAAAACGTTTGTATGTGCCTCCTTAAACCCATGATGGTTGCTAGGAACATAACTATGCTGAGGCGTAGCTGACTTGGTGTTGCCTATTTTTGTTAGTGGAGAGTGACAAGAAGCCATTCTTCTAAGTATCATTCCACCATCCTTTCTCCATTATTTAAAAATGCAGGGAAATTTTTCAAGTTAGCATAATAATTAGTAGCTGGAGGGGACGTTTGTTTTTGTGGGGTCGGTGTGGGTGCGGGGGGGGCAGTCCCTCTGTCAGCTCCCTGGTTTGTTTTTATAATCCACAGAGAAGAGAACTGGGCACGTGTGTGGCAGGTGAAATATGCGGATCCTGTTTCCGTCTTAGACAGAAACAGGATCCCCACTTTTCATCCCGTTCCTTTAAGAATCCTTCGCTTCATCAGCTGGGAATCCACCATGGGTCTCTAGACTGCTCTATGCGTGGGCCAAGTTAATGGGCTAGTTCAAAGAATTATGCCACAGAGCTTTTGAAATAACCACTACCATGAGAATTATTTGACATCTTTTGCAGCAGCTTTCACCATAATTGTGATAAGGTTCATCTTTGCCTCCTTAAACCCAAGATGGCTGCCAGGGACAAACGTGTCCTGAGGCCTAGGTCACTTGCTGTTGCCAATACTTGGTATGGAAGTCCGGCAATAAGCCAGTCTTTTAGGTATAATTCCACCATCCTATCTCCACTATTTTAAAAGGCAGAGGACATTTCCCCAGATAGGATAAGAATCAGTCGCTGGAGGGGACGTTTTTGTGTGGGGTGATGGGGGGCGGAGGCAGGCCATCTGTCAATCCGATGGGTTGTTTTTGTTATCCCCAGAGAACAGAAGTGCGCTTGTTTGTTGCAGGCAAATGTGCGGATCCTGTTTAAGTCGTAGACTGAAACAGGATCTGCACTTTTCAGACTGTTCCTTTAAGAATCCTTTGATTCATCACCTGGGAATCCACCATGGTTCTCTAGACCCCTCTCTGCGTGGGCACAGGTTACTGGCTTCTTCCAAGAAGTATGCCGCACAGCTTTTGAATTAACCAGTACGTTGAGAATTATTTCCCAGATTTTCAGCACGTTTCACCATAACTCTGATAACGTTTGTATGTGCCTCCTTAAACCCAAGATGGCTGCCACGGAAATAACTATGCTAACGCAGAGCTGACTTGGTGGTGCCTATTTTTGTTAGTGGAGACTGGCAAGAATCCATTCTTCTAAGTATCGTTTACCCATCCTTTCTCCATTATTTAAAAATGCAAGGAAATTTTGCAAGTTAGCATAATAATTAGTAGCTGGAGGGGACGTTTTTTTTTTGTGGGGTCAGGGTGGTTTGGGGGACAGGCCCTCTGTCAGTCTGGCGGTTTGTATTTATTATGCCCAGACAGGGGAAGTGAATATGTGTGTCGCAGGTGAAAATTGCGGATCCTGTTTCAGTCTTAGAATGAAACAGGATCCGCACTTTTCAGCCTGTTCCTTTAAAAATCCTTTGATTCATCACCTGGGTATCCACCATGGTTCCCTAGACCCCTCTATGCATGGGCCCAGTAAACTCAACAGTACCAAGTTATATGCCGTAGAGCTTTTGAATTAAATACTATGGATAGACTTATTTGCCAGTTTTTGCAGCACATATCACCATAATTGTGATAAGGTTCGTCTGTGCCTCCTTAAGCACAAGATGGCTGCCACGGAGAAAACTATGCTGAGGCCTACCTCACTTGTATTTCACGACACTTGTTACTGGAGCCTGGAAGGAGGCCATTCTTTTAAGTAGCATTCCACCATCTTTTCTCCATTATTTTAAAAGGCAGGGAAAATTTTGCAAGTTAGCATAATAATTAGAAGCTGGAGGGGACTCTTTTTTTTTTGTGGGGTTGTTGTGTGTGGGGGGCGCTGGCCCTCTGTCTGTCGCTGCTTTGTGATTATTTTCCCCAGAGAGGAGAAGTGGACATGTGTGTGACAGGTGAAAGTGCGGATCCCGTTTCTGTCTTAGATTGAAACAGGACCTGCACTTTTCACCCCGTTCCTTTAAGAATCCTTTGATTCATCAGCTGAGAATCCACCATGGGTCTCTAGAGCGCTCTATGCGTGGGCCCAGTTAACTGGCTAGTTGAAACAATTATTCCATAGAGCTTTTGAAATAACCACTACCATGAGAATTGTTTGACAGCTATAGCAGCACCTTTCACCATAATTGTGATAAGGTTCATCTGTGCCTCCTTAAACCCAAGATGGCTTCCACGGACAAAGCTATGCTGAGGCCTAGGTCACTTGCTGTTACCAATACTTGGTATGGGAGTCTGGCAATAAGCCAGTATTTTAGGTATAATTCCAACATCCTATCTCCATTATTTTAGAAGGCAGAGGACCTTTCGCCAGATAGCATAAGGATGAGTCGCTGGAGGGAATTTTTTTGTGTGGGGTGGTGGGGGCCGTGGTCAGGCCATCAGTCAATCCGATGGGTTGTTTTTGTTATCCCTAGAGGCGAGAAGTGGGCATGTGTGTTTAAGGCAAAAAGTGTGGATCCTGTTTCAGTCTTAGACTGAAACAGGATCCGCACTTTTCAGCCTGTTCCTTTAAGAATCCTTTGATTCATCACCTGGGAATCCACCATGGTTCTCTAGACCCCTCTCTGCGTGGGCACAGGTAACTGGCTTGTTCCAAGAAGTATACCGCTTAGCTTATGAAATAATGAATAAGTTGAGAATTATTTGCCAGGTTTTCAGCACGTTTCACCATAATTGTGATAATGTTTGTATGTGCCTTCTTCAACCCAAGATGGCTGCCACGGAGATAAATATGCTGAGGCATAGCTGACGTGGTATTGCCTATTTTTGTTAGCAGAGACTGGAAAGAAGCCATTCTTCTAAGTATCATTCCACCTTCCTTTCTCCATTATTTAAAAATGCAGGGAAATTTTGCAAGTTAGCATAATAATTAGTAGCTGGAGGGGACTTTTTTTTGTGGGGTCGGAGTGGGTGGGGGGCACAGTCCTTTTGTCAGTTCCCTGGTTTTTTTTTATTTTCCCCAGAGAGGAGAAGTGAGCATGTGTGTTGCAGGTGAAAAGTGCGGATTCCGTTTCTGTCTTAGAATGAAACAGGACCCGCACTTTTCACCCCGTTCCTTTAAGAATCCTTTGCTACATCAGCTGGGAATCCACCATGGGTCTCTAGACCGCTCTATGCGTCGGACTAGTTAACTGGCTAGTTCAAAGAATTATGCCGCAGAGCTTTTGAAATAACCACTACCATGAGAATTATTTGACAGCTTTTCCAGCACCTTTCACCATAATTGTGATAAGGTTCACCTGTGCCTCCTTAAACCCAAGATGGCTGCCACGGACATAACTATGCTGAGGCGTAGCTGACATGGTGTTGCCTATTTTTGTTAGTGCAGACTGACAAGAAGCCATTCTTCTCATATCATTCCGCTATCCTTTCTCCATTATTTAAAAATGCAGGGAACGTGTGCAAGTTAGCATAATAATAAGTAGCTGGAGGGGATGTTTTTTTTTTGTGGTGTCTGTGTGGGTGGGGGGGGCAAGCCCTCTGTCATTTCGCTGGTTTGTTTTTATTTTCCCCAGAGAGGAGAAGTGGGCATGTGTGTGGCAGGTGAAAAGTGCGGATCCTGTTTCAGTCTTAGAAGGAAACATGATCCGCACTTTTCACCCAGTTCCATTAAGAATCCTTTGCTTCATCTGATAGGAATCCACCACGGTTCTCTAGACCCCTCCATGCATGTGCCCAGAAACTGCCTGGTTCCCAGAAGTATTCCACAGAGCTTTTGAAATAACCACTACGTTGAGATTTTTTTGCCAGTTTTTTCAGCACCTTTCACCATAATTTTCATAAGATTCATCTCTTCCTCCTTAATCTCGAGATGGCTGCCATGGACAAAAGTATTCTGAGGCCTACCTCACTTGGTGTGGCCGATACTTGGTACTGGAGACTGGCAGGATTACATTCTTTTAAGTATCATTCCACCATCCTTTCTCCACTATTTTAAAAGCCAGAGCACCTTTCTGCAGTTAGAATAACAAGGAGTTGCTGGAGGGGACGTTTTGATATGGGGTCTGGGGGGCTGGTGGGGCAAGCCTTCTGTTAGTTCTGTGGTTTGTTTTTATTATCCCCAGAGAGGAGAAGTGGGCATGTGTGTGGCAGGTGAAAAGTGCAGATCCTGTTTCAGAGACTGAAACAGGATCTGCACTTTTCAGCCTGTTCCTTTAAGAATCCTTTGATTCATCACCTGGGAATCCACCATGCTTCTCTAGACCCCTCGATGCCGGGGCACAGGTAACAGGCTTGTTCCAAAAAGTATGCTGCAGAGCTTTTGAATTAACCAGTACGTTGAGAATTATTTGCCAGTTTTTGCAGCACGTTTCACCATAATTGTGATAACGTTTATTTGTGCCTCCTTAAACACAAGATGGCTGCCATGGACATAACTATGCTGAGGCGTAGCTCACTTGGTGTTGCTGATCCTTGCTACTGGAGACTGACAAGAAGTAGCATTCCACAATCCTTTCTCCATTATTTTAAAAGGCAGAGCACCTTTTGCCATATAGCATAATAATAAGTCACTGGAGGGGAGGTTTTCATGTGGAGTCGGGGGGGGGGGATGTGTGGGCAGGCCCACTGTCAGTCCAGCGGTTTGTTTTTATTATCCCAAGAGAGGTGAAATGGGCATGTATGTGGCAGGTAAAAAGTGCGGATCCTGTTTCAGTCTTAGTCTGCGACAGGATCCGCAATTTACAGCCCGTTCCTTTAAGAATCCTTTGCTTCATCAGCTGAGAATCCACAATGTTTCTCTAGACCCCTCCATACTGGAGCCTGTCAAAAAGCCAATGTTTGAAGTATCATTCCACCATGCTTTCACCATTATTTTTAGAGACAGAGCACCTTTCGTCAGTTGGCATAAGAATGAGTCGATGGAGGTGACGTTTCTGTGGGGGTTCCGAAGTGGGGAGGGGGCCAGGCCCTATGTCAATCCGGTGGTTTGGTTTTATTATTCCTAGAGTGGAGAAGTAGGCATGTGTATTACAGGGAAAATGTGCGGATCCTGTTTCAGTCTTAGAGTGAAACAGGATCTGCAGTTTACAACCCGTTCCTTTAAGAATCCTTTGCTTCATCAGCTGGGAATCCACCATGGTTCTCTAGACCCCTCTATGCGTGGGCACACGTAGCTGGCTAGATCTAAGAAGTATACCACAGAGCTTTTGAAATAACCAGTACGTTGAGAAATATTTGCCAGTTTTTGCAGCATGTTTCACCATAATTGTGATAACATTCATATGTGCCTTCTTAAACCCAGGATGCCTGCCACAGACATAAATATGCTGAGGCATAGCTCCCTTGGTGTGGCCGATACTTGGTACTGGAGACTGGGGAGAAGACTTTCTTTTAAGTATCATTCCACCATCCTTTCTCCATTATTTTAAAAGGCAGAGCACCTATCGACAGTTAGCATAAGAATAAGTCGCTGGAGGAAACGTTTTTTGTGTGGAGTGGTGGAGGGCGGGGGCAGGCCATCTGTCAATCTGATGGTCTGTTTTTATTATGCCCAGATAGGAGAAGTGGGCATGTGTGTGGCAGGTGAAAAGTGCGGATCCTGTTTCAGCCTTAGACTGAAACAGGATCCGCACTTTACAGCCCGTTCCTTTAAGAATCCTTTGTTTCATCAGCTGGGAATCCACCATGGTTCTCTAGACCCCTTTATGTGTGGGTCCATTTAACTGGCTAGTTCAAAGAAGTATGCCTCAGAGCTTTTGAAATAACCACTACCATGAGAATTATTTGACAGCTTTTGCAGCACCTTTCACCATAATTTTGATAAGGTTCGCCTATGTCTCCTTCAACCCAAGATGGCTGCAACGGACAAAACTATGCTGAGGCCTAGCTCATTTGGTGTTGCCAATAATTGTTATCGGAGCCTGCCTTGAAGCCACTCTTTTAAGTACACTTCCCGCATCCTTTCTCCATTGTTTTAAAAGGCAGAGCACCTTTTGCCAGTTAGCATAAGAATGGGTCGCTGGGGGGAGGTTTTTGTGTGGGGTCAGGGGGAGTGAGGGGCAGGCCATCTATCAGTCCAGTAGTTTGTTTTTATTATCCCCAGAGAGGAGAAATGGGCATGTGTGTGGGAGGCCAAAAGTGTGGATCCTGTTTCAGTCTTAGACTGGAACAGGTTCCGCACTTTTAAGCCTGTTCCTGAAAGAATCATTTGATTCATCAGCCTTGAAACCACCAGGGATCTCTAGAGCCATCTCTGCGTGGGTCCAGGTACTGGCTAGTTCCAGGAAGTAGGCTGCAGAGGTTTTCAAATAACCACTACGTTGAGAATTATTTGCCAGTTTTTGCAGCACCTTTCACCATAATTGTGATAAGGTTCGTCTGTGTCTCCTTAAACCCAAGCTCGCTGCCACGGACAAAACTATGCTGAGACCTAGCTCACTTGGTGTTGCCGATACTTGTTACAGAATCCTGGCAAGAAGCCATTCTTTTAAGTATCATTCCACCATTCTTTCTCCATTATTTTAAAAGGCTGAGCACCTTCTCCAGTTAGCATAAGAATGAGTCACTGGAGGGGACGTTTTTATGTGGGCTCAGAGGGGTGGGGAGGGCAGGCCCCCTGTCAGTCTGGTGGTTTGTTTTTATTTTCCCCAGAGAGGAGAAGTGGGCATGTGTGGGGCAGGTGAAAAGTGCGGATCCTGTTTAAGTCTTAGACTGAATCAGGATCCGCACATTTCAGCCTGTTCCTTTAAGAATCCTTTGATTCATCAGCTGGGAATCCACGATGGTTCTCTAGACCCCTCTATGCGTGGGCCCAGGTAACTGGCTGGTTCCTAGAAGTATGCCGCAGATCTATTAAGATAACCAGTATGTTGAGAATTACTTGCCAGTTTTTGCAGCACCATTCACCATAATTGTGATAACGATCGTGTCTGCCTCCATAAACCCAAGCTGGCTGCCATGGCAAAAGCTATGCTGAGGCTTAGCTCACTTGGTGTTTCCGATACTTGGTACTGGACACTGGCAAGAAGCCATTCTATTAAGTATAATTCCAGAATCCTTTCTCCATTATTTTAAAAGGCAGAGCACCTTTTGACAGTTAGCATAATAAAGAGTCGAAGGAGGGGTCTTTTGTGTGTGGGGTAGGGAGGGGGGTGGGCATGCCCTCTGTCTGTTCGGTGCTTTGTTTTTATTATCCTCAGAGAGGAGAAGTGGACATGTTTGTGGCAGGTGAAAAGTGCGGATCCTGTTTCAGTCTTAGACTGAAACAGGATCCGCACATTTCAGCCAGTGACTTTAAGAATCCCTTGATTCATCAGCTGGCAATACACCATGATTCTCTAGACCTCTCTATGCGTGGGTCCAGGTAACTGGCTGGTTCCCAGAAGTATGCCACAGAGCTTTTGAAATAAGCACTACGTTGAGAATTACTTGTCAGTTTTTGCAGCACATATCACCATAATTGGGATATGGTTCGTCTCTGCCTCTTTAAACCCATGATGGCTGCCACAGAAAAAACTATGCTTAGACCTAGCTCAGTTCGTGTTGCCGATACTTGCTACTGGAGCCTGGAAGGAAGCCATTCTTCTAAGTATCATTCCACCATCCTTTCTCCATTATTTTAAAATGCAGAGCACCTTTCGCCTGTTAGCATAATAATGAGTCGCTGGAAGGGACGTGTTTGTGTGGGGTTGGGGATGTGGGGGGGCAGGTCCTCTGTCAGTCCGGTGGTTTGCTTTATTATTCCAAAAGAGGAGAAATGGGCATGTGTGTTGCAGGTGAAAAGTGCGGATCCTGTTTCAGTATTACACTGAAACAGGATCCGCACTTGCAGCCCGTTCCTTTAAGAATCCTTTGCTTCATCAACTGGGAATCCACCATGGTTCTCTAGACCACTCTATTCGAGGGCTCAGACAACTGGTTAGTTGAAAGAAATATGCAGCAGAGCTTTTGAAATATCCACTACGTTGAGAATTATTTGCCAGTTTTTGCATACCTTTCACCATATTTGTGATAGGTTCATCTGTGCCTCCTTAAACCCAAGATGGCTGCCTCAGACAAAAGTATGCTGAGGCCTAGCTCAATTGATGTTGCCACTTTTGGTACTGGAGCCTGGCAAGAAGCCATTCTTTTAAGTATCATTCCCCCATTCTTTCTCAATTATTTTAAAAGGCAGATCACCTTTCGTCATTTAGCATAAGAATGAGTTGCTGGAGGGGACATTTTTTGTGGGGACGGGGGGAGGGGAGAAGACACCTGTCAGTCTGGTGCTTTGTTTTTATTATCCCCAGAGAGGAGAGGTGGGCATGCGTGTGGCAGTTGAAAAGTGCGGATCCTGTTTCAGTCTTATACTGAAACAGGATCCGCACTTTTCAGCCCGTTCCTTTAAGAATCCTTTGATTCATCAGCTGGGAATCCACCATGGTTCTCTAGACCCCTGTATGGGTGGGCGCAGGTAACTGGCTCGTCCAAGAAGTATGCAACAGAGCTTTTGAAATAACCACTACGATGAGAATTATTTGCCAGTTTTTGCAGCACCATTCACCATAATTGTTATAAGGTTCATCTCTGCCTCCGTAAACCCAAGCTGGCTGCCACGGAAAAAACTATGCTGAGGCCTAGCTCACTTGGTGTTGCTGATACTTGTTACTGGAGCCTGGCAAGAAGCCATTTTTTAAGCACCATTCCACATTCCTTTCTCCATTATTTTAAAAGGCAGAGCATCTTTCGCTTTTTAGCATAAGCATGAGTCGCTGCAGGGCACATTTTGTGTGGGGTGTCCGGAGGGGGCGGGGGGCAGGCCTTCTGTCAGTCCTGTGCTTTGTTGTTATTATGCCCAGAGAGGAGAAGTGGGCATGTGTGTGGCAGGTAAAAAGTGCGGATCCCGTTTCAGTCTTAGACTGAAACGGGATCCGCAATGTTCAGCCCATTCCTTTAAGAATCCTTTGATTCATCAGCTGGGAATCCACCATGGTTCTCTAGACCCCTTTATGCGTGGGCCCAGATAACTAGCTGGTTCCAAGAAGTATGCCGCAGAACTTATGAAATAATCACTACGTTGAGAATTATTTGCAGTTTTTTCAGCACCTTTCACCATAATTGTGATAAAGTTCGTCTATGCCTCCTTAAATCCAAGAAGGCTGCTACCGCCAAAACTATGCTGAGGCCTAACTCACTTAGTGTTGCCGATACATTTTACTGGAGCCTGGAAAGAAGCCAGTCTTTTAAGGATAATTCCACCATTCTTTCTCCATTATTTTAAAAGGCAGAGCACCTTTTGCCAGTTATTATAAGAATGAGTCACTGGAAAGGATGTTTTTGTGTGGGGTTGGGTGGGGTGTGGGGCGGCAGGCCCTCTGTCAGTCTGGTGGTTTGTTTTTATTATGCCCAGAGAGCAGAAGTGGGCATGTGTGTGGCAGGTGAAAAGTGCGTATCCTGTTTCAGCCTTAGACTGAACCAGGATCCGCAATCTTCAGCCCGTTCCTTTGAGTCGTCAGCTGGGAATCTACCAATCTAGATCCCTCTATGTTTGGGGCCAGGTAACTGACTAGTTCCAACAAGTATGTCACAGAGCTTTTATAATAACCGCTACGTTGAGAATTTTTTGCCACTTTTTGCAGCACCTTTCAACATAAGTGTGATAAGGATTGTCTGTGCCTCCTTAAACCCAGGATAGCTGCCACGGACAAAACTATGCTGAAGCCTAGCTCACTGGGTGTTGCTGATACTTGGTACAGAAACATGGCCAGAAGCCATTCTTTTAAGTATCATTCCACCGTCCTTTCTCCATTATTTGAAAAGGAAGAGCACCTTTCCCCAGTTAGCATAAGAATGAGTCAATGAAGGGGAAGTTTTTTTTTTTTTTTTTTTGTGAGACAGAGTCTCACTCTGTTGCCCGGGCTAGAGTGAGTGCCGTGGCGTCAGTCTAGCTCACAGCAACCTCAAACTTCCTGGGCTTAAGCGATCCTACTGCCTCAGCCTCCCGAGTAGCTGGGACTACAGGCATGCGCCACCATGCCCGGCTAATTTTTTTTTGTGTGTATATATATTTTTTAGTTGTCCATATAATTTCTTTCTATTTTTAGTAGAGACGGGGTCTCACTCTTGCTCAGGCTGGTCTCGAACTCCTGACCTCGAGCGATCCACCCGCCTCGGCCTCCCAGAGGGCTAGGATTACAGGCGTGAGCCACCGCGCCCGGCCGGGAAGTTTTTTTTGTGGGGTCGGCGTGGGTAGGGGGGAAGGCCCTCTGTCATTCCTGTGCTATGTTTTTATTATCCACAGGTAGGAGAAGTTGGCATGTGTGTGGCAGGTGAAAAGTGCGGATCCTGTTTCAGGCTTAGAGTGAAACAGGATCCACACTTTTCAGCCCGTTGCTTTAAGAATCCTCTGATTCTTCAGCAGGGAAACTACCACGGTTCTCTAGACCCCTCTATGCGTGGGCCCAGGTAACTGGCTAGTTCAAACAAGTATGTCGCAGAGCTTTTGAAATAACCACTATGTTGAGAATTTTTTGCCACTTTTTGCAGCACCTTTCACCATAATTGTGATAAGGATCATCTGTGCCTCCTTAAATCCAAGATGGCTGCCACAGACAAAACTATGCTGAGGCCAAGCTCACTTGGTGTTGCAAATACTTCGTACTAGAGCCTGGCCAGGAGCCATTTTTTAAATATCATCCAAAATCCTTTCTCCATTATTTTAAAACTCAGAGCACCTTTCTCCAGTTAGCATCATGATGTGTCGCTGGAGGGGACGTTTTTGTGTGGGGTCGGGTTGCTTGGGGGGACAGGCCCTATGTCAGTCCTGTGGTTTGTATTTATTATGCCCAGACAGGGGAAGTGAATATGTGTGCGGAGGTGAAAAGTGCGGATGTTTCTAAGACTGAAACAGGATCCGCACTTTTCACCCCATTCCTTTAAAAATCCTTTGATTCATCAGTTGGGAATCCACCATGGTTCTCTGGACCCCTCTATGCGTGGCCCCAGGTAACTGGCTAGTACCAAGAAGTATGCCGGAGAGCTTTTGAAATAATCACTACGTGGAGAATTATTTGCCAGTTTTTGCAGCACCTATCACCATAATTGTGATAAGGTTCGCCTTGCCTCTTTAAACCCAAGATGGCTGCCACGGAGAAAACTATGCTGAGGCCTACCTCACTTGCTTTTGACGATACTTGTTACTGGAGCCTGGAAGGAGACCATTCTTTTAAGTATCATTCCACCATCCTTTCTCCATTATTTTAAAATGCAGGGAACCTTTTTCAATTTAGATTGTGGAGGGGGGAAGAAAAAAAAACTCCCACCTTCGGACACGTAGTGAGGTACGGAGGGAGAGGGATTCAAGAAGCCGTCAGCTCCAGAGCCCTCTGGCGGCGATGGCCCCTCAGAGGCTAAGAGTGTCGGGGACATCTGGTCGACCAACAAGGATCATGAGGTCCTGGCACGTCACCGGCGAAGGCGTAGGCGGAGGCGTGAGAGAGCCAGGAGGGGGGTTGGTGGTGGAGGGGGGGAGAAAAAAATTCCCACCTTCTGACACGTAGTCAGGTACAGAGGGAGAGGGATTCGAGAAGCCAGGAGCCGCAGAGCCCACTGGCGGTGACGGCCCCACAGAGACTAAGTGTGACAGAGACATTTGGTCGACCAACAAGGACCATGGGGTCCCAGCACGTCACCGGCGGAGGCATAGGCGAAGGCGTGAGAGAGCGGGGGGGGGGGTTGGTGGTGGAGGGGGAGAGAAAAAAAAAGTCCCACCTTCGGACACGTAGTGAGGTACGGAGGGAGAGGGATTCGAGAAGCCCGCAGCCGCAGAGACCTCTGGAGGCGACGGCCCCACAGAGACTAAGTGTGACGGGCACATCTGGTCGACCCCAAGGACCATGGGGTCCCGGGACATCGCCGGCGGAGGCATAGGCGGAGGCATAGGCGGAGGCGTGAGAGAGCCATCGGGCAGGGGTTGGTGGTGGAGGGGGGGAGAAAAAAAAAGTCCCACCTTCAGACACGTAGTGAGGTACAAATGGAGAGGGATTTGAGAAGCCCACAGCCGCAAAGCCCTCTGGCGGCGACAGCCCCGCAGAGACTAAGTGTGATGGGGAAATCTGGTCGTGCCCAAGGACCATGGGGTCTCGGCAGGTCACCGGCACAGGCGTGAGAGAGCCAGCGGGTGGGGGTTGGTGGTGGAGGGATGGAGGAAAAAAAAAGTCTCACCTTTGGACACGTAGTGAGGTATGTAGGGAGAGGGATTCAAGAAGCCTGCAGCTGCAGAGCCCTCTGGGGGCGACGGCCCTGCAGAGACTAAGTGTGACGGGGACGTCTGTTCGACTCCAAGGACCATGGGGTCCCAGCACGTCACCAAAGGAGGCGTAGGCAGAGGCGTGAGAGAGCCAGCGGCGGGGGTTGGTGGTGGAGGGGGGGAGAAAAAAGAACTCCCACCTTCAGACACATAGTGAGGTACGGAGGGAGAGGGATTCGAGAAGCCCGCAGCTGCAGAGCCCTCTGGCGGTGAAGGACCCCCAGAGCCTATGTGTGACGGGGACATCTGGTCGACCCCGAGGACCATGGGGTCCCGGCATGTCACCGGTGGGGGTGTAGGCGGAGGCGTCAGGGAGCCAGCGGGTGGGGCTTTCTGGTGGAGGGGGGAAGAAAAAAAAAAGTCCGACCTTCGGACACGTAGTGAGGTATGGAGGGAGAGGGATTTGAGAAGCCCGCAGCCGCAGAGCCCCCGGCGGCGATAGCCCCACAATGTGTGACGGGGACATCTGGTCTACCCCGAGGACCATGGGTTCCTGGCAGGTCACCTGTGGAGGCGTAGGCAGAGGCGTGAGAGAGCCAGCGGGCGGGGGTCGTGGTGGAGGGGGGCAGAAAAAAAAAGTCCCACCTTCGGACACGTAATGAGGTACGGAGGGAGAGGGATTGGAGAAGCCCACAGCCGCAGTGTCCTCTGGTGGTGACAGCCCCGCAGAGACTAAGTGTGACGGGGACATCTGGCCGACCCCAAGGACCATGGGGTCTCGGCAGGTCACCGGCACAGGCGTGAGAGAGCCAGCGGGCGGGGGTTGGTGGTGGAGGGGGTAGAAAAAAAAACTTCCACCTTCGGACACATAGTGAGGTACGGAAGGAGAGGGAGTAGAGAAGCCCGCAACTGCAGAGCCCTCTGGCAGTGACCAACTCCATAGCGTCGTCAGGGCCAGCCCGCAGAGACTAAGTGTGACAGGGACATCTGGTCGACCCCATGGATCATGGGGTCCCAGCACCGCACCAGTGGAGGTATGGCAGAGGTACGGCGGAGGCGGAGGCGAATCGGAGGAGTGAGCCATCCAGCAGGCAGGGGGTTGTGGTCAGGGGTGGAGGAAAAAAAAAGTCCCACCTTCAGACATGTAGTGAGGTACAAAGGAAGAGGGAGTTCGGAAGCCCACAACCGCACAGCCCTCTGGCGGCGACCCCCTCCATAGCGTCAACGGGGCTGGCCTGCAGAGACTAAGTGTGACGGGGACATCTGGTCTACCCCATGGAAAATGGGGTCCCAGCAGGGCAGCGGCGAATGTGGCAGCGGAGGCGGAGGCGGAGTCGAAAGTGAGCAAGGGGGCGGTGGGTGGCGGTGGAGGGGGCAAGAAAAAAGAAGTCCCACCTTCGGACACGTAGTGAGGTACGGGGGGAGAGGGAGTCGAGAACCCCGCAACCGCAGAGCCCTCTGGCGGCGACCCACTCCATAGTGTCATCAGGGCCGGCCTGCAGAGACTAAGTGTGACAGGGACATCTAGTCGACCCCATGGAACAAGCCAAAAGGAAAAATAAATAAATAAGTCAATAAACAAAACTACGAGAGACAGCCAGGAGACACCACAAGAAAGAAGGTGATCTTCCCAGAGCCGCTTTGTCAGAAGCAGCCTTTTTCTCCACAAGGCGCATCCTCTCAGTCACCTGTCCGCCCCCCCTCCCCCCGTTCCCTGTCCGAGTTTACAAGAAATTCACCATCTCATCTCTCCTTAAGGAGACACCAACATTTCTCTTGAAAAGAAATAAGTGCCACCCGCACGAAACCCTAGAATTCAAAGTGCTTCATGCGGAAGTCTCTGGGCCCACACAGACATACGTCCCATCCCGTGAAAGCCACACGGTTCCTTCAGGAGCTTCCCCTAGATTTCACTGACACCCGAGACGGTGACAGGAAGGAAGGGGGACAGTTTTTCCCCCAGCAGGGCTTCAGGTCTGTGCATCGGTAGTGGGTTGGAGTGCATCTTACGCTTTCTGTGGCCTCTCACACAACCACTACCGTGACACACGTTCCTGTGAAAATTTCTCTCCCTCACGAACGCGTACCACATTCTGAGACATCAGGGGCCGCCCACCCACGCAAACTTCTCAACCATTCTGAATAGCCAGCTGTGTCTCATCACAGGTGCGGTCCCGTGATGAATCTTATGGGTGGATCACACCCAAAAGGGTGTTTCCTCAGAAATGGCTAGGAAGCCTCCCAGGATAACCTGGATAGCAGCATATGTTCCTCCTCCTCCTCCTCCGGCTCCCTCTCTTGTGTTCGTGTTTGTTTTCTGCAAATGCCAAGATGGGGCAGGGGTGGGGGACACCATGCCGGGTGGGCGAGCAGATCACCTTGCCCACCACAGGAGGGCGCACACACACACACACACACACACACACCCCGGGTCATCACTCTGTAGTCCGCGTGAGTGAGGTGAGGCCCGGAACGGTGCTAGTAGCTTTCCAAGTGGTCAAAAAGAATGCACAATAACTGGACCGAGGCCTGTCTGGATGCTGTAAAGGCCCACTTGAAAACTTATGCTTGCTCGCTAGGTGACCGATGTCCGCTTGACCGATGTCTGTAATTGGAAATACGTACCTTGCGGAGATAAAACAAAGCAATTAACTTGTAACTAAGTGTTTAAACTTTCCAGCTGCCTGTCGTAAAATTGATTGTGCTTGCTTAACGCCTGAAAGAATGTTCCTTAATTGGTGCTATCTGTTTCTGTAAACCTGCTCGCTTAAAGACTGTAACCGAAATGGGGGCCCGAGGCTGGTCCCGGACCCCACAGCTGCGGAGTGAGTGGTATAGTGTTGTTTCAACCGCCGTGCCTGAAGTCACGTAGCTCTAGCTTAGGATAGTCTGAAACCTTCCTGCTTTTTTCGGCTCGGGGCCATTCTCTGTACCTGTACCCTAACAGAGCAGGGGGTGGTCGCTGGCCAGCTAATATAGACTCATGACTTGGCTCAATTCGGTCTCTAGGTTGTCCTGTCTCGCACTCCGTACTATAACAGATGCCATACTGGTTCAACCCAGCTCTGAAGGAAAGAAATGCCGAGCGTTCCACTAGCCGGAGGAAGGCAAAACGCACCTCTGCCTTCCTCTGAGGGCACGTCTGAGTGAACGGGTCGTTCCCCCTGCCCGTCACCCCAAGCCCCTCATCCCGGACCCCACCACACCCGGCCTCGACCTCCTCGGCCCTCCCCACTGGGCCCCATCATGGCCTCTGGAGCCTGGGCTCTCTCTCCAGGCACTGCCCCCCGCCCCCACCCCGGGACCTGAGATCCAGGGCGTCTGTCTCCCAGGCCTCCCAGCTGTCTTGACTTGCGGACTCAGTGCCTGCTCTGCCAGAGAGACCTCTTGCTGCGGGGTGGCTCTCAGTGGCTGCATCTCAGGCCGAGCCATCCTGGCCTCGGCCACCCGTCTAACGTGCCCCCCACCATCCGCGTGGCCGCTAGCGTCAGGCTTCGGTGCCGTAGTGCCACCCTGCCTCCCTTCCGGGGGAATCCCACGCTGCCTCGGGCCCATTATGACCTGGAAGCTGCACCTGTGGGGTCTGCCCATTCCCCCCCCCCCCCCGCCACACACACACGTCACCCCCCGGTCCCCCCATAGGGGTTAGGAAGAAGGCAACACTTTCTGGTACAAGGGTTGAACTGAAGGGGCGAGTGAGTGGCAACCTGGCAGGGGCATCACAACAGATGGCTGAAGAAGTCAGCCGCCGAGTGCAGAAATGTCACGGAACTTGAGGTGCCACTGCCCTGCTGAGATAGGGCCAGGGCAGGCTTTAAAAGGCTAAAATTCTCCCTGCCTTTGGTACGTTAATACAGAACCCACGGTCCTTTCTAATTTTTGATTCCCGGAGAGGCAGGAAGTATTCCGAATGGCCACGCCATGGCTTTTCTAAATTGCCCACAAGGCCTTCTCCGACCCAGCGGGTCAGGGGTTTGCTTTAGTGTTACATCGTGGTAAAAGAGACATCCCACAGCAGTGACCATGTCCATCGACTCCGTCGGTGCTCTCAGGCTCGTAGTCCCACTTTTCAGACAAGCCTGGATGGCCACTCCGTGTCACTCTTTGCCAAATGCCAGCCACTCTCCTCCCCGCCCCGCATCCCCCATTTGGCCACCACAACTCTTCATCCCCAGGCGCCCTCCGGTAAAGTGTGCTCCTGTCTGTACACCTACTCCGTTGGGGGCGGGGAGGGAGGTGGCACAAGAGGTGGCTGGTGGCCGGAGCAGGCCCGCCACCTTGAGTGTGTGGAACAGCGCTGAGGATTTCCTAAGGGAAGAAAGAGGGTGGGGAAAGCGAGAGAGCATCTCCTCCTCGTGAACCTCACAGATGATTGAGGACAAACAGGCCTGCACGGGGGAGGGGGGGGACAGGGAGGGTGCCGAGTCTGCACCAGAGAAAATGGCTTTGTGGGGGGGGTGGGAGGGGAAGAGGACAGAAAGATTTTCTGTCTTTTTAAAACTTCCCCCAGGCTTTTGGGAACTTGCAGCCCGGCCTGCATCCCTGAGGCACGTTAACTCTTTGGTTGTAACTCCAGGTGGCCCCCAGGGTGGGCGGCCCACAGAGTTCAAGGGCTTTCTTCTCAGCAGAGACGGGACCTTTAGAACAGCTAACTGCAGTAATTGCCTGAAGCTGAGAACCAACCCTCCCTCTTTTAAAACCTCTGTATTTCTGCCTAGGCCTATGTTCACGAAATTTGGGGGTTTGAGACTGAGAAGCTCTACCCTATTTATTTCCTCCTTTGTCAGCAAAGTAGACTCTCTGTTTTCTTACTCCTCATACCGCTTGTCCTCGTTATTCAGCCTCGTGGACAAGCAGCTGAGCTTTCGGTCACAAGTCCACACCCCAGGGTGGAGGGGTCCAATCCACCCCTGTCCAGACCTGGGCCCTTCCTGCCTTCCTCCCGAGACGATCTGTTTGGCAGCCCAGCCGCCTTGGACTGGGCCACAAGGAGGACACAAAGTAAAGACCCAGCCCCCCTCCCCACACACACACGGTAGTGGCGGTGGGTGGCAGTTCTCCAAGGGTTTGGGGCTTTTCCTGAGGCAGGAGACGGAGGGGACTGATTTCTTTAGAGCTCCGTCCCCTCCCCCATGCGCTGTGCCGCCTGGAAGCGGCAGCTCGCGGGGCGGGGTCGGGGCTGAAAGCGGCTCCACCCGAGAGAAGCCCGAGGCGGCTACGTGCGAGCGCGCATGCGCAGTCAGCGCAGTGAGTGGGGGAGGGGTGGAAAACGGCGGAAGGGCTCCGCCGGGGGCCGGCCATCTGTGCGGCCAGGCTAGGGGTTTCCCTCTTGGACCGGGAGCTCGTACCCCGCCCCCAGCCCGCAGGCAATCCCGAGGGGCAGAAGCACGACTTGCTGGGCACCTCGGGCGAAGCGGTCGCGGTGGCTGGGTTACGTGGGGCCCAGACGAGTCTCTGGTTCTGGGAGCGGCACCTCCCCCACGCGCCTCTCCTCTTGGGCCTTCACCCCCCCCCCCCGCTCCTGCCCCAGGGGAGGGGAGGAGTGGGGGGCAGGGAGACGACCTCAGGGAGGAGCCAGACCAACTGAATGAAAGCTTTTCATGAACTCGTGTGTCTTTCCCAGGGAAACACTATTTCTGGAGTCTATGAACTAAAATAAAATCTTAAGCCGCCCCCCGCCCGCCACCGCCAGCTGACCCGTCCCGTGGTTGGCCCAGGGAACCCTAGAAAAACCCTTAAACCTGAGCTGCTGCCCCGCAAGGACAGGGGAAGTCAGACACCCCTCCCTGATGGAGTCAGATTTTATAACAATGAGATACTGAATGTCCGACGGGCCTAAGGCCAGGCAAGACAAAGCTTAACGCATATCTAGCAGGCCAACCCTTTACTGAACTACAGGGCACTTGAGTTTTGGGTAAACTGTCCAGTGGCTTGTCTGTGATTAGCAGACCTCCTTACCTTAACTGAAAACATGATGCAAAGCCTTTAGGCAGAGGTTCATTTATGTCATCAATTGCAAATCAAAGAATCTTTAAACCCAGCTGTAAACCTGTAAACACCGCTCCCTCCCTCCCCCGCCCCCCCAACTGCCAGATGTCCTGCCTTTTCAGCCCAGACCAATGTACCCCTTCCATGTTTTGATTTGTGATTTTACATGTAATTCCTGTCTCCCTAAAATGTATGAAGCCAAACTGTAACCCACCCCACCACAATGGGTCCGCTTGCTCAAGGCTTCTTGGGCGTAGCTCTCTGGGCCATGATCACGGCCGTTGGGCTCAGAATAAAACTCTTTAAATTATTTTGCAGTGATTTGGGGTTCTTTTCCATGGACGAGTCAATCGTGTTCACATTATTTTAGCCTTGGGAGCTTTTTCTTTTCCATTATGTCTGATCCTGATCGCTAGCCAGGTATTCATTCATATTTTTGGTTGGTGGTGGTGCTCAAGCTCATCTTTGTACATCCCAAATTGGCGTAAGCCACCGTGAATATGTTTTACACCTTCCAAGAGCTAGCGCTTATTGCCGTATCATAACCAGGGCTCACAGCAATTTTTCTTTTTTTTTTTAAAGCTGCTTCCACTTTCCACCTAGGTATACATACGAGTATACCCTTTAAATGAATGCTTGCATCGAGGAACCAGGAAGTGGTTTTTGTTGTTGTTGCTGTTGTTGTTTTCCCCCAGTCATTTATCTGCTCCTCAACCCTCATTATTTATCACACACACACACAAACACACACACACACACACCCCATCTCTGTAGAAAAGCTCACGGAGATTGTTCATCCACCGCGTGCTTTCTGTTGACAGTATCTGAGACGATAAGGAGCACCATGCATTCTGTTCTAAGAGAAAAATTGCATATATCAGTATGATTATATTTTACTTCTTGTGTGAATTTAGTGGATCTCATAAAAGCTGATCTTGATTTTCACAGCAGAGAAAAGTGGGCTTCTGTTTTGGTTTTGTTTTTGTTTTTCTGGAGGGGTGGTGTCTTCACATAAGTGATCATCTTTATAAGTATGCTATATCCGAGAAATTTCAGAAAGCTGCAAAGAGTGACTTGTTGACAATGCTTGCATTGAATGATATATCTGAATCTGTGAATCGAAGGGGTCAGCATCTGACCAGAAAGCACTGTTAGAGGAAGAGGGGTTTCGGGTCTTTTCCTAAATTGTATCTGCCTAAGGCGGAAAATATTTCTGTTTCCCTATGACATGGTATTTTCCTCACAAGCAGTGTTAATGGCTCCATATGTCTCTAGACTGGCTGCAGAGCAGAGACTCCATGGTCTCCACTACTTGACTCTGTCTGTCCAAGAATGGCCTCCACAGCTCTCCTCTGTGAGATATCCACTCTCAGAGGTGGCACGGTATGGTGGGTAGGGGGATATGCTGGATTTTGAAAACTCAGAGTTTGAACCCCAGTGCTTTATTTCTTAGCAACATGAACTTTGTCAGATCACATCACCCTGCTGAAGCCCAGTCACCTAAAGGGTAGAAAATGCAATGGATAGATTGACGCTTCTCTTCTCTTCTCCTCTCTTCTTTCTCTGTTTCTTTCTTTCCTTGTGTCTTCCTGTCTCTCTCTCTCTCTCTCTCTCTCTTTCTTTTTGTCTTTTTCTTTTTTTTCTTTTGACGGGCCCTCACTCTGTTTCCCAGACTAAAGTGCAGTAGCATCATCATAGATCACTGCAACTTCAAACTCCTGGCCTCAAGCGATCCTTTCCCCCTAGGCTTCCCAAAGTGCTAGGATGCAGTTTTATTTTTATCTGTGACACCATGGGAGGAAATATCTTTTAGGGTCATAGGGTCAGAAATTTAGATCTCTTCTTTGAACTCATGGTAGCGGCTAACTGGGATTTTCAGTGTGTAAACGTAGGCCACTTGTAATTTCACCAGTACTCCCGTTACTTGTCATCTATTCAGGAGGTGAACTCTTCTTCCCCTACCATCTACTGTTCAAACGCGTTGGCCACAAGGATAATTTGAATATCAGATTCAGAGCACAAATAATTAAGGTCCTGTAGCGTTAATAAGTAAAAGGGGCCACACACAAACCTGTGGAAGTCTGTGTCCCTTCCGGTTTTTTTTTTGTTTGTTTGTTTGTTTGTTTGTTTTTGGGTTCCCCCCCCCCCCGAGACTGAGTCTCACTCTGTTGCCCGGGCTAGAGAGAGTGCCGTGGCGTCAGCCTAGCTCACAGCAACCTCAAACTCCTGGGCTCAGTCGATCCTCCTGCCTCAGGCTCCCCATGAGCTGGGACCACAGGCATGTGCCACCATGCCTGGCTAATTTTTTTCTATATATTTTTAGTTGTCTGGCCAATTTCTTTCTATATTTTTAGTAGAGACGGGGGGGGGTCTCACTCTCGCTCGGGCTGGTCTCGAACTCCTGACTTTGAGCGATCCTCTCGCCTCGGCCTCCCAGAGTGCTAAGTTTACAGGCCTGAGCCAACGCGTCCGGCCTGTGTCCATTCTTTAATGTTGTGTGTTGCTCAGTTATGAAAAGGCAAGGGAACATAAAATCCGAGTTTTAGGATGACTTATAGGCTCAGTATTCTTTTTTTTTTTTTTTTGCCTCCTCTAAGCCTATGTGAATATCAAGGAGGGTAAAAAATTCAGTGTTCTCAGTTCAGTGCCCAACCAACCTCTGTTTCCAGAGTAAAAATTGAGCATCCTATTACACCTTTATTTCCCTTTGGTATGCTAAGGCCCAACTCGGCAGAGAGGTCACTGTTTATTCTCTTTGCTAAGATCACATGTGCCATAGTCTGTCTGCTTTGTCTCCTTTAGGGGTAATCATCCAATCTTACCCGGGCCCCTCACATCCTCGTGACAATAGGCCTCCTTGGTTTACTGAAATAGAAAAGACCGGCTCATCAGCAATGTTTGATCGGTTGCTTCAGAAACAAATGCTGTTCTGCTTTCTTTACTATGTTTTTTTTTTTTCCTTCTTTCTTCCGTCAGACCCAATCCGATATAGGTGGGAGAGAAGGTAACCGGAGCCTCTTGAAAAACCGAAGTGAACCAAAGCGAGCTCACAGATTCAGATAGAAATCAGGAGGAAGAAAAATTGAGAGATAACATGGATTTTCTGTCTAGCGGGTGTTCTCACACTTCAATTTTACCAGAAGCGTTAGGTAGGATGACGATGACGATAATTGTGACAAACACTATTCTCATTGGACAGATAAGGAGGCAGGCTCAGAGTGACGAGTAACCTGGGCCTAAATATATCGCTAAGAAGCATCATAGTGTGTTCCTTGGTTACGCTGTTTTGTGAAGCTCAAAAAGTTTGGGGTGCGCGTGCGCGTGCGTCCATGTGCGTACGCAATCATAGGTGTTCTAGTAAAACGGATATGAGGTAGGATTTCCCATACCTTCAATGATTTCATGTCCTGCAGGAACATAATGTTCCGGGATCAGGTTTTTATTCTGCCTTCTGTGCCACATGCTCAACATGCCTGTGACTTTACAGCCGAGACTTGCTCAGGGGGAGCCCATTCTCATCTTCTGGGAGGTTCTGCTAATCTTTAAAAGACAAGGACATAGGAAGATGATCCTATAACAACGACTGTGACCACGATTAAAGGCTTACTGTTTACCACACGTGCTTCTGTGGGCTTTGCCTGCATTTGCTTTTTCACTCTGCACAATATCCCTGTGGGGTAGGCACCATGATTTCTGCATTTGCAGATGAAGAGGCTGAGGCTCAAGAGGATTTATGACTCGCCAAGTTACCAAACACGGAGTGTCGTCCAGGTAGCCAGTCCAGGTCCCCCCGGCTCTGCAGCCACTCTGCAATGCTGATTCTGAGCCTGACCGTTTCATCACTGGTGGCTCCCTGAGAACCTTGACTCGGCCCCCTTCCTTAGTTCACTTGGGAAACATATTCATGTGTGTGTATTTCTCTCCTTCCCTCTCCCACCCCCCCTCTCTGTTTTAGTTTTTATTATTTTGAAAAGTGCATAGAACGATAAAAACTTTAAAAGTAGGAAAAAGCTTACAGAACACATAAGGACACAGAGAAAGAAAATATCTGTGTACAACAGTGCAATGCATTTGTGTTTTAAGTCGTGGTGTTGCAAAAGAGTCCAAAAGTTTAAAAGAAAGAAAAACAAACAAACAAACAAACAGACAAACAAAAAAAACCAAACCACCATGGAAAAGTTTATGAAGTGAAAACACTTACAGTAAGCTAAGGTTAATGTATTATTGAAGAAAGAAATTTCTAAAGGTAAATATCGTGCGGCCTAAGTGTCCAGGGTTTATGAAAACCTACAGTAAGTAATGTCCTAGGCCTTCACATTCACTCACCACTCACCGCCAACTCACAGACTCACCCAGAGCAACCTCCCGCCCGCCCTGCAAGCTCCATTCACCGTAAGTGCCCTGGCCAGGGTGTCCCACTGCACAGAAACCTATTAGACTGCATTTCTTCCCATTACTATCAGTAGTTGTACATTTCTTAGGACTGTAGGCCTACGATACACCTCCAGGCATAGTTAGGGGTTGGGAAGAGGAGGGAAGAGGCCATTCTTCATTTATTAATTGGGTAGCATGGGGGCAGGGGAGGCAGTTTCCTCCTTCTCCTCCTCGTCCCCCTTCTCTCTTGTTTTGCTTCTCCCTCTCTTGTTTTTCTTTATTCCTCTCCCAGTTCCCCCTTCCATCGTCTCGATGGATTTGGATGAGACATAGACATTTTCTACGTCAGGCCTTAATCATACCGAGGGAGCAGGAGAAAAGTAAGCTGCCTACCATGACACAATGGAATAGTAGTTTGTCAGCCATTGACTGCTGTGGCATTCCGACATTTAGTGTCTTCAGGACATTCTATATTTCTGCTATCCCACTAGAATATATCTCCTCGATCACTACTGTGTGGCCACATCCCAGCTGTTTCGTGAGCCACCCTCAATGTTCATGACAATGTAGTGTGGGGACTCCCTCCATCTGGTGCCTTAAACTCGCACATTTGGGGTTTTGTATCAGGATAGCAAAGCGATCGCCTTTAAATAACCTGGCTGGCCATGGTGGCTCATGCCCGTGATCCCAGCAACTTGGGAGGCAGAGACGGGAGCATGACTTGAGCCCAGCAGCTGGAGACCAGCCTGGGTAACACGATGAGACCTCATCTCTACCAACAAAAAAAAGAAAAAAGAAAAATTATGGCGGGTGTGGCAGCATTTGCCTATAGTCCCAGCTACTCAGAAGGCTGAGGCAGAGAGGATCACTTAAGCCCTGGATTTGGAGCTTGCTGTGAGCTACAATCAGGCCAAGGCAGCCTGGGAGAGGACAGAGTGAAAGAAATCCTGTCTCAAAAAAAAAAAAAAAAAGAAAAGAAAAGAAAAGAAAGAAAACAAGACCGATAACACAACACAACATAGAAGACTTGGTGTTACCGAAAGCTCGGCCACTTGCCCACGAGGCCGAATAATGAGGACAAGCTGTTTGAGGAGGAAGGAAAGAGAGAGTCTATTTTGCCGGTAAAGGAGAAAATAGGGTAGACCTTCCCATCTCAAGCCTCCGAATTTCCCCGAACATAGGGCTAGGCAGAAACACAGAGCTTTTAATGAGGGGGGGAGGGGTTCTCAGCTTTAGCGATGATTGTGGTTAATTATTTCAATCGTCCAGGCTCTGCCAAAAACAAAGCCTGTGAACTCTGCCGGCCGCCCACCTGGGGGGGCGGGGGGGGCAGGGGACCACTTGGGAGTTTTAAGAAAAGATTTAACCTGCCTTGGGGACATAGGCCAGACTACAAGCTCCCAAAAGTGGTGGTGGTGGTGGTGGTGGTGGTGGGGAGCGTAAAACGACAGAACGTCTTTGTGTCCTTTATTGGTTTCTCCTTTTTCCCCCCAGGTGCCAAAAGACCTGAGACTGATGCCGAAAAGAAATAGGTACAGGCGCCCACGTGCGCACACAAAGATATACGATCGAATACATCGTGTTGACAGTCGGGGAAACTGGAAGATGATGGGGAAGTATCACGAGCAACTTTGTATTTCTTCCAGGACAGGAAAATGGACACGAAGAGAAAAATTCATCGTTCTCGGCGTAGGATAAAAAGCCACATCTTGTTATATAATATAATTCATTCTGTGATTTAAGTTTTTATACGATATGATATTCGATAAGCCTAAAAACCAAGATAAAAGAGAAACAAACAAAAGGGAAAAAATAAAAATAAAAAAGACGACGGGCAGAGGCCTATGGTCCCGGGAGGAGGCAGAGAGCCGGAGGAGGGGCGCCTCCCGCAGACAACAGGGCGGGTGGGCGGAGACCCGCTAGAGGCTAGGGCTGCCCCGGGCGGGCCCAGAGCTGCGGGTCCGGGAAGAAGAGGGTGGGAGCATCCGGACCGTGCTCTCCTCCCCGCCCTCCACACCTCCCGGGAGTCAGCTCTTAAACTCCCAACGTCACCTGACTTTCCGGATCCCGAGGTCTGATCAAAGTGGCCGCTAGGTGACACCCAACAACCGCTGCCGCTGCCGGTGTCATCCTGAAAAGAACGGACCCTATGACTGACGGGGGTGGGGCGGGGTGGGGGTGGGGCGCACAGTGGGTGGCTCGACCAGCTCCCCTTCCGCCTCGGAGCGGATCGGATCATCTGGAACTTTATCCAGAGAGGAGAGAGTGCCCCTGGGTGTGTGCTAGAAGCCGGAGGGTTGGGGCAGGGACCTACCCAAGAGAGAAGTAGAGTACAGGGAGTTTCAGAGTTGACCCACTCACGATCTCGCCCTGGTCAACACAAGAGTGGCAATATCTGTCACCGTGGAATGAACACTTGGTACCGAAGACCTTTGTCTATGCTGGCCCCCTATGCCTAGGGGGGGCATGTGGGCAGAATCTGACATCCTAAACGTCTTCGTAGAAAGAATTTGGGGGTGGGGGTGGGGGAGAGAGACAGAAAAAGAAAAGAAAGGGGGAAAGAAATGGCTGCCACAAAACTATCAGAACAGATAAGCGACCGATAGGGCCTATCTGGTTAAGTTCTTTCCCTACTCAGAGAACGACTTGACGTAGCTGACGTCACTGCAGTCAGGCCACGTTCCGGTGGACACAGAGAGTCAGGGATAGAATTTCACACTCGGCACTGTCTCTCATGACAGCGGGAAGGTGGAGGGTGGCTGAGGGTTCTATGCTCCTTTATCACACACCGTCAGGTAGGTCAGGTAAAATTGAGGACAGATTTCCAGTGTTTCGAGAAAGGAAGAGCACTCGTGCAGGCCATCTATCTGTACGTGGGAGAGTGTCCCCGAAAAGTGGCTTTAAGTGCCGGGATGTGCCTAGGCCAAGAAGGTACACGATCCTGAGTGAGAATGGTCTGTCCCATAGAGTCAGTCAGTAGGAGGCCACCGGTCGAGACGGAACTGCCCCCCCCACCCGCCCCCGCCCCCGCCCCCGCCCCCGCCCCCGCCCCCGCCCCCGCCCCCCAGAGCAGACAGACTCAGAATGGAGTCACTCAGTGCCAGTGCCCTGCCCAGGTGCCCCATCATTCAACCGAACTGGGAAACAGGTGGGCTTTCCGACCCTCGGGAGGGAGCTTCACGGCGGGCGGACAGATCAGAAGGGGCCCGGCTCCCTTGAGCGGGCAGGCTGGGGACGGTCGGTGGGGTCTCTTGACAGGAGGCACCACGGAACCCTTGAGGCAATGTCGGGGGCACCTATGTTGCGGTCCAAAGCTAGCGTCTGAGAAGTCGTCCCGAAAGAATGATGGCGTCAACAAGTCCCCTCCGTTCAAGAAACGAGATTCATTTCTAGAGGAGGGCCACCCACGTGGGAGAACCGTAGGCTTCCTGTGGACATTCTCTTCAAAAGGCAATTCACTCAGCGGAGTGAAAATCGGAAAAATCGCTGTCCTCTGACACAGCTGCAGAGAAAAGATGGCACCAAAATCAATGAAACACACACACACACCTCCTCCCATCTGAACGAGCACTCCGGACGGTCACATAGGTAGAGCGACGGGCTCTCTTCCCACCCTGTGGTTTTCTACCTTTCGTTGCGGTTTTTTCCCTCAGTGGATAGAGGAGGAGACACAGGGGGCTCAGCCAGCTTGCGAGTGGGTTTATCATCCTCTGTGAGTATCAACACGCGACACCACCTAAGTGAAGGAACACACCGGTGTTTCATGTCATGTGGCTCAATGCCTGGCAGATACGAGCCTCTGCAGGCCTCCTCGTGACCGACAGGACGTCGCCTTGGACACGGACACATCTTGTCCCTCCCTCCCGAGGCGACAGGCGGTTCCGTACCTCCTCGGGGCCAGGGCACAGTCTGCCTAGGCACCTACAACACGTGTGGCAACAGCCTCGATGGCTCTGCCATGAGAACAAACTCCCGTGGCACGGGGGTGGGGTGGGGGGGGTCGGGTGCTGAAGAATTCAGCTGAGTGAAGGAATGCCACGGGATTCAGAGTGCCATCGGTGGGCTGAGAGGCGAGCAGGGCGGGCTTTGAAAGGGTAACATTCTCCCTGCCTTCCGTCTGTCTGTGAATACAGAACGTACACGCCAGGCGGGGTGGCTCACGCCTGTAATCCTAGCACTCTGGGAGGCAGAGGCGGGTGGATCGCTCAAGGTCGGGAGTTCGAGACCAGCCTGAGCAAGAGCGAGACCCCCATCTCTACTAAAAATAGAAAGAAACTATATATCTAAAAATATATACAGAAACAATATCTAAAAATATATACAGAAAAATATTAGCCGGGCACGGTGGCGCATGCCTGTAGTCCCAGGTACTCGGGAGGCTGGGGCAGTAGGATCGCTTGAGCCCAGGAGTTTCAGGTTGCTGTGAGCTAGGCTGACGCCACGGCACTCTAGTCTGGGCAACAGAGTGAGACTCTGTTTCAAAAAAAAAAAAAAAAATATATATATATATATATATACACACACACACACACACACACACACGTATATCCAATTAGCTGGGCATGCTGGCACATGCCTGTAATCCCAGCTACTCGGGAGGCTGAGGCAGTCTGATCGCTTGAGCCCAGGAGTTTGAGATTGCTGTGAGCTAGGCTGACGCCATGGCACTCTAGCCAGGGCAACAGAACGAGAGACTCTGTCAGAAAGAAAAGAAGAGCAAGAGCGAGAGAGCGAGAGAAAGAAAGAAAGGAAGAGAGAGAAAGGAAAGAGAAGGAAGGGGGGAGAGAGAGAGAGAGAGAGAGAGAGAGAAGAAAACTATTAAAAAATTCGGGACCAGATCCATCGGTCGGTACTCAGAAGCGTGACGATCGGGTGTTCCCGAGCACGTGTGAGATGTGTCTTCTCCCTGACGCTGTGTTTCCTCCACACACACATCACCCATCTGCCGTGGAAAAAAAGCAACAAAAAGAGAGAAAGAGATTAAGAAGGGAAAATGGAAACAGGGCAAAAGAGGAAGAAAGAAAGAAATTTCGAAAAAAAGAGACCAAAGTCACAGCGAGAAGGAAGAATACTGAGCCCAGAGCGACACCTAGTGACCACACCGTCACAAGCACCCTAGGGCCCCAATTCGCCAGAGACATCTGGTGGACCCCAGGGCAACATGTGGTCGACCTGGGGCCATGGCGTCTGCAGCCGATTCCCAGGCGGGCACACGAGCCCGGGGAAACTCATTCTCAGCGCGGGGAGGAGGGGAGGGGAAATAATAGCAAAGTCACACCAGATCCCTTTCTAGTTCATAAACGTGTTGATTGCGTGTTCACGCGCACGTGTGAGAAGGGCCTCCTGGTGTGTCGGCACGTCACCCGCGTGACGTGAAACCATGAATCCGGGGGGGGGGGGGCGGAAAGGCGGGCAGGAAAAGGCAAAGAGAGAATAGATAAAATGAAAGGGCCAAAAAGAAAGTCACACAGTAGGGTAGGGGAGTGAGAGCAAGTCGAAAGACTGCAGACAGAAACTCCGAGAGGAGAGGAATGCTCCGGAGCGCCCCTCGCCCCGCGCGAGAAGAATACCGAT